>NC_136767.1:32276048-32613548 GCF_947034865.1 Barbatula barbatula
GTTCTGGTGTGGTTTCGTTGGTGTGACGTGTAGACATAAGCGGACGGATTTCATAGGAATGCGGCGAGATGATTACTGTGAGGTTTTACATAAAGTAAAGTTGAAATGATCTGGACAGTATGAATGCACTACGACGTTTCTGGTAACGAAGGAATTCAAATAAATATTCAGAAATTGCTTTTAGATTTCATTGGATTTTAAAGTTTTCTCTGATAGAGCGCCGCTCCGTTATCGTATAAACAGCTGAATTCCTGTGGTTCAACACATCGTGTTTGTAATCGAGCGAAAGCATGAGGAGCAAGCTGCTTCAGAAACACTAACTCAAAACACAACAGCACTACAGTACACGCAAACATCTCTGTGTGAAGTGAATGAAGTGATGTACCAGTCATACTAGCACTATTAAACTTCAAAGTGCTTTTCAAATATCGCACCGAATCGCTCGCGTTGCTTAATCGTTACACTTTGTGCCCATCTGGGCAAGCCCGTACGTAAATTGATTTATTTTCCACCGCAGGGCAATCTGCCTCATTTGTGCGATTCGTGCCGCTGGATGTCTATCTTGTCTTCGACTTAACATGTAAATCCCTCGCGTTTAACGCTTCTTTCGCATCAGGTGGGAACGTACCACAAGACAACCGTGCAGATAATTCTGAGCCGAGAACA
Source organism: Barbatula barbatula (assembly GCF_947034865.1). Taxonomy (NCBI): domain Eukaryota; kingdom Metazoa; phylum Chordata; class Actinopteri; order Cypriniformes; family Nemacheilidae; genus Barbatula; species Barbatula barbatula. The sequence goes on from NC_136767.1 coordinate 32,276,715, forward strand.
GTTTGTAATCGTGCCATGTCGAACCAGGCTCACGTGGAAACTCTGACCGTTCAGACCGGTTTGGCGATGGTGGAAAAGCGCTCTTGGTTTACACGTCAGGGACTCTCTTCTGGAAATCAATGAATTCGCTTAACTTGATTTTGTGGTTAATAATAAACAAAAATCTGTAATTGAGTAAGTGCGTAAAAGATCAGTGGTCTCAGTGATCAAATGATGTCAATGATGATCATGTTCTTTTTCGATGAAGTAAACTGGTTGCACACACAGCTAGGCAGCCAAACTAAACACAGACACACTAACCAGTTCTTCAGTAAATATAAGGTCTTGTAAAATAAGAAAGAAAGAAAATAAAGACGCAGTTTGGTGTATATTCATACATTTTTATATTACAAACATGCATATTAATAACCAAAATAATTATTATATACACAATTCTTTAGCCATTATACAATGCATTTTATCCAGATTTGACTTTTGATGCTGAGCCTAACGTTATTGTCCTCGGTCATTAGCTGATGGAGGCTAATATTCACATGTGCTCTAATAAAAAATAAATAACCAAACCACAAGCATCTTATCATTGTGTTTATCAGTAGATTCGTATAATGTATAAAGAATACGATTATGGTGATGTCCTAAATAGTCTTAAATGTCTTAAAGGTGGTAGTTTCAAGCTGTGATTTAATGAACGCTTACCTTGAACAGACACTTACTGATACTGAATGCGTTCTTCTTTTATGGCAGGCAGGCTGGCTTGAGTCAAGAGGACATACCGCCACCTACTATCCCTGTGTGTTTATATATCTGATCTTATGTTTAACGGGTCATGTTTTACTGTTATATATGGACAACATCTGTGCTTCGCTGTTGCGAAAGAGAACAGGTTAAGGTAGCAACCATTTGACATCACTGATTTTTATGCAAAAAATGGCCCCCACCAGGTAGAAATATTTTTTTCAGAGTTTATGAATACTGTTACAGTTACTCAGTTTTTTTATTTCACAATTATAAAATCAATGCCATTGTTCATATATTAGGCTATACATTGCTCTATACCTAAGGATTGGGTATAGAGTAGCTAGTAGTCACTAAGCCTCTAGTGTGGACTTTATGTTCTCATTTAAGAAGGAATTGACGAATGGCTGGTGCAACCCTACACCGCATAAACAATCCTGGAATATTCAGGGAAATTTTTCCGTAAACTGGAAAAACAGAAATATAGCGTAAAATAGATATATAAATTATAGGATACAAGGATATATATATTTCTGCCGCAGCTGAGGTGCCAAAACTAAACTGTAAAATAAGTGTAATAAAATTACACTTTCTCCCTGCTTTTCTTGTAAAAGTTTTTTTTACCGTATTTCAAAAAAAGACTGTTTTTACATTTCACGTGAAAAATCTGATTGCAAAGACAAATGAATAGTCTGGAGGTGTAAAATGAAAGTAGATCGTTGAGGTGAAATAGTCATGAGAAATTTTCAAGTTCATATTGAGATCTTCACTAATATTGACTTTCAATTGCAGACAAATCTGAGCTCAGTTTGACAAATTGTTGACATCTCTTTTCAGACTCTAACGAAAGACACATTTGTCCGATTTCTGACTCTCAGGAGAAATATCTGAGACGCAGATGAGACTTTAACAAAAGTTTCCATTTGCTCTCTATTAATATCATTGATGGAAATTATTGAGATTCTAAAGAGATCTCTCCTGTGATTTTTCATTCTCATGGGCAGTAGTGATGGCGATAGGACGCCGTGATGATAATGCAGATGGTGGATGTTTCGTGTTTGATGAAGAAACAGACGCTGATAGTTCATAATTCCTGTAAAGCGTTTCTTATCTGTTTTCCACAGTAAAGCTCTGCTGGGCATACGGCTTTCAACTTAAAAATCTGTCTCAAGACCATGAAATCACCCAACATCAACTGAGCAAAGCAGCAGAAAGAGAAGTCAAGTCTTGTGTGGCCTTTTTGAAGTGCGAATACATGTAAGAAAATACTTTTGCTGTACCTCATCGGTATGTTGATCGGAATTTCAGGCATTTAGGAAAAAGGAATCAGGTTTGGTGGAAGAATGTAAAGATCTTGTCAATCCGTCCGACTTTCAGACTTAAAGAGATTAATTTGTCTAAACTGAAACTGGAGTTCTTCTTTTTCGGGAGAGAAGGATTAATATGTACCAAACACAAATGCATTGTTTTGGCCTGAGAGCTGAACACAGATTTGGCCCCTTAACCTCAGAGAGATATGAATAATTCAGACATCCCATAATTCACAGCACAGTGTGTGTGGAAAAGGAGGTTTATCATGTTTCACTGTGTCACTGACCGTGATTTATTGAGCAAAGTTCTCTCGGGTCAAAACTTCCTCACGTGACTCGACAGGCGTTTCATCTTTCACTGATGCCCGGCTCATTTATGTCACTATGAAAGACATTTCCGGAATGTTTGGGTTAATTCTCCTGTTTGTCCTGTTAACTTGATGAAAAGATGGATTACACTACATGAGTAGCACACAGATGGTCAGCATGTGACGCTGTGGAGTGAACATATGAACGTTCATGTAAAGTTCACTCAAAATATCAAACATCCATGCATTAATTCCTCGACAGAGCGGGGAGAGCAGCAAGTTGAAAAAAGTGGGCTAACAGAACAGATCCAATAATTATACAATTAACAACAACAACAATCACAAGACAAATCAACTTAATCCAAAATTAATGGATAAATAGATAAAAGTGGAGTTGGGGATGGAGGTGGGAGTTAAATTCAGCGTGTCGCTTAACAATAGATGCTTGATGCTGTACCAATTCCATCATGAATTAATAGTGCTGACAAAAAGGACACGTTAACATATGAGATACATTTCTCAGATTAAGAATATTTAACGCAACAAACGGATCATAAATCTTTTCTGTCATCCTTTGACTAGCGTAACATTATACGATAGCGCTCTTCATTCATTCAAAGGCTTTTAAACCATTTAAGCACGATTTCAAATGGCTTTGACGCATCCAGTACACATCTAGCTGTGCAGCTTGGAAAATCTCCATCGGACAGCGCATCAAAATAAAATAAAAATTCGTGCTTCAATCAACAAAAACACACAAAGCACGTTAAAATCTTAAATGAGTGCATAGATAACCGCAAAGACAAAAAGGATAGAGTAGGAGAAGCACACACACAAAAAAAGAGAAAAAAATCCCTTCTTGTGATGAAATATAGCACAGATGCAGAAACGCTCTGCGTAAATTGAGGTCTTATCGCAGGTTTCTGCATCAAAGTCAAGGTTAAACCATCCCGTTCGCTCTTCATCTCCTAAGACGTCAACTTCTCTGTTACAATACAGACAAAATGAAACTATCTTTCTAGAAGCAACATTGTCTAGAAGAGCACGAGTGAGTTCAGGCTACACAAAAGCCTGTCAGGACGGAGACCCAAAGTCTGCTGAGGAACCAAGGTGGCAATGAAACGGAAAATCACACAACATTTATGAAATGAACGCAAATGCACACAATGTTCTTTAACCCTCTTTTCTCTTTTCTTTCTAACAGGACGTCTGGAAAAGAGCGCCACGATTTCGCTGGACACTCATTAGGTCCATCGTGTTCATGTTATGACATACGCCGTCACGAGAACGACCAATGAGGGTCTTTAAAACGCCAATTCATTACCTGCCTGCTTCCTCCCCAAACACAACTTACAGAAATAACAATGCTAATACCACACTTAACATGACACATCCAGTCCAAACCACATCACTTTACTGGCCGGTGGTCTTAAGACCATTAGATCGGTGTTGGAAGGATTTGTCCTTCCAAATCATCCAGGCTGTATATTGATTCCTCACTCACATTAGGTCGAAGACAAACTGTTGGGATGGAGTTTTGGGTCTACATGCTGGACACACATGTAGAAGAAATGACAGACGCATGACAAAATTCACCCTGAATCAGAGTCACATACCTGCAGTCATGAAAAAATAACTATTTAACTGTGCCATAAATTAGAAAATATAAAATTTCCTATTTTTGGCTCCTTCGAAAAATATAAAGTACATCACTAAAAGAAAAGTATAATGTATATTTGATCTATACTTTTTAGATTTTTTGATAGAGATACTCTATAAAGTGTAATAAAGTATTTTAAAGTCGGCATGAAATGAAAAATGATAATTCTAATTGTTTCACACAGTCATGAAGTATTTATTATAAATAATTTATCCGTGCACATCATTATTTTGTATTAATTTGCACGTGTAATCTTCAATTTAAAAAGTAAGCTCCTCCCCCTCTGGAAACGACGCCTCTTCACTTCTGGTCATGAGCAATGGTGCGAGGGTGGTGCTGCAATGACTGACAAGATCGCAAACTGGCGTTCAAATCTTTGACTTTTAAATAATCCGATCAGTTGTCGTGGATGAAATCAAGTCCCGCCCTACATTTTTCTCTCATTTTAGAAGTCGTTTCACTCTGGGATACAACACGTAATGTAAAAAAAAAAGATCTCTACTATTAATATAACACTTTACAATAAGGTGCTATTAGTTAACATTATTAAATGCATTATCTAACAATTAACAATTTTGTTTTTCAGCGTTTATTAATCCTTGTTGATTTTAAGTCATGTCAATACCCTTTTTTATGTAAGTCCACAGTGCATTAACTTAAGTTAACAGGAACAACGTTTGATTTTAATAATTTAATAATTAAACACGCTTACAAACATCGCTTTTTGAGAACTACCCTCTCGAGTATCGTGACAAACCATACTCAAGTGGAAAGCTTATGTATATACATTTACATTTAGTCATTTAGCAAACGCTTTTACTTACAAAGAGTTCGGGGAGCAATAAGCGATATGTCATAAAAGAGAAATAGTACAATAGGCGCGAAAACAAAGTTACTTTGTATTGTGTGAATCAAAATTTTGAGAAATTGACCCTTATGACTGGTTTTGTGGTCCAGGGTCACATAGAACTTTAAGTATTATAACTATGACTTTAAGTATGTTGTGAAATTCACTTAAAGAAAACATACATGTATACTTGCAGCAAAAGTGTTGACCACAGTCCTGGTTTATTGAAACATGCATACTTGCTGTGAGTCTTACTTGTAAAGGCTGTCGGGCTCCAGACACTTGAACACCAGCGAGTAGATGAGGGTGTGAGGATGTTCTCCACTTCTCCGACCCGCCACGACACACGAGGAACCCAGACCCGAGAAAAGATCATCCATCAGACTGAGAACCTCTCCTGAGAAAGAGAAATAAAACAGTGTAATGTGCTCTATCTCTTATTTTGGATTTGAGTAAACTCATTCTGTAAGCCCTGCGCTTTAGATGTGAAACAAACACCCCTGTGCGCATTATTAAGGCTTGCATGACATTTCGATCATTTTGAAACATATGCTTTTGTCTATTGCGCAGTTTAACAAATAGTCATGTCAGCTTTGGGAAATTAAAGACGCACAACATCACCTAATATCACTTCCTAGCACCATACTACGAATAAAAACGCAGAAATTTCCCCTACGTTAAAAATGTCAATCACATTTACACACTAACTCCAATGTTTCGTCCGTCATAAAAAGTCGAAATGGGTTAGATTTTCTGTGTTTTTCGCATCCGTAGCAGCCAATCTGAGAGGCGTTTGACACCGTACAAACCAGCGGTAAATATGCAAAAACGCATACGAAAATTTCAGACTGGATGTGCAAAGACTTTTACACTTTCCAAATCGCATATCTAAATGGTACGGCTAGTCTGGTTCGCAGTAAAAAGATGAGCGAAGACGGGAGGTCTATAGAAGGTCCTGAATGATTTCCCCATTGTTTATCAAAGAGCTTCCCGTGTCGACACCTCAAGAGCACCCAAGACAACATCTCCGTTTACGAGATCTCCAAACCGCTCGCTTTCACATCTTATACAGATTCTGTTTCATTTCTTTCATTAAATGGAAAACAATGGAATGGTAACCCCACATGACCGCAGAAGATCCACGTTGAATAATGCCATCGATGAAACATTAACAGTTTCCGTTCTTCAAAAAAGCCCCCATTACTCAAGTCCTATATGATATAATGTTTCTGCTACAAAATTGACAGTCAAAACAAAGCCGGTTAAATATTCCAGCGAGCCATGTGCCATATGTACTGTAACATAAGCCAAAGGGTTGTGGGAGGTCGTAATGACAGAAACAACATACATCTTTAACCTCTGAATGTTTCTGTGTGTTCCACAAACCCCCTACATGCCTCAGTATGAAACTTTGGCTATAAAGATTTATGTAAAATGTGTGTAGATTCTAGAGGTTAAATAATCTGGATTTAAGATTATTTTCCCCCTACAATCTACACACATTTTACATCTCCATTTAGGAAATAAGCAGATCAAATAAAATGTCTTTAAAAGATCTATTTATTTACATTTCTGAATCTTAAAATTCATCAACGCCTCAATTGAAAGAGATTAATGGAAGTTTAAGTGATATCTCTGTCATAAATCTGTGTCTGTCATTAGAGTTTGAGATAGAGTTCTGCTCGGCACAGTTTTTTTCGTCTTGGCGATATACAAAATTGTTCTTACATTTGAATGGACAAAAGTTCACACAGAATAATACATGAAATACGCCGTCTTTCACTCAAACTATAAGCAAAATATGAAGAAATGAAATCTGTTGGCTTATAGCTAGCTCGTGCAAAATAACATCCATGCAAGAAATGTCCTGATGACCGTCTCCTCTCTAAAAATCATGAACGCTCTCTCTCTCTCTTCTCTAAGGTGGGCTCGGCGACCGGTCCGCTCTGTCTGGGGCTGACGCGTGCATATTAAACTTATAACGGAGTAAGAACTGGTCCATAACACAGTCCTCAGATCAGGCTCTAAATTTGGTCAGTTAGAAGGATAACAGGAGTGGGCCCCCTCCCATCCGGAGTACCAAAGTTTCCAACCGCTAACATCTTTTATCCAAGAAATGTAGTCCCGCGCCGCAAGAATCTGTATCAGGTACCGCCTCTAGTTTGAGATGTCAAGTCTGCAATCAAAAGCCAATATTATTGAAGATCTCAATATACCAAAAATAAAATAAAAAAATAAAGTAATAAAAAATAAAATGATCATTGCATTTATAATTTAAAGAAATATATATAATAAATACATTGCTTTCCATTTAAGCTCCGTTTGAGATCTTTTCTGTGATTTTCCTCATGTGTCTCCATGAAAATCCTGAAGAAAGATCTGCCGTTACGTTGTGTCTGTCTGGTTCATTCAGAAGCGCAGGGCTCCTGTTTTCTGTTAATTGTAGAAGCGCAGCCACAACGAGCTCATTGACACCTTTATTCAGCTGGATTTATAACACTAGAATACAAGGCGAGTGTATGAGATTTCTTCTGTTTGTTTCCTCACGCTATTATTAATTATTGACAAGAACATTGACTATCTGTATCACACCGCTCGCCCATTTCCCCTGTATTGACACAAAAATGCTTGGAACGCTCACCTGACAGCTTCAGACCGAGAGAAGAGCCGTACGCTTTCATGGGTACGGCAGGAGGAGAAAAAAACCTTTTATGTTTCTGGATGTGGTTTGGATTGAAACGCTATCAGTGTGTGTTTTGATAATCAGAATAAATCAACCGGCCGATCTGGGATTGTTTCTCAAGAAATGATCCCACACTCCAGCGGTCCCAAAAGAGAAGAAGAAGAGTCAAAGAGTACACAGCCAGCTGTCATCTCACTCCTAGATATCAATGAGGAGAGCAAATGAATACTCTTCATCTGCGTCTCAGGTGTTTCTCCTGAGAAAAAGAGTCTCACAAATGTCTCTCAGTGTCACAAGAGAGGTCAACGTCTGCCATTAAAAGTCAATGTTATTGAAGATCTCGATATGATCTCAAAACAAATGTACTCAGATCCAGAACGTTCTCAGAAGTCCGGCTTACATTTTCTAAACATTTTCACCCTGAAGTACAGGCTGGACGTTACCTCGGTTAACCTCTGTTGGCTAGGGCTCTCTCTCTCTGCCAGGGGTTCTGTAGGCGGAAACATTGCGCACATGCCAGTACTGCCAGTACCGTACACGCTAAACACATGTTCGCTAACACTAAAAAACCCAATTTCATTATTAGAGTCCGGAGAAATATGCAGTTCTTAAAGAAACAGTACACAAAAATTTGAATTATTTAACAATTTAGGACTAGTGTCTTTTTTTCAAGTGGAATACAAAAGAAGATATTCTGAAGAATTGTGATAATCAAACAACACTGAACCCAATCGACTTCCATTATGTGAACACGAGATATTTCTCTAAATATCTTCTTTTGTGAAGAAAGACTCACAGACAGGTTTACAACCACATAATACATGATGACAGAATTTCACTTTAATCCCTTTAAAGTCCTAGTGAAATAAAAAAAGACAATGCCTATTTTATCATGAAATATTGTAGCGTTTATTGTAAATACTGTGGTTTATCAAATTTGTGTGTCCTCATAATATTGAGTTAAAATCTGAAAATGCACTTCCTTCCTGTATTGACTATCCATCTTAGATGACGTCAGTCAGATGGCTTGGGCGGAGCATCTGTTAACTCCTCCCCTTCAGTTGTCGGTGTGCTGCCATTTCCGTTTCAAAACGCTGTTTTTATACATCCAATCAAATCGCAGAGAAAGACGAATGCCACGCCCACTATTTGTAATTCCATTTCATTAGGAAATCCTTCAAAATACGGAAGTAAAAACGATCGCAACTTCCAGTGCACGGGGACTTTAATACGCATTGAATGCATCAGACACAATCTGAATGAAAGTGCACGCTGTAAAAAGTGAGAACCAAATTAATCAATATCAAATGTTTAAAAGCTACAAACACATTAACTGCCACCCATGTGAGGTCCCTGCGTACCTGTCATCTTCCCAGGATTCAGAGTGGCTGGTACCTATCAGCTGTATTTGTCAATACGGACCGGAACCGCCATGAACCGCCAACAGCCGGTGGACATTAGTGGAGAAATTCTATTACTGGAGAGACGTATTGCATGATGAGAAGGTTAAGACGCCGATTAAAACCTTGTAGCAGATGTTAGGTGACCTCTCGCTAGAGTAAGCAGACAGAAAACAAATCACACTGAACTGAAGTTTTCCAGGGTTTGATCTCACTTATCTGTTCTGGAGTTATTAAAGTGTGCTTCCATTACTCATCCATCTGCCTCCTCCTTCATATAAAACACTGAAGTGTCACTATAAAGACTTAATATTTTCTACAAGAGAAAATGATGGGAAAGCATGAATTTCCTTTCGCGTTAATTAGTAATACACAAAAAAGTGAGGCGTTTCTGAATCACGTTCGCTATGTACTGTATAGCCAAATATAATACGCTGTTTTAATGAGTTGTCAAATTGGTCATGAGCAGTGTTGTTAAATCTCCTCGTGTCAGTCTACCTCTGCTCACTGTGAATAACTCAACCGCACAGATCGCGTCTGACAGAAAGTTCATGAACATCTAATCGCAGGGAATATTTCTGAAGAACACTTCGATGTAATGTGTAAATATTTTTTTTTATCATTTTTGGATCATGCATCATGGACAAAATAGGGGTAAAAAAACATGCATGGCAATGTGTATATCAACATGCATTAAACACTGTCAAAAGTTATTTTAATGACAAAAAGCTGTTTAAGTACCGTACAGTATACAGTTATGCATCATCATACAGATGGTAAAATAGACGGCAACATAATGAATCAAAATTCATCACATGCTGCTTTTCCATCGACTGTTTGAAATACATTTACATTTACATTCAGTCATTAAGCAAACGCTTTTATCCTCACCGACTTACAAAGAGTTCAGGGAGCAATAAGCGATAAGTTATACAAAGAGAAATAATACAATAGGTTTTAATACAGAGTTACTAGTTTCAACCAAAGCTAGACCACTACCTGTTGAGAGAAGAGGGCTAGTGTACGTTTTTATATATATTTTTTTCATTTGTCTGTCAAGTATTCACAGAAGAGATGTGTTTTAAGTAGGTTTTAGAAGGTTGTGAGAGATGTGGTTGACCGGACCGCATTGGGAAGAATGTTCCACCAGGAAGGAGTTGTGAAGGAGAATGGGTATAGTTGTGAGTATATGCTTCATATACACAAATATAACGTCCTTATCATTTTTTTTTCTAAATGTTACAGTGATTTTTAAGTCAAGTATTAAATTGACAAAAATCTTGCTTTGTGCTGTGAATGCATCACATAACTGCATCACATGGCTAACTCGTGTCGTGTCATAGTTGATATATATCCACTTTAAAAAAAAGTTGCTTTCATTGATAAAACTTGTCTAAGTGTGGAGGGAAGGTCAAAACAAACCCCAAAATATGAGCTTTGAATTGAAGACGTGTTAGCGTGGAGCAGGGTCTTTATGGAACAGGGTCTTCACTTCACAAATAAAGGTGCTTAAAGACTAGCTATTACAATGTCCTTAAAATGGCATTTCATGCCGTGGGTAATGTTGCTGTGTGTGCATGTAAGCAGTCTGCCGAGTTGTGATGGCAAAAGTGAACGAATAACAAAGTTATGATAAAGAAGGAGTCCACTCTGAATCATGCGATTGTCTATCGTTCTTATTTCAGTTCTGGGTCAGATTTGCATCACTCCGCGTAAGGCCTGCTTACTTTCAATATGCGACACTGCACGTGGTAGACCAATCACAGCAGACTAGACCATCTGACCAATCAGATCAGATTAGGCTGGCAGAAAGGAGGCGATTAGACAGATGAATCGCCGAACGAATCATTTGAGATCAGTCAAGTAAGGTAACAACTGCCCATTATTAGAAAAGTAAAGTGTTTTTACACCGTGAACGTACGTAAACTTGTTGTTGGACACTCCATAAACCAAAGTAGAACCTAAAAAATCACAAAATATGTACTTAAGGTTCTTGACAGCGATGCCATAGAAGGGCCATTTGTGGTTCCACTACGACTCGTTCAGTCAAAAAACATCTCTTTCTTACCTTTTTATAATCTGAGCTTGTTCAATGTTCTTTATGGCATTGTGAAGCACCTTCATTTTTAACATTGTCCTTTAAATAACAGTTTTTTGTGCAATTCTTGGCTGTGAAATTCCTGAAGTTGGAATGAATTGAAATGAATGAACGAAGGAATGAAGTGAATAAAGAGTTAAAGGGAGAGTGGGCTGCCCACAGCTAATGAGGTGTCTGAAAAAGTCCAAAAGTACATGATGCCCTTTCTACAGTATGATATAAAGAGAGAATGAAAGAAAGATGGAGGAGAAGAGAAAGAGAGACTGATCATGGTTCTGCATTTTAAAAGGCCATTTGCTAATCTGACATCACTGTGTCTATTCAATTTATTGGTGGAGACACAGTTCGTATAATGGCCCTAACCGAGAGATTTGAGCCAGTGTGCCTGACGCTGAAGCAGTGATTAAATTCTCTCGCTCTCTCTCTCTCACTCCGGAGAGACCAAACCAGGAAAATAAATGTGATCAGAGAGGCGCTTCAACTCGTAAGAAAGAGAAAGCTATTAAAGCCTAAACAAACAAACAAAGCCAGACGAGACAAAACACAACCAAGGAAAATCTGAGAGGTCGTTTACACCAGAGCGTTGGAAACGTTTTAGGGGTTTTGACTGTTCGTTTACACGACAACAGCATTTTGGGGGACTGAGAACGCAAAGGTTTGAAAACCGGTCTCAAAGTACACGTTTTTGAAATGTTCTTTTATACAGATACAAGCCGATACAGCTGAAAAATGGATCATCAACATTATGTTTCATATCATTTGATATCGATAATTTTTTAAACATAAAGACCATTAGAAATGTGGTTCGACTTTTACCACTGTATTATTCACATTTCCACGTTTAACTATATTACTGTGAAGTGTTTTGGTAATAAATAGACGTATTATAACAGAGCATCAGGTTTATTAGGATACTGTTACTTTAAGAGCTAATACTGTGTGCATTTTACATGTAAATAGCTAATAAGACACAAAGGAAACTTTGGTCTGTACCTGTTCTGCGTCTGTGTGTGCGCGGTGCAATATGTCAGAAGAAACAACTGTATACATGATATGCTTGGAGCGAGAATAATTCTAGGGTTTTTTTTTATAAAGGTTTTCTTAATATTTTATCGCCCAGCCCTCTGTTCTTTTCTGTTTTTCATCGTGTAATTGTACTCTCAAACAAAAGACAAAAACCAGACAAAAAAGACTACAACAAGCAAAAAAATAAATAAACTAAACTAAACGAATCAATGAACAACCTTACAAATCAGAAAAATAAAAAACAAGACAGAAAAAAACTAATGTCAAACAAGACAAAATAAAAACAAACAAAAACAAAGTTAAAATAGACAAGTCAGGAAAAGACGAAAGAACATAAAATTTAAACAAGAAATGTCCCCAAAGCAAGCACAAAGAAAAATGCAAATAAGGAAAAATTACAAAGACAAACAAAAAGACTATAGAATAGAATGAAACATCTAAATCACGGGTACACTTAAAAGTTAAGGTGCTTCAATATTTCCATAAAGAACCGATAACACCCGATTAACCTTTTTGTTTCACGAAAGGTTCTTTGTTGGCGAAAAGATTATAACAAGGTAAGAAAGAGATCCTTTGACTGAATGGTTCTTTGTGGAACCAAAAATGTCTCTTCTATGGCATTGCTGGTAACAACCTTTCAAACACCTTTATTTTTAAGCGTGAATATATAGTAAATATTTCGGTAACACTTTACATTAAGGCACCCTTTATAAAGCGTTTATAAATGTGGTTATTAATGATTAATAAGTCATGTACAAATGCATTATGAAGCAGTAATAACTGTATGAATAAAAAGACGGATTCTAACGAAATACCTGACATGGAATAGTGAGCCATGTTTAACTCACGTGTTATAAATGCTTAATAAATGTATTTATTCATCATTTATTTGACTCGAAAACAGATTCATTATTATCTTGATGTTGTTTGCAATATAGGCAGTCATGCATTTCACTAGAATCCTCGTTTTTATTCATGCTTTTATAAATGCTTCATGAAGGGAACTTTAATGTAAAGTGTTACCAATATTTCTATGTGCTTAAGTGGCTTCAAACTGATCTCTTCTCCTCAAGCCAGCGCTCAGTGTTGGACGTCTCTCTTACATCATTTCATTAACCCTCACATGATCTTCAGTGGTGATATATTGTGGCAGCAGTCCTCGTGTGATACACACAGCACAGCAGTGAATTCATTTGACATGCGATTGAAAGAGATCAAGTGACATCACTGAACCCACTTCAACAGACAAACGCCACATCATCTTCTGTGACGGTTGGACGTGTCCTCATGTGACTGCACGGGTGTGTCTGTGGTACACTCAAACATATATTTAATGCTATGGCTATGATTTCATCAGTAAATGCATGGAAAGCGTTGGAACGCGTATGTGTTTGTGTATGCTGAATGCAGCAGTCAGATTTGGCTCTTGGCCTTCACTTCAATCTGCTGATGGCCCTGTTTGTGACGCCAGGAGCCATTTTTAGCGATGAGGTCATCCTTAATTAAGCAAACAAAGCGAGTCAGCTGAGGCTCTGGGATGCGTGATCTCCGCTCATCCTCAAGGACGCCCTTTTATCTCTTTTTAATTGAATCGAGCTTCAGAGTCGGCTTATCGACGAGCATTGGCTCTCGGGGACTGCGCCCCGCTCGAAGGCGACGGCGGGACTGTTATGTAAACAAAAGGATAGCCCTCGACGGAGCGACGGCCTGACCCTTGACGGAGGTGACGGACGGCGACGGATTCCCGATAAGCCGCCTGCTGCGACGGGAAGATGAGATGGAAAGATCAAATGTCCTGCTGCGAGCCGTCTGACAGCCTAGCTGTGAGATGACATCATTGGCATGTGGCAACTGGCTCTCCCTCTCTCTCTCTCTCTCTCTCTCTCGTTTGTACCTCTCCACACATCCCCCCGCTCTCTCTCCAGCCTCCATCGCTTTACGTATCCCGGACTTCCATTATGTGTGCACGGTGAGAAACAGTGGGAGACACTCGTGCTCCGACACCTCTCCGATGTTAATTAGCGGATGTGGAAGGAGCGTGCTTCGTCAAGGCTGTCAGCGGAGCGGGATCGCTGTCTCGGCCAAATTAAGAAACTCAGACCAACACGTGCGCTCTCGTGACTCCTGATGCAGCGCACAGCAACTCCTGTATTAGAGCCTAACGTCATGCGTCAGTATGCATTATGCATGTTTTACACACGCTGCATGTATGAATATCGCTTTTTTTAAAGCGTTTGACCACAGATGTCAAATTATGGGGCGTGGATATACGCACGATATTGCATAAGCAAATTCAAAATGAAAATTCGGTCATCATTTTATTGTCTAGTGTGCTTGTAAATCTGGATGTGAGTCTTTCTTCAATGGAACTAAACATAAGATCTTTTGAGAAATGTGTCAGTGGTTTTGTGTTCATATAATGGTCTATGGGTTGTGTTGTTTGGGTATCAACATTCTTCAAAATATCTTCATTTGTGTTCTGAAGAAGATAGAAACTCATACAGGTTTGAACATAACACGAAGATAAGTAAGTGATAACAGAAGTTTTTTTCTTTTTTAATATAAAATATAGTTTTAAAATTTCCTCATGTTGTATATCAGTATATGCATTGTCTGCCATGCATGAAAGCTTTGGCAAACTTACAAGAGGTCCCGATTCAAACGAGACATTCTGAAGGGATATCAAATGAGAGATTGATGCGGGCAGGTTGTCACACCCGTGAGTCGCATTGAGATTGATTTCCAAGCAAAATCAGATCGTTGGCACCATCACAACTACGTTACTTCATTTTTATTGGTTCCATTTCCAAAATGTGATTTTGAAAAGGGACCATGGCTCAATGTTAAGACATCTCCATTAAATTTGACAAGGTCAGTGCTAATAGATGGATTATCCACGAAACACTTCTCCTGAACCAAACACACACCAGCATATTTCAGCAAATGGATGCCATCTAGAGGTTAAGAACCATTTCTTCTATCGGACATGACGTTAAAAATAAAGCACAAACCAAACGATAAAACCCATGTTTGGAAACTGTGAAATTCTGTGAACTTTCATGTTTAGCAAATTAATTAATTATGATCTGAAAGTCACAGCATATAAAGACGTTTTTATTTGACCATATTTAACAAACATTAAAAAACAGGTTATTATTTGTTTTTATATGATACATGACAAAGGACTTTTTAAAGCGGAGTTAACATGCTATTACATGCATTCTGACATCTTTATGCTGTCAAACGTGGAAATTCTCCTGGAAAACCACGCCCACATGTCATCCAGCGACAGAAAGAGCACGCCCATCAACTTACCACAGGTAAGCCAAAACTTTAACCATAGTCTGTGTTCCTCAGACTCAACTTTTATAAATGTGACTGCTTCCGAATGCATAGAGACCCTATTGGTCCCCCGAATAATACTACAAAATAATCATTTTGGCAAAAGTCAGAGAAAAAATCTGATCGTGATTAAACCTGAAGACAATGTAATAAATGACCAAAACCCATTCATATAGCTCGGTCTACTAAATATTAGACCACTTAATTCAAAGGCTGTTATTGTAAATGAAATGATCACAGACAACAGTTTTGATATACTTTGTCTCACCGAAACCTGGCTTAAACCAAATGATTATTTCAGTCTAAGTGAGTGTAAACTACTGTTATATGCAGGAGTCACGTCCAGTTGGTCAAGGTGGTGCTGTCGCTACAATCTTTAGAGACTTTCTTACCGTAACTCAGAGAACAGAGCATCAATTTAAATCATTTGAAGTGCTTGGGTTGAACATAATTGTTCCAAACAAAAGTAAAAAAACACTGCTTTCTTTTACATATGCTGCTGTCTATAGACCCCCTGGTCCCTATACTGATTTTCTGAAAGAGTTCGCAGACTTCTTATCGGATGGTTAATGTTGATAAAGTTCTCATTGTCAGAGATTTTAATATCCACGTAGATAGAGAAAACAATGCATAAGCAGTGGTGTTTACAGAACTACTACACTCTTTTGGAGTAAAACAACACACCAATAGACCCACTCATCGATTTAATCATACACTAGACTTGATTATATATCACGGAGCCGATCCAACGATATAGATATTATACCTCAAATCGACGATGTCACCGATCAATATCTTATAACATGTGCACTGCACACTGCAGGAATCGGCCGTTTCACATAGTTTTGCAAAGATAGTTTCACAAAGAGCTTGCTAGATCTGACTCATTTAATAACCAATAAATACAGAATTTCTCGATGACATGACCAGCAAATTGGGCAATATTTTCTCTAATACATTACAAGCTGTCGCACCTATGAAGTCAGAAAAGATTAATGAGAAAACCATAGCACCATGGTACAATAGCACAACTCGCGCCTTAAATGAGAAACACGTAAACTGGAGTGCAAATGGAAACAAACCGAATTAGAGGTCTTTTAAATTGAGTGGAAAATAGAGTGCAAACTGTTATAAAAGGCACTAAAAGCAGCAAAGGCTGAGCACCTCCGTAAGCTCATAGAAACTAACAAAAACAATCCAAGGTTTTATTTAGCACAGTTGCTAAATTAACATTTTACATTTACATTTATTCATTTGGCAGACGCTTTTATCCAAAGCGACTTACAAGTAGTTTTTTACAGTGTCACATTACTGCAGAGCAATCAGGGGTAAGGTGTCTTGCTCAAGGGCAGTGCAGTCATGACCTGCTGGCACTGAGATTAGAACCTGCAACCTTCTGATCATAAGACCAACTCTCTAACCACTAGGCCACATCTAACAAATAAACAGATATCATCTGACCTGGTTATTCCGCTACACCTTGGTAGCAATGAATTTGTTACACATTTTTTACAGCGGTAACATCTCACTCCTAGTCCTGTTTGACTGCTGAGTTCCATACTGTATACCATAACATACTTCTAGATCGCTTACACAATTATACCTATATTGAGGGACAGGCACTACAATGGTTCAGATCTTACTTATCAGACAGATATCAGTTTGTCCATTTAAATGGGGAATCATCAAATCTAATGCAAGTGAATTATGGATAACCTCAGGGATCTGTTTTAGGACCCTTGCTATTCTCCCCATTGGAAACTGTCATGAGTCTGCCTTCATGTCATGTCTATTCTTGGTCTTGAGGCAGCTTCATGACAAAGTCTTATGTTTTATGTGAGAGAGGGATGTTGGCTCTCCAGTCCGTGTCTTTGTTCCCACCATCTCGTTTCCTTGTTAAACTTCCCTGAGTGTTTCAGTACCCGCACCTGACCCTTGTTAATTATCCTTTGTCTGTCTCCCTATAAAACATCCTCGTGTTCATTGTCCTGTGCTCGTTCGTTGCATTTGGTGTACCTTGTGCCTCGTGTTGATTGTTTGCCTTGCCTGCCTTACTATTGCGTGTTGGTTTTCCTTGAAACTTCCCTGTAGAGTTGCTGTGTTTTAGTTTAGTCCCTCATGTTAATTTAGTTCGTCTGTGTTCTCCAGTTTTTGCTCCCACGTGAGTAGTGTTTGTTTCTTGTTTTTAGTTAGTCGTGGTCCTTGTTTTTTCCCCCATTCTGGGTTTTTGTTTATTCATTAAAGGACTTTCTGTGTTACCCCGTATTGCTGCCTGTGCTTGGGTTCTTCCACCACGCATCCCGTGACAGGAAACATTATTAAAAACATGGAATGAGCTTCCACTTTTATGCAGATGATACTCAGCTATACATCTCATCAAGACCAGATCTCATCCTTCCAGCTATCCAAATTGGCAGAGTGCATTTAGGATATAAAACAGTGGATTACTTGTAATTTCCTTCTTTTAAAGTCTAATAAAAAAGGATGTACTCCAACAAATACAGTAAAAGATCTAGAAATGTTGCCAAATGATGAAATATTCTGTCTGTTACTGACTCGGAGAAGCTTATTCATCCATTTATGACCTCAAGACTTGACTACTGTAATGCTCTACTTAGTGTTTGTCCTTCATCATCAATAAACAAACTACAGTTAGTTCAGAAAATACCATCACATAACCCCAATGTTATCAACCCTTCACTGGCTACACATTAAGTATCGTATTGACTTTAAAGTTCTTTTAATCACTAATAAAGCTTTAAAGGGTTTATCCCCTACCTACCTAACAGAGCTTCTATCACACTACAACCCATCACGCTCTCTAAGATCTTTAGATAACACCTAGAATAACTCAATCCACAATGTTGTTCTATAAACACCATGTAGTGTGCTGTGTTTTACCTTTTCTGTGTTTATCATATTTCTCCTGTAAAGCTGCTTTGGAACAATGCACATTGCTATTTAAATAAAATTGAATTGAATTGAATCAATGCCTCTTCACTCGGCTGAGAGAAGTTTAGCTGTGTTTGTTTCTTCACTGCATTTGGATGATGAATGTTTTATAAATGGTGGATATAACTCTGGATTTGGAGATGGTTAAATTGATAGATGGTGCGCTCCCAGCGCTAAAAGATGCCAGACATGAAGCGCACGTGGTAAGTCAAACTAAGTCATACATCTGTGTTTTATCCGCAATCAGCGTGTACGTGCATAATGTAAACAACACAGACTTATATTTGATCAACAGTTAAGGGCCGATCACATAATAATGATAACTTTAAAGATAACTGTAACTATTACTATATTAGCGTTCACACCAGCGGACGATAACAATAACGTTATGTTTATTTGAAGCCTGCGCGCTGCAGTGTTCTCAGTCACTAAAAGGAATGTAGATGATCTGCTGATGCTTTCGTTTTCATTTCCGAACCTTTTTTCTCCAAAATATGACAGCAAATGCTGGATGCTCTCTCTGAAGGTGCGCTCGTGTCCGGGACGGAAAGCATATAAGCGTTACATATACAGTATCCCGCTGTTAACACACTCCTTTCCGACCACTCATTCCTTCTAACATAAAAGCTGCATTTCGATCACCAATAGTCAAACATTATCTGCCAGAAACTGTCTGACTGTATGTTTTATTGTCCAGCAGCTTAAAAAAAAAATCTCAACGATATTGTTCTCTGTATCTTTATCGTTATAGTTATAATGTGAATGGCCCTTTATGCAGGGATCATGCGATGATGTATACTGCCAGGCAAAGTGCAGTAACTACACATTTGGTCAAAATTAAGATACGGTTTGAAATGGACTTTTTAACATATGTTCTGTCTTTCAAACAGTCTCCTAGTAAAATTTGATCCCATTTCAGAGAAACAAGAGTGGCTGCAACGACTGGCTGGTGTGAAAACTTTAAAGGCATTTTCTCAGTTTCAGTGTTTGTGTAGTTACTGCACTTTGCCTTTGTAGGGAAGTATGTTGTGCTCGTGCTGTAGTCTTCCCTCGCCTGTTTTCACAAATAATCGTACTGCTGTATTTCTCTTTTATAAATGTGATCAAACTAAATTCTCTTCGAAGATACGAAGTACGCAATACTACTGTTTAGGCACTAAAGATTCATATGAGATTGTCACAAACTGCGTGTTACCCAATCTTTAAGATCTTTGTATTTTACACATTTCTACATTCATCTTGACGTGTCTCAATCAGACAATGCAACACATTATCAAAGATTACGGCATTGTAGTAAAGTATTACAAATAAAAGAGTGCAGTGTTGTCTGAAGTAACAGGAATGTGTTGTAATTGGCCATGTGTGTTGTGAACGGTGGTGACACATCGGTGCCAAGAAACTCATTTTATGTGTGCAAATCTGTCAAGCAAACAGCATGTAATAAAGTTGTTTGTAAATGCAAAACAAGAACATTCTGGCTTCCCAGCATCAGTCACCACAAAGCTAAATATTTTATTAAGTTTAATTAGTAAATGCAAAACATATTTGTGGGCAGTGAGTCAACCGCCTCAGGTGAACACAAAGGATGGTTGTGAAATATCTGTGATGTCACAATACACGTTGAGCTCGGCTGGCTGTGTTCACTTTATCAACAATCACCATTCAAAACATTTGCTTTACAACTTTGAAGTTTTGAGTTCAATGGAAGTGAAAGAATTAAAAGATTAGGGCTGATAACTAAAGCAAAATGTGTGGTGCTCCAACAAAAACATGACAAATATTATAGTCAAAGCAACGCTTAGAAAGAAGCATGTGTGTAACGTCCTGACCTCTAGCCATGAACGTTTCATAAAGCTACAGCTAAATGGTTTGTTTGCACGCCAGCGGGCGATGACTATAAAGATAACAATACCGTACTGCCATTCACTCCAAGACGAATAGTTATACAGATAACTAAAGCTGCAGAAAAATTTCAGTTTCAGTTGTGAACTACAAACAATATTTCTGCCAAATTTCAAATACATTTTCAGACCTCAAATACTGCAAAGAAAATGATGATCTGATGGTGATGTGATGATCTGGATTGTGATCACAGTTGTCATGTGTCTTTCACATTGCTGCTGGATGACTTGGTCAATCCCGAGGTTTGATTTTGTTGAAATTCTAAACGCACCGCAATGACCACAATACATCTAGAAATGATGATTGAATGAACATTTGGAATGGTCTCTTCATTTCTTCCTCGGCTGTATATTATTGTGTTCACGCAAATGACTAATAACATATTTATTTGAAGCACTCTACTGTTTCACATTTAAAATTCACGAGACCTTGAAAATCAAACAGATCTTCATCGGTTGTAATAGTTTCATCGCTCATCAACTGAAAATAAAAAAATAAAGCTCTCAATTGACCCCAATCGTTCCTCTGCTTGATTGTTCCAGTATGGACTTCGCTATTCACTTAAATTCTCTCTCTCTCTCTCTCTCTCTCTCTCTCTCTCTCTCTCTCTCTCTCTCTCTCTCTCTATATATATATATATATATATATATGTATACTAAAGCACTATATATTCTACTGTGTATATGATCACATATGACACTGTATCCTGTATATGTGGAATCACTGTGAAAATATCCTGCCGGGCGAATGATGAAAAGATGTTCAATGTATTTCAAGCAGCGATTTCAAAATGACAAATTCATACGAACGTGATTGTCTCATTAGAAAGACATTGATTCACGTCTGGTTGAATCACTAATGAGTAATAACTTCATTGTGTCTGACAGGTAACAAACTCATTATCCTCCCGGAAAAATGGCCCAATGATGAGGCCCGATGAATGTGGATGACACTACAGTACACTGTATCAACTTAAGCATGCGTTTATGATTCAGGCTTTAAAACAAATGAATGAACGCTGAAAAACATCTATTTTTGAAATGCAACCAGCTCTCCAACTGTCCGGATGGTTTACATCTCACTACAAAACCTGTTGAAGTGCACGTGACATATTTCATTGATGCTTCAACAACACAACCTGAATATTGGTACTTTCTGGTAGCGATATGAATGAAAGATGAGAATGAAAGATGACACGTGCTCCCGACTCATCAGCACTCCGGATTGGATCCTATGACTAATGCGGCTCTGGTTCAATCCGTCCATCTGTCTGTCGCCTACCACCCAGGCTGTGACTCACATGCTATGAGTCGAGCCAGAGGAACAGGTCACTGACACAATTACTAACCTACCTCCCGTCCCCTCGTCCTCTTCCTCATCACATCGCCATGGGAGCTTGACAAGATTTGACAAGATCAACAAGACTGTCAGTTATGGGTTTGAGAGTCTGACCGCGGGGTGCCAGGGCAACGTCATTCTGGAGGCCTGATTGAACCAGCACTGGGAAATTACATTTCTCAATTGATCACAGACGCAAGAATAGTCCCCTCACATCTAAATGATTGGAACCATGTCGTGGCATTGGAGGAGGTCCATCGGACCCAAAGAGAAAGTCAAATATCTCCAGCCGTGTGGACTGAATGATGCATGTGCTAATTTCACAGCATTATTTTTGCAGTGGTGTGAGTGAAGCAGATGTTGTGACGCTGACCTGTGTAGATTTCTGCCTCCGACGGGTCCTCCACGCGCTTATGCTGAATGATGTAATCGGAAACCCTGTAGCCAATCAGAGGCTCCACATCGACCCACTCCAGGGCCACCATCGTGCTGGAGGGCTCCAAGTGAGGAGCCAGTCTCAGCCTGTGAACACAAAGCGTTTTCTTTCATCCTTCAAACATGTCACTTGGCGTTGACATGTCACGGCTCAACAATCATGCTGGGGCAAGCACGGAAGACCCTCGGGCCAGTTGACAGATAATAATTTCTGATGCGTTTGTTATATGCATGCTGTCTGAAAGCCGCATCTCAGACAACACAACATTTTTGAATTGAGCGCTCTTTTATGTCTTCTTACTCTTAAACAGATATGTCCACACATGTCCGTGCATCTCTTAAAGGACCAGTAGCATAATTACGTTCATCAAACATAATGACAAAGAAAAAAAAACAGTCACAGCTTCTGAAATTAACTAATTTAAAACATTTCTAGCTTAACTTGAAATTCCTTTGTTCATGCAACATAAAGATATAAATGACAAGAAAAGCTCAAAAGTGTGCATAAAGTGAATGGACATATTTGAAGTACAGTTACAATTAAGTAAACCTATCATACATTTCCAGTGCAATGAACTTAATATTATCAGTACAAATACCCAGAATACCCCTCTGCGCCTGAAAGAAAAGTTTGATTATTCATGCTTTTTTAAATAATAAGCACTTTTGGGACATTTATATAGCTGTTAATACAATTAAATAATAGTATTATGGATGTTCTTTTGTAGTGAATAAAGGTTTTCTGTGAAGTTACCATTCAGGTGATTCGTGTTTGCTTTGGTTCAACCCATCATATTTCTTACCACAAACACATCAGAAATGCAGTATGTTGTGTGCTTCTGTGGAGGATCATTCAATGACTGACATCAAATCAGTTGTTATAATAATATACTTCACTATGCTATATGAACATTGAGGCAAATGAATGAAATGTTTAAGTACAGCCTACATGAGCACTGTAAGTTGATTAAACTCGTGCTACATCATTTATTAAGAAAACAAGGTCAAGCCAACTGATATATTTGTGTAAACGCAACAAAGATACTCTTGTTATTTATAATTCAAATCTACTTAAGTTGAATTTACTTAAAAAGCGTGATGCAAAAATGATGCACATATATTTGAAGTAGTCAACACTTTTAATCAACAGTCTTTAATTTCTGTATCTGATAACCAACCTGAAATGCCTGAAAAGCACAGATTATTCATTTCATTTGTAAATATTTGCTTTATGTAGTTATTTTCTGCTCTAATTTGATCACTAACTGATTAGATGTCTTTAACAATTTTTTTAATTCCTGTGATTTAGGCTAATCGTTTTTCAATCACTTGCCCGACCGCGCGGGTTGGCGTTGAGCCCTGCATATGACAACTGTTTTCAAATCTCTCAAGCAGCATTTTAAGGTATCATAGAAACACTGCAATATGCCTTAAGGAAATTCGTGAAATAGCGTTATCTAAAAACACTGACAAAATTCACATTTAGAAACACTCAAAACTTCTTATTGAAAAAGTGGGAGGAGCCACCCAATACGCCCCGCCCTAATTTCCTGTTCATGGGGATTTAACAACTTTTTACACCAATTTTATCGTTTTACACTGAAGTTTTCGCAATGAATTCTGGGATTGCTAAATGTCCGAATGATGCATTGCAATTCTGCATTAGACATTTGTCAAAATGAGGCAATACAATTAAAGATATTTCATCTGAACCTTTTGAAGTTGAATGTTGGCATTATTTTCCAAGTATCCGACATTTATACTTCACACTTTGTACTACTAAACAGACATCGTGCAATTCACTAAAAGGTATTTTCATACTTTATAAACAATCTGTATTGAATAAAGTGCTTTTTTTAAAAAGATGACTCGATGTGACCTTGATTTGAATTACAGTAAGCAACATGAAATAGGCATGAAACAGCCTTTACATCCAGGGTTTGCCTATGACGCCTTAAAATGCACCTAAAGGACAAAAAAAGGTAGAAAAATGAATCTTCAAAACAGACGTTTGCAGAATGCAGCGTAACTCACACGGGCCGCCGCAGGGGGCTACAGTTGGGCAGGCCGTCTTTGCCAAGCGCAGTCAGGTCACAGCGACACCAGTTCTCGATGACATCACCCTTCCCCGCGCACCAGTATGAGCTCATCGTAGCACTTCTGAAGGCCTGCAAAATAAATGGCACAGGTGAGAGAAATGCAATTATCTCCACGAGTCAACGCGCGCCGCCACCTCCGCTCGACAAGTGTTGTATTTCTGTGAAGTTACGCCGGCGAAGGGCATCTCGGGGCACTCGGCGCAGACGAAAACCTGTCGAGATTTAATTGGAAGCCAAGCCAAAAAAGGTCAAGCCATGTGTGAGTGTCAAGAGACTCCGTCTCAGGGGCAATAACAGGACAAGCATGAGGCAGAGACGGACGTGAGACACAGCGCAGTGAAAGACCATGACTCATTTGAACCCAACAAAACCAAACGTCCTTCTGTCCTGTGGCGGTGATTCAAACTTAATCATTCAGGTTTTCTTCATATATTCAGACTGCAGCTTTCGAAAGATGAAAAACCAATTTCACAAATGAGTTTCTTTCTTCTGCCGTACACAAAAGAAGATGTTTTGAAGAATATTGATAAACACTTAACCACATTGACTTCCAACCACTGAGACGTTTCTCAGAATATCTTCTTCCGTGTTTCAAGAGGCAGAAACAGGCTTACAAACACATGTGGATAAAGACAGCATTTTTAATTTAAGATAAACTGTGCCTTTAAGTAACCGGTTAGTCGTGCCAGAATACAGTACATGTTTACAAATCTCGTGTCCCATCTGAGGAAAGCCCTGGTGAAACAGACGGTGGAGGGAAAGCGGTCTTCTCGCTGATAGCATCAGCAGGTCTCCGGCTGCCAGACCTCACCCTTATTTACGCACAGGCAACTCTCTCTAAACGCTCTTGATGAATGAGAAGTTATTAGGGAGGCCGAGCAATGAAGGGGAAAGACCAAGATCCATTGCGGTGTAATGACTTGCATGAGAGATGCCTGGCAGAGTCACGGAGCTGACAACAACGGAGTCTAGATGAACGGCAACACTATACATCACAATAAAATGATTATTACTGAGCTCTAAAGAAATGAGTAGACTTAAGTGAACTAAAAAAATACAATCTATTTCAATAAATCGTTTTTTTTATTATTATTTAGTATTTGATGGACACAAACCGTGCTCTAAAAGATCCATCGTATGATGCAGCAAAACGCTACAATCATTTATGATGGAAAGCTTAATATAATAATTTATCATTTCAGATGTCATGGTACGATTTCATTGGAAATGTCGGTTTGGCATCATTTGACTTTGACACATATGAACATAAAATAGCCTGCAATTTTGTTTCAGACCGATTACAGCTGTAGTTTCTTATTATAAATAATACCACATTCTAACAATGACATGCGATGCATTGACACATTTATCGTAGTATTATGTTTTATTTTGCTTGTTAGCTAGGATTGTTTCTTTTTTTGGTTTGTGTCTGTGTCAAACTCTCGGTCCTACAACTTCATTCTCGAAATATGATGTCATCATACATTTATATCAGTGCTTTCTGGTAAATAATGATGGTACAAACAGCATTATAAACTCTGGATTGAGCCGCACAGACAAACGGGCCGTCCTGGAAGTGAAAAAGAAGGACCTTGAGATGAACAAGTGATCCAAATAATGCATGGCCAGCAAAAGCGTAATGTTGAAGCCGCAGCTTTGCGGTTCAACACTCGACAGAAGTTGGGCTTCAAAGAGGAGTTCAAATGTGTCTGGAGGAAGATCGTTACGGCGTGTGTGTGTTGGCTGCGAGGGGTCTGCGCTGATGAAGCCCGCAAGAAGGTGTCGTTTCAAAGGAAGAAAACTGATGGTTTAACAAATACGCCCATTAGAGCGGCATTCGGCGATTGCGAAAGGGTTAATAAAACATTTTCCGCAAATGGGAAACAGATGATGGGAGCAGCATAACGTGAAATATCATGGCAATGAGAGGAGGGCCGCTCGCAGACAAACGGTGGGCCGCAAACGTGCACATACATTTACCACCAGCAGTTTCCTAGAAAAACACGCGTGACTGCTCAAGTGCACATGTGAAAATAGACAAAGCCATTATTGCCGTGTTTATGTTTGCAGAGTAACCTAAGCCAGTTTCCACTGAGTAAACAGGGAATGTAATTAGGGGTGTGCGTGTATGTGTGTATGTATATGTTTAATGGGGGGGGGGTTACTGGAGGTCAGTCGAGGAGGACGGCCGGCGTGATGTAGGGGGAACCCTCAGTGGAACGCAGCCATGCATCCGTCACGACTGCTGGAGGCTTCCGAGACATTACTGACAACACTCAAACACGCACACACTTTATATTCCAGCTAACAAGACACGTTTAAATGTTCTCTTAGAGTTGTCAAAAATATGAAAAGAGCATTTTATCAAATGGGTTTAAATGGGTGTTTTCACATTGTTAGTGGATCGTTTAAAAACAACCAGAAATAAATGTTTTTTTAACGTAAAGGGAATGTTAGCATAACATTCCTAGAACAGAGCAGTGATGTATAAAGT
The DNA here is from genome assembly GCF_947034865.1 of Barbatula barbatula. Lineage (NCBI taxonomy): Eukaryota > Metazoa > Chordata > Actinopteri > Cypriniformes > Nemacheilidae > Barbatula > Barbatula barbatula. The sequence goes on from NC_136767.1 coordinate 32,303,344, forward strand.
ACCTAAAAGCAATACTTGAGTAAAAGTACACATCATTTCTTGCCAGAAATGTACTTTGGTAATAGTGAAAGTAACCTTGGCTTGAGTAAAAGTCTTAAAGTAACAAACACATATTGTACTTAAGCATCAAAAGTACTTACTATATTAAATCTACTTAAGTTTTTAAAGTTAAGTTGAAGCAAACGTAAAACAGTTCTTTTTTTAGCATAAAGATAAAAAATGGTGCTTACATAGAAATGTACGACCTCTGTCTCAAGCTCAGAAGTTTTACTGTTGCCAAATTGCAAAACCATAAAAATACAAGTTCAGAAACCAAATCTTAACTTTATAACTTTATAAAGGGATAGTCTCCCCCACCCCAATATTATCCCTCTAAGAGAACAACTTGGAACAAAATCAGAACAATCTGTCTGTCCCTTACTTCTTTTAAAGTATTTTTACTTCTCACTGCAATAGATTTTGATGTGCTGGGAGGAAACATATTGTAAGTTTTAACACGTTTTGAAATAATAGTAAACTCTTCAAAATTATGGAATAACACAAATGTAACTTTGGGATATCCAAAATAAATCAGAACAATGTCATATTCTGGAGCTCTTGAACAGTCTCGAATGAGGTTCCATCTAACCTTTCATTGGCAGATTTGTCTTCGTTATTCAGTCTCCGGTCGTACATTTCTATAACATTTTTAAATACAATTGTTGTTTTGCCATAAAATAAACGTCTATGCTGACACGATTCAATGTGCCTAATATCTGTGCAGAATAAAAGATTCACAACAAGAGTTTGCTGTCTACGACAGACCACTTTCACTTTGGCCTCTTGGACTTCACAGAACCCCTCAATCGATACCAAGAAACAATCACATGATCACAACATCCAAATTACATTATGTGTTGACTCCTGTGAGCTCAGCCCATTACTGTCCCCAATAACCGTCTGATACGTACAAACATTAGCCAGCTGGCCAGAGGAATTGCTTCATCCGATGACCCAAAAGCTCAGCAAACAGGTCGTTCCCATCATTGGCTCTAATGTAGTGAAGGCAATGTCCGTCTTTCTAGGAACACCTATAAGCATCTTCCAGGAAGGGAGATATGCCTTCGATTGCACCCGCGGGTCAGGAGGGGACACAAGGAGGTCCGATAAAAGTGGCGAATCGGCACAGGGCTGCTTAAAGGCTGATTCGATTTGCTTCCTCCATCTACTTGAATGGCCAGCAAAACCCATGGGTATAGCATTCCCTGGAAATTGATTTCGGTCAGCATCTGGGCTGGGCTTTAATACCAACTTATAAGAGAGGCTTTCTTCACGAGCGAACGGTGACGGTGGGCCGATCGGACGCGCCTTTAAACGCCAGTTCCCCACTGGAACGGTTGAATTCATGTTTACAGGACCACTTTCAATAAGCCGCCGTATCTCCAAAACACACACCAAAAGAATTACACTCCACCCAATAGACTGTTCATAAATGACGCTTTTAAGAAGTTTTGCAGAGTATCCCACAACTTAAAACTTTGTGTTTCATCAACAGAAAATTGAAAAAACTGAGATATAAAATGAACACAGATTGAAGAGTAAAACAATCTGGATTTGGGTGAATTCGACGATGATGAAACTAATTCTGTCTTCATTTACTCACCCTCAGGTTTTTTCAAACCTATATAAATTCCTATTTCTGTTAAACACAAAGAAAGATATTTGTAAGAATGTTCGCAATGTTCAGGTCTGTGACATCATCAACTACCATCATAGGAAAAAAATATTGTATATTTTTTCATTCTGTTGAACACAAAGTGAGATATTTTGAAGAATTTATGAACACAAAGAGTTCTGGGGCAGCACTATGGCAGTCAATGATTGTTAACATTATTCCAAATGTCAGAACAAAGACATTTACAGTGTAAGAGAATAAAGCTGCTAGAACGGCCCAGCCAATCACCTGAATCCAATTGAAATTCTATGGAAATATCAAGAGTTCATAGAAGGTGTTTGAAGACCAAAATCACACCTGAGCAATGCATGTGACTAATTTCTCCATACAGGAGGCGTCTTGAAGCTGTCATTACCAACAAAGGCTATTTTAATACCAAGAATTAAATACATGTCAGTAAGCGTGTTCTGTACTTTTCCTTGTCTCATTCCATTTGATCATACATAACTTTATTTGTAAACTTATTTGTTTAGTTTAGTACGGATTATATGGATTGTTACCGACATCTGGTGAAAATCTAATTTCAACTGAACCTTCAGAAATATATTTATTGAGAAAAATGGTGATGTAATCATGTGACGTGGTGTGCTATTTATTTTACCCGCTGTGTACAAGTAATGATGGCGTCATTTTCATTTTCGGGTGAACTATCACTTTAAAGAAATCTGAGCTCAGTTTGAGACATTATTGAGAAACTCTTATGGAGATATTTGTGAGGTCTCCTTTACTGAAATATCTGAGATGAGAGTTTCCATTTGTTCTCCATTTAATCTCATTGACGTCTAGGAGATATAATTGAGATATTAAAGAGATGAATGGATGTGTCCTGTGGGTCGTTTCAGAAGTCCCGACTCGTCCCCGTGGGTCGATGACATCAATATCATCCTCCTAAACTGGCGGCATCTTCATGGTGCGCTATGCGCCAGCCTCGTTGACTCTGTATGCGAGGGTGGGGAGACGTTTGGCTCTCCTGTTTGTTTACCTATCGACAGACCCCCGCTAGGGACCGTCTGCTATGGATCGCCAGCTTTTCGTTATTGTCAACGCTGCTGTAAGTGGCGAGGTCCAGACACACACACACACACACACAGGTACTGTCATCAGCGTGAGAAGCAATTAGATGCCGTCGGGTACGGGGCGGGAGCCGGGCCATTTGGTTAGTGAGTCACTCTCTCTGGTCTCTTGAGACTGCAGAAGAACAGACGCTGGTTAATAGCATCTTCTGCTTCAGGACGTCAGCGGCAGAAAGGATGATGTGGAAAAGACAGTCCGCCTATCTGCTCCAAAACATCATTTAATATCCTCATTAGAGCCATGACTCAGAAGACACACTGACTGCTATCGCTAATGTCTCCTTATTTAAGCCGAGATATTACATTATGGTCAACATTCTGTCATCATTTATGTGGTGGTGTGTAACTATTCCTGTGGAACACAAAAGAAGACATTTTGAGAAATGTCTCATACAATAGAAGTGAATGGGGTTCAGTGTTGTTCGATCATCAATGTTCTTCAAAATATCTTCTTTTGGGTTCTGAAGAAGAAAGTTTTGGAATGACGTGGGAGTGAATAAATAATGAGAGTTTGCCTTGAGTATTCCTTTACGCCAAGGAACGGTGCGAGACTGATGCTACTTCAAGTTGTCTTTTCATTTTAGTTTGTCTTTCTTACACAGTCTATGATCTCAGAATGATGTTGAAATTATAAAGAAAATCACTTCTGCCATCTGCTGGTGTGTCTGGTGAAGTGTAACACGATTCTCAATTACACAATTTTAAAGTTGTGTTAAAGTCATGATAATGAAAATCCTGTCATCGTTATCTCACCTTCTTGTCATTTCAAACCTTTGTGACTTTCTTTCTTCTGCAGAACGCAAAATATAATTTGATGAACGTTGGGAACCGAACAGCAATGGACTACATTCACTTCTGTTGTATGGACACAAAACCAATGTAAATGAATGAGGTCCAGTTGACAAAATATCTTCTCTTGTGTTCTGTGCAAGAAAGACACTCACACAGGTTTGACATGACATGTGGGTGAGTAAATAATGTCAGAATTTTCATTATTGGGTGAACTATCCCTTTAAACTCGTGAGTTAGCTGGACGTTCAATTCAGATGATTTACTAAAGAACTTGAGAATAAAACAGTCCTCCTTGACAAAACACTGGCATTGAACTTCAATAAGAACTCTTTTTCATTTACCTCTTTGGTGCTGTTGTCCTGCACCAGGCTGTACAGGGGCACGACCCGGCTGACCTCCAGCAGGATGGGCGTCGGGCTGGGCGTCTCACGACCCGTTTGCCTACACAGGTGACATGCCGCCGGGCAGCTGCCCTTCTCCTGACAGCGGATCTCCACGCCAGCAACCAGGTCATCAGACAGTAGCTGCGTCTTCAGCAGACCTGACAGGTAACTGATAAAGGGCACGGCTTTCAGGTCGCGCCGGCCGCCCTGCTCTGTGACCTCTGTGAGAGAGAGAGAGAGAGAGAGAGAGAGAGACATCACTGGTACAGATGATTTGGATCAGAACAAGCAGCTGATGAGAATAACAACTTCATTTTTGAAGGTTCTTAAAAAACTGTTTCTGTCTAACATTCATGCTCAGTGGTAAGAGCGTTAACAACACAAGGTTGTGTGTTGGATCCCAGTGGATTGCAGATACCTGTGTATAAATGCGTCTGCCAAATGCATAAATGTAAATGTTCTGCAGACATTAAAGCTGGTGTACAGAACCATGCAGACCAAAATGATGACATTGTATAGCACCTTTGATTTAACACAAAACCACTACATTTGATGACAGATCAGAATGAAAAAAGTGCATTCCAGTATACATAGTACTGTACACGGAAACATAACAAATTCATTCCTCATGGTTAAGCAAAACTTGAGTTGTTTTGAGTGGTTAATGTAGTTTTAATTGTATTCATATTTATTCAATTTCATTTTTAGCAATTCTGTTATTATGTATTTACTTATTTATTATGTTGCTTTTTAAGTTTAAGTTTAATTTATTTTTATCGTAGTTTTTGTTTATAATTATAATTGTTGTGGCTTAAAGTTATTTTAGTTTATTTTTGAGGCAACATATCAAGTATTTATTTGTTTCAAGTTACATTTTTCTTTTACATTTTTAATTTAAGTCAACTGTAATAACGGAATTAAACTACCTTGTGTGTGAATAAACTTTTATAAACTTGTGCCATCATTGCATTTCATATTTTGGCACAGGCTGCATTATAAAACAACTCAAAAACTGATTTCTTTCAAGTAATAGCATTGTGTAGTACAACGAAGAGTCTGACTAATGGCTGGAATACACTACAAGACTTTTATAATCTGAACAGAGTTTTTTAAACTATCATACACTTGCAGACTATTTGAAAGTTTCAGATAGAACTGAACAAACACAGACCTTCTGCAACAAGTCCAGACTGAAAATCTTGAGTATTGAGATTGTGTGATGTATAAACAGATGTGTGGAGCTCTGCTCTCATAGATAGTCACACGAGTCATCACACTGGACTTTAGGATGACAGGTGAACTCTTTGAAAAGCCCAGCGGCAGAACAAACAGTCCGACAGCCTTTGTGTCCGCAAACAACACGCAGACGTGCCAACCCAGACCCGCAGACCCCGAGTTTACCCTTCTCACGGCCCACGGAGGAAGAGAGAGAAAGCAAGAGACACGGATTCAATAATTGGTAACAGATTAGGCTTTTGAAATGATTCATTTCCTGCAGTGCACTTCATCATATCGAGGCGTTCTGCACATCTGGCTCCTCGTCATTACATGTGTGTTTTCACTCTGTGCTGCCGTGGATTCGGCTTTTGTCGTGGGTTTTTTTCTACCATTTGCTTGAAGCCAGCATCATGATAAATAGAAATCGAGTAGGTGGATTAGGCCAAACCTGCTGGATTTAAAAAGGCAAATCTATTCCATCGCCTGACCATTCCCTCTCATCCAACATAAAGTACATATAAACCCCCAGGAGGGCGGAGAATGGGATTTTAATGTTTTAGTAGGCCTACAAGATTGTGTTTGTTAAAATACTCACCTAATGTTAGCCTATTTACTATCCCCTACCCAAACTAATCCATTTCTGCATTTTAACTTTTAACTCAAATACGCATTATTTGGTAGGCCTATGTTTGTTTATTGTTCAATTACCTGGTGGGGACCGCTGGCTGCTTACCACAATGTGTGTGATCTGTAGGCCTACACAAACATCTTTACTCAATTCAGATCTTCATGTCTGTGCTGACACTGGGAAAATAAACCACCGACATGACAGCTGTTGTGATGTAACAGCGCCCCCTGCTGACCCCACAGCGACACTAATACACAGTGTTTATTATAACAGTCGACTCATTTCTGTTGCTTTAATGCAGAACTTAATCTCTTTACTTAAACACTATAATAAAACTTTTAGTTCGTTTTCTATACCAGTAAGCCATCACTACAATTTGATGTTAGTATAATGCAATGTTTGTGACATCCAGCGGTACCTGACTATACTGAACAAAACACGCAATTCTTCATCGTTGAATTGCTTTATTGGGAAAAAGCACATACATGCTGTTGTTATAAATTATATCACAAATAAACCACTGTAATATCAAACATAAATCATTTATGTCATTTATTGAAACATAACATAACATAAATATAAACGTATCTGCTTTACTTTAATATCTTCCAGATGATAAACAATTTACCTTTCGTCAAAAGTTACTTAGTAACAGACCGGATGCTTTAACCAGAATATCTGATTGGTGCCGTCTCACGTCAACCAACACACGATGACGCGCACCCCTTTCCTACGGAACCAATGAAATGGCGCGTACACGAAGAGTCCGCCCGCCGCGGTGACGTCATCTCCGCAGTGAGGCGCGCACCCGCTTGCACGAGAGGCGCGCGCGTCGTCACGTCAGGCGAGCTGCTGTTGAACTGACGGTAAGAAACTAATATTATTAAAATTAAATGTATTATTAATAAAAGTCATCTCGACATAAACGTGCGCGAACGCGTTTTTTGCGTGTCATGATTGCGCGTGTCGTCACGGACGTCAGAGCGAAGAGACTGAGATCGCCGTGTTTTGATGTCTGGGCCTGTGTTTATTCAGATTTATCTCCACATGTGATCAAACTGATGTGGTGTATTGATGCGACGTGAGCATTTAGTAAACATTCTAAAAATGACAAAACATGCTTCTGAACGCTGACGATCGGCAGCTGTCGACCAAAATATAACGTTACGCACGTCAGTGACGTTGTGTTTTTTAACTTCCGTATTTAATATTTATACGACAGTCTGTTTCACCTCGTAAATCCCCGTGATGTTGGTGTATGAATGCATCAGTAGGTGTGGTAGCATGCAGCATCAGGACCGGTACATGTCATCACACACTGGACTGCTGATACAGTGATGTGACGTCATCACGTCTGTGTATGTGCTTAAAATGAAGGTCTCTTTTCCAGTCCAGAGCTGTGGACTCATGATGATGGATTACAGTGAGACTAATATTAACGTTTGTGACGGACGGATGTCTTGGTCAGGCTGATGAATCGGCAGATGTAACAAACTTAGAATAAAGAATAAACAAACTTCTCTTTTCTCCAGAAGGCATCATGGCTACACCGACGTCTCTGGATCCAGAGCTGGTACGGGAGGTGTTGGAATGTCCCATCTGCCTGGAGACGTACAACCAGGAGCAGCTCCGGCCCAAACTGCTTCAGTGTGGTCACACCGTGTGTCGCCAGTGCCTTGAGAAACTCCTCGCCAGTACAATCAACGGCGTGCGCTGTCCCTTCTGCAGTAAAGTCTCCCGCATGAGCAGCATTTCCCAGCTGGCCGACAATCTCACCGTGCTGAAGATCATCGACTGTGCCAGTTCATGCGGATCCAACATGGGTCTCATGTGCAAGTCCTGCAAGAACCGTCTGCCCCGTCAGTACTGTCGTGACTGTGGCGTCATGTTGTGCGACATTTGCAAAAGCGAGAGTCACCAGCGGCAAGGTCACGTCGTGCATGCCATTCGCGTGGCCGCCGAACAGCATCGGAAGGACCTCGGCGGCAAGCTCACTGACTTGCGCGAGGCGATGGGCAACATTCAAAAAAAGAAAGCGGCCATTGACAACGTTGCAAAATCTCTCCGACTGAAGTACAAGGTGGTCCAGCAGGAGTACGCCAAGGCTGAACTGCGGCTCCAGGAAGAACTGAGCCGCTCCCGCCGGGCCTTCACCGCGTCCATGGCCGAAATAGAGAAGCTCAACGCACAGATTCTGGAGGAGCAGACGTACCTGCTCAATATCGCTGAGGTTCAGGTGGTTTCCCGTTGCGACTATCTCACCATGAGGATCAGGCAGACCGATATCGCTCTGTTAGAGGAGGACAGCAATAATGATGAAGAGGAGCTGGACTTAAAAACCAATCTGCCCGTCATTCTGAAACTACGGGACCCTGAACTGCTTAAAACCGAGCACTCGACACCTTTAGACGTGGGACAGCTGACTACAAAACCCTGCACCGTCAACGCAGAGGAGGAAGACGGACTGGAGTTTGCCGCTGGCGCTCCTCTTGACATTTATCGTGATATTGATATGGAAACTGCCGTGGAAGAGGCGGTCTGTGCTTCGCCTGTTAATTTCAAGTCCAAGTCCGTCGATGGTGGGGGACCATCTCCAGGGGCTACCGGCGGCCAGCTCTGTCAGTTCGTGAAAAAGATGGGCTGCAAGGGGAATCTGCCCGGCATGTTCAACCTGCCGGTCAGCATCTGCGTCGCGCCGCAGGGAGAGGTGCTCGTGGCCGACCGGGGGAACTACCGGATCCAGATCTTCAACCGCAAGGGCTTCCAACGAGAGATCCGCCGCAACCCGAGCAGCATCGACAACTTTGTCCTCAGCTTCCTTGGGGCCGACCTGCCCAACCTCATCCCCCTCTCCATCGCTATCACCGCTCAGGGCCTCATCGGTGTCACTGACAACTACGACAACTCAGTGAAGGTTTACACTGCAGACGGCCACTGCATCGCCTGCCATAAGAACCAGCTCATCAAGCCGTGGGGGATCGCCGCCATGCCTTCGGGTCAGTTCGTCGTGTCGGACGTGGAGGGCGGTAAGCTCTGGTGCCTGGCGGTGGATCGTAACGTAGGGGTGGTGAACTACAACCGTCTGTGCTCGGCGGTAAGGCCCAAATTTGTGACTTGTGACTCCTCAGGAACGGTCTACTTCACGCAGGGTTTGGGCTTGAACATTGAGAACAGACACAACGAGCATCACCTGGAGGGGGGCTTCTCCATCGGCTCGGTGGGCATGGATGGCCAGTTGGGAAAACAGCTCAGCCACTTCTTCTCCGAGGCCGAGGACTTCCGATGCATTACGGGCATGTGCGTGGACTCCAACGGCGACTTGCTCGTGACGGACAGCGGCCGCAAAGAGATCCTCCAGTTCCCTAAAGAAGGCGGCCATAACGTTCTCATTCAGGAGGGTCTTACCTGCCCTGTAGGCATCGCTGTTACTCCGAAGGGACAACTGCTGGTTTTGGATTGCTGGGACCACTGTGTGAAGGTCTACACATACTTGCAGAGGAGACGTTCCTCTACCTGCTAGACCTGACGCGTCTAAGGACACTTTTAGGGGCACTTTAATTCAATGGCAACACTATAAATGCGATTCACCATGGAGAGACCGGAGGACGTGTATTATTTTGGCTGCTTTGGACGAATACAGCACAACTGATGGCAATAACTGGGAGCTCGTGGACGTTTGTTCTCATCTGTGATTTCTACAGACATTAATTTGGTATTTTGAACAATTGAGATGAATGCTCAAGTACAACAAACATGACTGGAATAGGAAATGCTTTTACCCAGATGGAAAATGTGCTGGTGTGTGTTTGTGTGTGTCGTCATATTCACGTGTCCTTGTTTTTTCCCCACAATGCCTCAATGTTAAAGTGCCCCTTATATCTCAAGCCTGAATAGTGAAGCATCACACTCGTGTTCCATCAGATGTTAAAAAACTTGTGAACATTAAACTTGAGGAATCAATCGAGTTATAAGTTGTCTGCTACTGTTAAACATTGGCTGTACCGTAATCTAAATGTCAACACACACAATATGATATTAAATTTAAGTGTCCTTGTTTTTAAGAGATGGTCGAGTGGAGAGATAAAGTGAGTTTTGGTTCTAAAATCATTGAAGATATTAGAGACATATTTGATTTGCACACTTCTGGTCTTCTGTTACCATTTCTTACATTAAGAAACTGCTCTCAGAGCTCTGGATTAATGATGTTTTCTTAAATATTCACTTGTTTATATTAATTTCACTAAGATCAGCAGCTGTGCTGGTGTAATAGTTTATAAATGCCATAGAGATGCTCTTCTCCATTAGTTCTTTCTCATTACCCATCATACCTCTGGGTTATAAAACTTTTACACCGTTCATGAGATCACAACACGATGAATTGTTTATGTGTTGTTGGTGTCTGTGAAAGGAATCCCAAATTCTTGTTTGTATTGTTCACGAACAAATTACGTGCAATAAAGTCAACATATCTGAACTCTTCTTGTCTTTTATGATTAAATATTTTCACTGTGTTACATCTTACCTGGAGTTTATGGGAACACAATTGAAATCGTATTAAAATGTTCCTACGTGTTCCCAAAACAATTTTAATCTGCCACAGGATGTCATGTTGTTAAAGCGCTTCACGTGTTTAATATATGAACTCGCATCATAAAAACTCTTTAACACACATGAGATTAAATCTTTAGATTTGACCTTTTATTTCGTTTCTTTAAATTGAGTTCTGGCTTACCTTTCTGGTACTGGAGCCAGAGCTGCTGTTGGACCTTCTTACTGGGAAAGTAGATGTTACAGGTGAGTTCAGAACCGAACAGAGCCTCGGAGATGTAATGACTGCCGTACTGCTGAATGAATGCCAGCATCTCATCTCGTGTGCTGTCTTGCGTCAGGGACTTCAGAACCTTTGAGAAATCTGACAAAACGGACCAGCACACACATAAATTTACATTTTACCATCACATATTACATCAAAAATGTAGCGTATAGTGTTAGTTCTGGTAAGTCAAGCCACCTATAGCAATATGACGCTATGTGCTATCGCAGCTTCCGTTTACAAATGAATTCAGCTAACAGCAGCTTATCGCGTTGCTCGGGTACAAATTACCCACCTCCATCCCCAACTCCACTTCACATTTACAATCAAGACTCGACTTCTGTTATTACTTTTCATAAGTCTCAATTTGTGTACATAATGTCTTAAACTTAAACATTTTGATGGTAGAGAACCTGATGAGAATAAAATGATCCTTCAAACCCTTACACAAAATAAGTATACTTCAAGATCATTTTCTACTATACTTATGTAGATTTCAAGTATACTTTACGTTGTAAGTATACAAATGTTTATGTACTAGTAGTATACTTGTAAATGCATTTCAATTCTACTTTGGAGCAAAGAGTCTCACTTTTAATGAATAAAATTATACTTTAAAGTATACTTGGACTAGTTAACAGCTTAATTACTCATTTATACTGAAACTACACTAGAAGTAAACTGATAGTTTACTGGTGTGTAGCACATTTTTCTTCCCCACATTTTGAAGTATACTTGTTAGTATAGTTTTCTAGTCATATATTATTTAGCAATAACATACTATTTTCCTATTTAGCTGCAAAGGTTTATACTTGTAACCAGCCAAGTAAACTTAGAATACTTCAAATGCACTTTGACTTTTTATCAATATAAGTCAAGTTTGTCTAAGTGTCATATCCACAAGTATGTAAAAGTAGAAGTATGCTTTCTTGTTTTGACTTTAAAAGGACAGAAATATCAGACTTGAATTTGCAGATGTTTTACCTGTTGACAGGGTGATCGCACTGAGTTTCACCTTGTACAGGTTACTCCGCACTCTCCACTGTTGCATCATGGGATATCCCGTGGCTTCACTGAACTGAACTTCTCCTGTAACACAAGCACACATGATGAATATAAATAATGTCAAAGGAGTCCTTGATAAGGTGTTACGTATGAACCGAACAAACTGACTGAATTGTTATACTGTCAATGATAATGTACAGTAAGAATGTGCAGTGATGTACAGTAATATCAAGTCAACATTAGTAATATAGCGCTTTTTACATTATGCAAATGGTAAACCTCTGTTTTGGTAAAGTTATGTAATTTACTGCTGTATATTGTGCACATCTGCTGCTGTTTTCTTGACTGAATGCTCTTGAGTGGATTACAGTGATTAACCAGGGTAAAGCATCTGTTTATCACTTGGCAGACTGTGATATGAATGAAGACCTGATGCGATACATCAGTTGCCTGCCCTCTGTCTCCCTGTGATGCCACCTCTTTCACCTCTATGATGGATTTCTTTCACAACGTCATTGATTTATTGCTCACGCTGTCCATAATGAACAATGGCAAATCTCTCTCCAATGCACAAACACACACACACACACACACACACACACACACACACACACACACACACACACACACACACACACGCTTTGTATGGTAAATGCCTCTGGTTCCCATTTAAAATATATTGAATATATTTTAATCCAGTGTGCACCTAAGCCAATCATAACAGAGATGATGTACATATCAAATTCTTAAAGCTACTATAGTCAAATTAGCCAGACGCACATGCGACGTGTATGTGTGAGTGTGTGTATGTGTGTGCAGTCATGTGTTGTGTTCTAACTTCCGGCACAAAACAGAGAATGCTAAAGTCACGGCATGTTTGCTACAAGAAACAAGTGCAGTTGAGAGAAAGAGATGAAAGTGATGATGTGAACGTGTGCGTGTTACCTGAGAGCAGCTGGAGGTTGGGCAGAGGTTCAGACAGAACTCCTCGACACTGCTCCTCCACAGGAAGAGGAATAACCATCAACCCATCAGCCAACTGAGGAAAATCCTTGATGAAGTTATTATCCCTGAAATCACAAAACACATCCAATCATTCATGTGCTCGCTGACAACCTGACGCAGATTCACATTTAAAGAGACAAGTATTCATTTATTCATTACGTAAGTTAAGTTTAACTATATAAATACACACGTCAGTCATTTTTAAACTCTTTAAACTTGTTAACGCGGAGGTATCTTGAGCCCCAAAAGCCACCCTGCTCCGCCCTGCTTCTTTACAGCGTGGATCGTGCTGGCTTCTCATGCTTAACATGGTCATCTTGTTCAAAAAACAGTTGGATGTATGATGTAGTAGTTCTGTGCCTGATACACTCCCCCAGCACTCCAACTTGTTTCGGAACGGTTTTTATAAGTCTGGATCCCTGTTTCGTAACAGGCATCCTATGTGGGTACATGCATAATGTACAAAACACGCAGGGATTAATGTGATGATGTGTTGTGTGCTCGTGGTCCAGTCTCCTCACTAGTCTCGCCTCTAGCTGCTTGTGTTCTCCGTAAATAATCGTACAGCTGTATCTCTCTTTTATAAACTTGATCAAACAAAATACAATAAGAAGATACGACGTATGCAATACTACTGTACTGTATATGCACTCAAGATTAATATGAGAACTGCGTGTGTTACCTCATCTTTAATATAAAAACATTCTGGATTACTCAACTCGAAAATTGAAGATATTATTTAGTAAAATAGGTTCCAGCTTTGGCCAACAGAACACTGGTAATTTAAGAGTTAGTTTAAATAATTAAAGCTGCGAGCAGCATTTAGCGGGTTTCGAGGTTAAAGGCAGTCAAAAGCAGTCGTGCATTCATGAACAGGTTAGGGGGTCACACCTCAACACACGCATGAAGGATCAAAGTCCAACACACACACACGCACAGAAAAATGACAGGTATGAACTCATAGAAACTATGCATGCTTACAGAAACATGCACGTATACTACAAGAATGTTATTTTTCTGACTATCAAATCATTTGGACAATTCGTTAATGAGTATCCGATTTTCATTGTTGTTGGCTTTTAAATTGAAGAGAAGGTGCTTTCAAACTCAAGAAGTCTGAAGTTCCTGGGCCGAGACGTTTGTTTTCAAAGCGTATCAGAGCCTGTAGATGTATAACCGTTGCATATTTACAGTTATTAATTGTTATTTTTACAGTGAGCTCAGAGCGATGGTCTACACATAAGTTTTAAGCCCCGTGAAGCTATCTCAAATCCTTCTCTAACAACGTCCGTTTAAGTGTCATAGGCTCCGCTCAGTTCCGTTTTTGCCCCCCCCCTACCGTGTATGAATATAAATTTCAACTTTCTTTCAATGATTATTTACATTCACACTACACAGAAGTCATCTGCATTGGTTTGGTTCTGATCGGTTGAAAAACCAAGGACTAGTTCACGAAAGTAGGTTTTTGACATCATCAGCGATAACTCATGAACCGTTTGATCGACAGAAGCGTGTCCAGAGGCAAAGTTGTTCAGAATGAGAAGAGCTATCATATGATGTAAATAGTTTGAGTATATGTCAAATGTCACGTGATACACAATTGTTTATGCACTCCAAAAGCGTTACTTCGCCCCCTAGTGGCCGAATGAGTTCATATTTCTTACAGACCTTCAGGACCACGAGTCGAACAAGCCCAGCGAGTGTCATTTCGATCGGCCTCAGTTAACCCTGTCTAATGAGTGCTCAAAATTCATTGGCCGATAGCGGCCATGTTTTTTGAGAAACGCCAAAGTCCTTTTATACAGTCACGGTGCATAACACAAAGACACACCATACCAAATAATAAGTCGATCGGGTAAACGGTTGCGTAGTTATAGCCCTTTTCGAGTTCTTTGCTATTATAGCACCACCTAGTGGCCAAACACCGAGTCTTTTTTACTGTGACCCCGGACTGAGGGTCTACACATACGGTCTAAGCCCCGTGAAGATAGTTCAAACGGTTCACGAGTTATGGTCCTTTTAGTGAAATAGGCTACTTTCGGTTCAGACGTTTTGATGCCCCCTAGCGACCCTGAATCGAAATTTCAACTTCTTTTTATGATTATTCATATTCACACTCCACAGAATTCATCAGCGTTGGTTTGGTTCCGATCGGGCAAAAATCCAGGGACTAGTTTTTTTCATAAAATGCAAATTAGTGGAAAAATTTGCATACCGGAAATGAAATCGGAGATAGCCATTTTTTAAGTTTGGAGCCAAGGATTCCAATGACACCAAACACTTTGTTGTGCGACATCCGGTTTACGAGCATTGAGCCCAAACGCATTGGCCATCGCTATAGCGCCACCTATGGACCGATTTGGCTGGTTCACTGTATCTGAGTAACCTGCACAGATACAACCAATTGACAAAGTTTTGAGTTTCTACGACTTACGGTTTGGGCTGGGCGACGCGTTTTAAGGCGGAAAAATAAATTACAGTTCTATCAATGTACATCATATTGATGCACATTGCAATGCAATAATGCAATAATATTGTGTGTTCCAGCTTTAGTTTTTATTATTCATTTCTCCCTAGTCAACGTGTGTGCTAGGTTGCTTTGCAATCAAATGTCATTGTTTCGAACAGAAATTCTTGAACTTTGCTAAATTCCACTGACTCTAACGCGACTTCTGTGTATGAAACATCAATAACAAACAAATCTGCTTCGGTATAAAAATATAGCAATACAAATAAACATACATATATACAATAAATAATCTAAAGGAACAATGAATTGGAATATTGACAATAGTGTAAATGTCGTCAGATTAATGTGCTTTGGAGTGTTCCTCGTCTCCTTTCATGTGTGATAAACGCTTCGTTCGGCAAAGGCAACAGAGAGACATCTTGAAAAACGTTCACAGATTTGTGGAAGTTGTGCGACTGCGCTGGGATTTCCACTTTCTCTGCAATCTAATGAAGTGTAATGAGGCACCAATTAAAATCCCTCTCCGAACGCTCAATCTCTTTAATTGAGCTTCCGCTGTATGAAACATCAATAACAAACACAACTTTCATCATCAGCTCCAGACTGAACACGCCTCTGGAATACAGAACAACACACCAAGAGCATTTGTATTCCTCCCATTATACAGCAAATCTAATGCTGGAGAACATTTCCACCCGTGAATATTGAACAGATGTGTGTGCATTAATACATAGAATATGATATACACCATAAAGGTTAGATATGTAGATAGAAACGGTATATGTAGATAGACAGATGGTATTCCTAAGGTGACCTGCAACTTTAACTTTCTTCTTACTCTCAGTTTTATTCCTGCCTTATAAAGGCCTCTATCGTCAAGAGCGAGTCAGTAGGAGTCAATCAGGACACGCTTTACTGGAAGAGAGGAAACTCAAGGGCACAAAGAGAGAGAGAGAGAGAGAGAGAGAGAGAGAGAGAGGCCACAGTAAAAGCATTACTCACTCGCTCTCACACAAATCTATTGATTACCGAATTAAATCACCATGAGTCTGACCCTAAGAGAAATAGTCAGCCCATCAGCCGCTCAACAAATAAACATTGGGGCGTATGGATTTTCTCCTAAATAAGACTTTGTCCTTGCCACCGCTGTAAACTTGTTCATATTTATTTGATTTATTCCAGTGAAGCCTGATGCTGCAGCGAGAGGTGCGTGAGCAAACCCCTCTGTGTTAACTGCTAAACAGTTTTATCCTTCCTTATTGTTTTACTTTTGTCCTATTGTTATTATCAGCTATGTCCAGACCTAACTTAGTTGTTAAACTACTAACTACTAAACTATATTTGCTGCTAATTGTGTTCGTAAGAAAATCAATAAATGATGGATAAAAAACGACCCTTTGGCATCATTTCTTCATTCTCTTGTCATGTCAAACCTGCACGAGTTTCTTTCTTCTGCAGAACACAAAAGAAGATCTTTTGAAGAATGTTGATGATTAATTCACATCGAACCCCACAGAACCTCGGAGACATTTTTTCACAATATCTCCATTTGTGTTTCGCCGAAGATACAGATTTACACGAGGAGGAAAAAGGCGTCACAATCCATCGGAAAACACTGGAGTGTGTTAATACGTCTTCCATTTACAGCCCACATGAAAGCCTCTGTGTATTTTGAGCTGTTATACCTGATCACAAAAACAGCGGTGATGATGAAATACTGTCTGAGTTCTGGCACTCTCTTAGATCCCCTCAGAGACAAAAGTAAAAGACATTACGCTCGCTGAGAAAAAGGACATTTCATACACACTTTATACGTAAGTTTGTCGAGGGATCCCTAGTGAGACTTTAGAAGATAAAAAGCTGAAGATTCACACAGAAGAGTTTCTTTCATCACAACACAGTGCAGAACTACTGCTTGAGGTAGTGACATCATCATCAGAATCAGAATGCAGTTCATTGGTCAATTCTTATTCCGCATCATAATAAATACAGTATCACTGTATCACCTTCCGACACAATCACTCGAAAACAAACAAAAAAATAGCAAAAATATGATATAAATATCCGAATAAATAGACTTTATAATCTTTTTTCACATTATGACATTTTCTAAATTTCTCATGACTATAATAAACCAAAATGTCAAATATTCAAAGGTATAATTGTATAAATACAAATGACAGTAATAATAACATTTAATGTTAAAATAGTCATCATTCTAATCTTTTTCCTACACGTCACAAGTGTAAATACATTTATGCATATATTTGTCATGAAGAGATTCACATGTGAGTGTGTGTTTAGCTGTTGATGCAGGTCACCGATGTGTGTCTGACAGGAATGAATGTATTTTATATTCAGGTCTCAGGAGTGTTCATTCGAACATCCATCTCCTGCTCTGAATCTCTCTGAACGGCTGGACGCCGCATTCGGCCCGCAGTGGATTTATGCTTCACGCTGAGCTGTAGGCTATGTAGCAGAACAACAGTCCGACGAGAACGTGGAGGTTTGCAACAACCAACCACTAATGACATGCATGAGAGACTAGACTATCATCTCATAAATGTGTGTGGTGTGCAAGAGGATGCTAATGGTTGCTAAGGTAATGCTATGTGGTTGCTAAGGTGTGTTTGATCTTTTCGTTTGTGCTTCCTGACACGAATTTCCCCCTTTTTTAGTGTCATAAATATCAATGCTTATGCTATCAGTTTATGAATATATAAATGTAAATACACACGCAGTCTGTGTAATGTCGTTGTGAGTGACACGAAAAAAGAGAGAAATACGTGTCCATAAACACGAAACCAATAGATTGAATTTCGTGAGTGTATCACGAACTGTCGTAACAGGGTTGAACAAAAATACAGATGAAAAATCACATTTATTAAAACACTAATATGTACTAAACACTTCTTTCATGTCTCACGATTTCCAGCGCACACACAATGAGTCTTCCAATGAAATGAACTGTTGGGTTTGGTGAATGTGAAAATAAAGCTCTATTCTTACTTTTAGTGTATTTGTCTATATGTTTGTTTGTTTTCACTCCAACGGTGCTCCTTAATTCGTTGTATGCACAATGCTACACAATGGCAACACAAAGAGCCTTTTAATACAGTTTTGTCATCTAGACAGAAGACGGATCTACATGACTATGTATCTACTCCTACAAACATGAATAAACTATATTGGCACAGTCTCAGGCAATGTGAAGCGATGCTGTCATGCACGTTTTCACCACTAGAGAGATCACTTCACCCGTACAAGTCACAAGAGTGATGGAGAGTTTTGGAGCTCAGATTGAAGTGGAGCATTTATTCAAAGCTTCAAAGCACCAACATTAGACACTATATGACACGTACACAATATATGTGCCATAGTATTCGTACTGCATAAAGCATTATTTAACTCAATGAAATTAAAACGAGATCAGTGTCAATCTCAGGTGTTCCTTAAGCACGGTCAGATGTCCACCCTGTTAGGAGAAACACGGGTAACAGGGTGGACCATGACAGAAACCCAGTGTGAAACCACTGATGTAAAAGGAGTGTGTGAGAAGACATGTAACAAGAGCAGTATACTAATCTGAAATGAGAATATGCTTTAACCATAACGGGGTGGATGTGTTATGCTTGATCACACGCATCCAACACACTTAAAATAAAAAAAACATGTGTGAGTTACAAACCAGCAGATGCTGTTATCCAAAGCAGAATGATGGACATTTGGTGTGTGGTGTCTAAAACAGTGTTCGAACAGAAATTACAGGTCAACGTATGGGGCCATAACAGAATGGACAATAACACAACCTCTAGACACTAAAATAATGAAATGACCAATTAAACAGATCAAATGTGATATTTTATGTAATACTTATAATCTGTTACTCATGTGAAATAATCATTGCGAAGAGAATTGAAATACTAAAATAATCAAAATTATTATTATTTTACTCATAGCAGTTCGCGTATATTTGAAGAGTTTGGTTCCAAAATGAGATAAATCTCTTCTTAAATCATGTTTGTTATTATCGTGTTCTTATTGTGTTTTATTTTGTTAGTGAGCTGTATGATTGATATTAATTGGAATGCAGAATAAAAAAAACATGATTTTTCTTAAGTTATCTCCTTTTGGAACCAAACTCTTCATATGTTTAAAAGTAACATGATAATGTTATAAAAGTCACCAAACTGTAGGATTCATCCACACACCTGAAATGGTTTCCGTCTTCTTTTAAGTCAATCAGTATGCAAATGTGCACAAATCTAACCCGGTCCTCCACCAAAAAAGCACATATTCCTGAAACCGCCCACATTTTCCAGCTCTGGGCACTGCTTTACCCAACACGCCATGAACAGACAGATGAACATAAATATCAATCCATCATCACCCGCTGCCAAATGATTCATCACCCTTTCCCTGGCCCAACAGACTTCTCATACTCCTGCTTTGTCGCCTACAGTCCTGTTAGCATTCTGAATTTCACTGGAAATGATCAACAGTTATAATTGAAGTAATAAGCGAAACACTTTCAAGTCCAGAGAAACCGGTACCACCACACGCAATAAGCCGTGTAAACGTACTGTTACATCTGCTTGAGGCCAGAACTTTCCTCCTTAACTCAAACTCATTACGAACACAACGCAAACCGGCATTTGTGTTTACAGATGTCAGAAAAGGTGTCGTAGACTTGCTTGCAGGAACAGGTCATGTGGACGTAAAGCAGTGAGTTTATAATACAGACCAACAGACATCATTGAGTCAGCGGAGAACAGGAAGATTCTCGCCTCTTTACCGCGTGACGAGTTCTTTCCATTAGCGGCTGTCACAGTCTGTGTGTTATAACAGCTGATTTCAGTGATGCTGACAACATTATCTCTCCACGAGTCCTCGTGCGAAAGTTCCTCGCTCACAGTCTGATTGGTGCTAAAGATATAACACGTCCTTCAGACGGCCAGCTATTGGCAGAGACGCTTCCGGTCGGGTTGCCATATTGTCAAAGACGAGTCACCAGTGAAGCCTTTGAGCTCGTGTTGGTCACAACGCCTCCGGCTGTGGACACAACAGATGGCCTTTATCTTCAAGATTTTATTGCTTTCATTCATTCTAGTTTAATAGGAATGTTCTCCAACTGTTTTAAAACCAGCACGGATAAATGTGCGCGTTTTACATCTATTCAAGATGTTGTTATTCAATCGACTAGATTTGCCATTGACTTTCATTTTCGACAAACTGTTGAACAGTAACACATATTAGGAAACACAAAACTTGTTGTTAAATGTGTGTGTGTTTAATAGCACTGTGTGAACATTATTTACCGCATGAAAAATTACTTTTCAATGCATTATATATACAGAATCTATGGGAAACGTAAGCATGAAATCGTCTTTATTATTGAATTGAATAGTCTGTTGTATTTCTCCTTTCTTATCTGTACATATTAGTGCGCAATCTATTAAAACCAACAATGTCTGTTCGGCTTCACTATCTCATCACTGTGCAGTTTGAGGTGTCTCTTTTTTTGCATCATCGGCATCTGCCCTCGAGATTCTCAGAGAAACGTCTTAAAAACAGACATTTACCATGATACGAGTAAAAGTCTTAACGGCTTTGATATCTGTTGTTTGAATGAATATGTAATGAGGGAGATAGAGAGAGAGAGAGATGGCAACATTGATAAAAAGACAATGTCACCCTGGAGTGTAAGCAAGCATTCAGGCAATGCCGACTCAACACTTTATCACGTTAATAAAGAACAGCTCTGTTTTACAAACGACTGACTTATTAGTCCACATCAGAGCGGGCGGCAGTCATTTATATTCTGGAGTTTACTGAACGTCACAGCCCGTGAATGTGTTGTTTATCAGTGCGTAATGAAAGAGAAGTGTAAACAGATTATGTGCTGATTAGACAGCGCACTTTAATGGGTGGGATTTGATCTTAAAGGGGTCTTTGGTGTGTTGGCCATGCATGTATTAGACATGTAAAATTGCATAAAAGTGTCGTAACAAAAGATGAATTCTATCTAAAAGCGAATGCTCACCCAGACCTTCCTGAAACGCCTCGTGTAGCCACACCCCCACAGATCTACATCAG
This sequence comes from Barbatula barbatula, assembly GCF_947034865.1. Lineage (NCBI taxonomy): Eukaryota > Metazoa > Chordata > Actinopteri > Cypriniformes > Nemacheilidae > Barbatula > Barbatula barbatula. The sequence continues at coordinate 32,324,541 of NC_136767.1, forward strand.
CTCGTGGTATGATTTGACTAAGACCGCCCAAATGTAAACGCAAGGTGGGCGTACCTGTCAGAACAATTGAAGAGGAACCATGACGTTACATTTCCGTCACACACTTGCAGTATTCCACCAATCACTACGCACTGGTTAACCTCGCTGTTCAGAGCCATGAGCTTGGTAAAAGATTTGCCCGTTTCAGAGCGTCGGAGCAAAGAGGAGAAACAAACATGCACGGATGTGGAAAATCCTTAACTCGTGTAAACACACTGCGTTACATCTAAAAGTAATGATAATATTTGATTTAGCCGTATCATACGACCCTTTTAAATCCTACACTGGCGTTTAATATCACGTCTCAGGCTGCAGAAGACAGTACTGAAAAATGATCACGTACATCATAATGAGATAAGATAGAAACAGCTCCTTTTATACAACATACACCCTTTATATAGACGGTTTAAAAGGGACAACATAAGCGCCTGTAGATTATTTCTGATAACAAGCAAAAGAAACCGAGAAGAACTGTAACTTAAACTTGTCTCTCCAATATTTTAAATATAGACTGCGATAAAAAGCTCAACGGCTAGATGTCTGTGTACCCTATGCTTTCTTTAAATGCTTCCAAACTGCAGGACCCATTCAATGCATTGTTTAATAAAATGAACAGATAACAAAATTCAACAAATCGTTTATTTAATACAATTATACAGTAAAATAATAATATAAATTCATATTAACACAAATGAACTAAAATATAAATAGTTATATATTATTTGACACTAGTCAAACACAAACCGGAAGTTAACTGCCGTCCCGGTGTGCCTGTCCGATCAAACAGTCTATATCGCTCAAGTTCTTATGAATAATAAATCATTATAATAAATGAGATCACATCTAGGAAAATACAGTATCTGAGGATGGGCTGTGACTTTTTCTGCTTTGAGGATGAGAATAATTCCCATAAAAATGAATCTTTCCATCATTGTTTACCAGCCCTCATGTTATTTTAAAGAATGCTGTGAAGACCAGCACTGACAGGTTTCATTGTTTTCCTTCACGTGTAAAACATTTAAATGTGTTAAAAATCGATTTTATTCTCAATATTTTTGTCATTAAATTTGTTCCTCATTTTGAGTTGAAATAAGAGTCTGACATGTTCTTCATAGCTTTTCCTGAATACCCTATAGTCCTGGGCAAGATTATTATTATTGTTTATAATATTATTATTATTGTTATTAAATTTACTTGTGATTATTTTGTTATTTTAATTATTATTTTTAATATTGACAAAGAATATACAAAACACAGAAAGACAAACTCTCACTATTACAACAGCACAGTTTCATAGTTAAAATGATTTTGAAACAGGTGGGCCCCTCTGTGACACTATTAGAAGAGCGTGGAGATGGAAATGTCACTATTTCACTATTAAATAAATAGTAAATGGTCACCACTCTTCATGTGTCCATTCAGTCACAGATGGAGGACGGTCACGCATGCTGTTCGCTCTTTACATCACATTTGTTACACGGCTGCAGTCAGCTGTACTATAAAACATTACAGCACGCAGCACTCCAGCTCTTCAGCTTGTAAACTGGTGTTACGAAATAATGAACAAAGCATATAAACAACTGACAGCCTGACATGTCACTGTCATTAAATCTGTCTCGCCAACAGGGGGCACTGTCGAGTCGACTCCAAAGTTTCAATGACACACCACCTCTCTTTTGTACAGGTATAACATACAATAATAGATTGTGCTTTATAAAAATGCACTGTGAGTCTCAGAAATGCACTTGGACGTCGTCTTCAAATCAACACGGGTGAAGTGGATGTGCAGAATAAACCTGCGTCACCCAGACGAGATCACGCACACCAGTAAACCATGCGATGCATACAGTGATGAAGTGTGTTCACACAGCTGGAGAGAGTCACATTACTGTACATTGTGTCAACGCAGACGGCTCATTCACCATACAGTCTTTCATCCAACAAAGCCAATGCTTTCTCTCTATACGACATTATTTTATGCCACGTACATCTCTCTATTCAAAACCGTTGACTTTTATTAAAGCATGGAGGACGGTTGAACATTAAGATAAAAGATGAGTCATGTTTACATGCAGAACATACGGTATGTCCCCATCATATACGGTATGTCGTACCATACGCGGTGATAACAATAATAGAAGAAAAATGAAGAAGAACTATATCACACTACCAACTGCTACTAATTATAACTATTTTATATTTCTAAAATTGTATTTTTAATGCATCGTTCTTATTCTCAAAAAACTACAATTTATTATCATGCATTTGATGAATACTGTAATACTATAAAATTGTAGTAACATAATAAATTAGAAAAAATATAACATATTTATAAAATAAAATATATATAAAATAAGAAAACTATATATATACATACATTATGGTTTTAATGAACCACAACCAAAAGTTATTTTTACTAAATTTTGATTATTGCCTTATAATATAATTCAGTTATTGAAATATCACAAATGCTTTGTAATAACCGGAAGACTTCAAATGGTTATGTATTTTCAACTTTTAAGATATTTGAATATATTTTAATTTGATTCAACAAACTTAAAATCATTATCAGGTCACTGTATATATTGCATTATTTATCACACCACATTTTCCCATAGAATTGTTCAGGCCTTATTTACATCTGCACATTTTCCCTCTTCACATCGACACTTCAGAAATCCTAAACACGTTTAGCTCAATTCACGATCACAGTTCACACACCCTGAAGTGAGCGACCCTGAAATGCATTAAAACCAAACAACAGTCTACAAAGGGGTTAAATCCATTTACAAGGTCCACTTGCTCATAGTTCGCCCACAGAAATCAGCGGCTTGCATTTCTAACCCCTATGACAGTTCATTTATATCCAGCGTTCTCAATAGCTGCTCAGTCACATATTGATTTAGTGTTTCCTAAAGGCACAGCCGCGTTTTCACTATCAGCTCGCTGCAGAAGACCAACACTCTCATTACTGTAAATCCTGGACCTGGACTTCACCCGAGAACACAGCAGAGATGTGAAAACACACATGTTTGGTCTATGAGCTACGGTGTGAAATGAAGCCATGTTGAGTTTCTTTCACATCAAACTGATTGTTTAGAGCTGTTGATTATTTTTCAATCATTTAGAGCTATGGATCAGTTTCAGGTCCGTCAGATCACAAGCAAAACTATTTCAGATATTTCAAACAGTGTGAACTGCCCAATGGGTATTACGTGTAATCCAATGATCTGTTTATCAAGAAACACAAAACAGAATTATAATTAGACAGACTTTAAGATTTACTTTTCAATCTGACCAATATGAGAGCTGTTTCTCATCCAGGGAGTAGAAAAATATAATAAAATGCAATAATCCGAGTGGAATAGCGGTTCTGTTCATAAACTTGTTCAGCTCTTTAGATTTATTCCTGAGATACTTTCACTTTCTGGAAGGCAGGAATCTCTCTAATACAATTTCCTAAGACAATTTTCTATCGTCGTGAAATTTGAGTCCAAATAAATAAATGTTGAGTGAAGAAAGCACAATATGATGAGCTGTGAAGTGAAAATGAAGGCCTCTAGCTGCTCTTTCCTCATGTGAGAGTTTAACTTGACTTAATCACATTTCTCTCCGCTGCGTTTAGACTTCGCATTTTCAGCGAAAATGAGCAAGAGAAAATGTTTGAATACTTAAAGCCGTTTCCATTTCTGACTATAACCACCGAGGGCCTTTAAAGGACTCTTACTGCAACGACGTGACTCTTCAAAACTCCCGTTCTGAGGAGACCTGTCATCAGTCCTTTATGGGTTCTGAGTCTTTCGGTGGGGCAGGACCATGCGGGGTCATGTCCGTCCTGACTGATGGATGAATGTTCTTCATCGGGATGAGGAGAAGGACGCTGAAAGCCTTTCAAAGGAAACATTGTGCTGGCTGGGGTCTGCGGAGGTCTCTCAGGCTCTCTCCTCTGATTGACATGTCAATATTTATTAGTGTATAGCACTGATGCTGATGCACATCTCTGAACAGAAAGGCATGCTGGGAAGAATCTGTGTGAGCTGTCAGCCAAAAGTGCATCTGCCCTTAACGTCAAGAGCAGCAGCCAAAAAAGAAACTTTAAATTGTGTTTTATTCACTCAAATGTCATATTTAGATCTCTGATGTCATTTATGCATGTGCATATCAAAGAACTAGCGTTCATTTCATGGATTAAATCTATGACAAAAACATTAAATGTGATTTTTAACTACGATTAAGACAAGGCTACGACGTGATGAGTGTGGTTTTGTTGGTTCTAAGAAAAGACCAAAAGAAACATTGATGTAAATAGTTGTTACAATTTGTAATATATAATTATTTAAGTAATTAAAAAAATAATTTCATAAATAAAAACAAAGCCAAATCTCTCTTTATTTCATTTGGGTTATAATCTAAATAAAAACAAGAATAAGGTTATCAAAATACTGTATAATTAAAAACAATTATATTTTTATAAGATGCAGTGACTTTCATTACCTGATGGACAACATTACATTATAGTTTTTTTTTCATACAGATTTAAATATTTATAAATATTATGAAACCTTAATGTTTTTAATGCACATATATTGTTCATATTTAATTTATATAAAGTGCTTATGCTACAATTAATTTAAAATTAAATATCTAGTTATGGTAAAATGCTTTATAACCCTTTCAGTTATTTACCAAAAGAAAAAATGAATTTTCTTCTCCACACAAACAACAACTGCGTGCCTGATTGTTGTTTTATTTATTGTAACCGGCGCTGTGGCACTAAAGACTAATTTCCACAAACTGTTTTCATGGACGCATATGGCCAAAGCTGAGTAAATATCATTAATATGATGCATAAGAGTTGATGAATATTATTAGTGAGCGAGCATCTGTGCAGCTGCATCACATCCCAACATATCAAAACACTTATGGCAAATACATCCAGAAAAAACATGCTGTAACGGAGGCTTTACAGGACCTGTGACAGGATTTTATAATGTGTGAAGATGATGTGGGCAGCACTGCACATACACGTTTAAAGCATGAACATTTACATTAAATGTGAGCATTTGGCAGACCCTTTTATCCAAAGCGACTTCCATTGCATTGCAGAGTACGTGCCATCCCTGGGATCGAACCCATGACCTTGGTGTTAGCAAAGGACTATTGAACTCCCTCCACTGCTTTTAAGGTAAACTGTTGTTAGCACCTAGCCATCTAGCTTAAGTTTTCACCTAGCATTTTTTGTCGCTTTGAAGCCTTGAGCTGTTAATTGAGTAGGTGGGCTCAGCAGTAAAGCAATCACTTACCCAGTAAGCAATCAGGGATGTATTAAATTAGCACTGATTTCTGACGTGGCAACCCTAGTGTGCAGTCCTCCTCGTGTGAAGACCGATGACGTAAACAACTGCGTCTCTACCTGTGCGACTCCACCGAGCAGCCAAACCAGCAGGGCATGCTGAGATTTTATTTATTCTTTCCCTTACTTTCCTACTATTTTGTGCTACTAAACATGTGTTTCCAGTACATTCAGACTGTCAACTGTAGACGCACTTACAAACGTACACAGAGAGACTTCATCACCATCTTTGGTCACTCAAACAGTCTGCTTGGGCTCTGGAACTGCCAGTCATCTGTCAACAAGGCAGACTTCATCCCGGCCTTCGCCAGTCAGTCTAATCTCAATGTTCTGGCACTGGCTGAAACAAGGATCTGTAAAGAGAATACTTCTACTTTATCGGCCCTCTCCAACAACTTCAACTTTACCCAGACTCCTCGTTCTTGTGGGCTCACGTGCTACACCATCTTGCCCCTGGCTTTCTGTGAGTTTTTGCGACCATCGGACCAAGCTAAGGGTTGTGGAGAGGAAGTGGCAAGTCTAGAGTCCCTGCTGATCGTTCCAAGTATCAACATCTTCTTAAGTCCTTTGCTACTGATATAGCTGCAGTCGAAACCAAGTACTTTAAAAAAACAAAATGAAACAGGATCTAACACGTGTCAACATTTCTCAACCTTCTTCTCTATTCTCTGCCCCACTCCACCTCCAACACCTCGCTGACTACTAATGACTTTGCCGTCTTCTTTATTGATAAAATGGAGACCATCAGCAGGCAATTCTCTGCTAAATGCATCCATCATCTCTCTCTTCCCCTTTGCTATCCTCAACTCCCTTCTTTCTCTCACCTCTCGGAGACTGATGTTTCCAAAATTCTCCTTTCCACCTAGCCTACTACCTGTCCCATTAACCTGATTCCTTCCCACCTCCTACAGACTATCTTCCCGTCTCTACTGCCTCAACTCACAGACATTATAAACACCTCCATCGCCACTGGTTCTGTCCCCACCTCATTTAAACAAGCCCTGCTAACACCTTAAGTCAAGAAACCAACACTCAACCTCTCAGTAGTCAACAATTACATACCAATCTCACTCCTGCTTTTCGTTTCCAAGGCCCTCGAAAGGGTAGTTTTTAACCAGCTTTCTACCTATCTCTCACAGCACGGTCTTCTAGAGAGTCAGCAATCCGGCTTTTAGAAAGGACATTCTACGGGGCCGCTCTCCTGTCTGTCGTCAAAATCCTACGGTAGGCATGAGCTTAATCCTTGTCATCTGTCCTTATTCTGCTTGTTCTCTCAGCTGCATTTGACACTGTGAACCACCAGATTCTGCTGTCCACTCTCTCCAAACTGGGCATCTCTGGAACTGCACTCAACTGGTTTGACTCTTATCTCAAAGGCAGATCCTTTAAGGTATCCTGGAGAGGCGAGACATCCAGATCTCACCAACTGACAACTGGAGTTCCTCAGGGATCAGTTATTGCTCCTCTCCTCTTTTCTATATATACCACTGCCCTGGGTCTAATAATTACATTTTTATGCAGATGATACTGCCTGTGTCTCTGCCTGCCTTCTGGACATCTCTTCTGGGATGAAAGAGCATTACTTACAACTCAACCTCGCCAATACAGAACTTCTGGTTATACCGGCCCACCCATCAATTGAACATCACTTTACCATTCAGCTTGAATCCCCAACTATAACACCCACCAAGTGTGCGAGGAACCTTGTGCTGATGTTCGACGACCAGCTGAAATTCACCACATCGCAGAAACCTCTCAGACTTGCAGGCATGTGCTCTACAACATCAGGAAAATCAGGCCATTCCTGTCGGAGCCTCTCAGCTGCTAGTCCAAGCTCTGGTCATATCAAGACTGGACTGCTGCTATTCTGTACTGACCGGCCTTCCAACCAATGCAGTCAAGCCGTTGCAATGATCCAAAATGCAGCTGCACGTCTAGATTTCAATCAGCCTAAAAGAACCCATAAATCACCCCTCCTGATTTCACTTCACTGGCTGCCAGTTGCTGCCCGCAACAAGTTTAAATCGCTAACACTGGCCTCTAGAACGATTGTGGCAAATTTACCTCTTTACCTTAACTCACTGCTCTAGGCCTATGTCCCCTCCCGTCATCTTCTGTCTTGTACAGTAATATTTTTCAGAGTAACTTGCCCAACACTGGTCCTGACAAACAACGCTTGAGCTAATAGTGAGAAAGAACTGCTGGCCTAACACACCAGTTGAATGTAATTAAACACCATAAGATAAAACAGACATGAAAGCACTCGCTGTAAATTAATGCCATTTTCGGAGCCCAAGCAAGGCTTTCTGAGAGCAAAGTTACTCTAACCGCAGGTCTGGAAAAGTTCCCTCATTCCCTCACTCAACATGGATTTAAAGACACACAAACAAACTGAAGGTCTCACCTGAAGGTCATCTGAAAGACTTGTCTGAGATTAACCTGTTGACTTTTGTTGTTGTATCCGTGCAGCATCTCGCTGAAGAGCGTGTCATTGAAGCGTGTGTCATGTCTCGGGCACTTGGGTCCTTCACAGTGATCCGCCAACAGAAGACACGAACGCCTGTCAGCTGCCAACTTGTATTCCTGCACACACCTGACTCAACACACACATACAGTATATCATATAAAACTGCAAATATCTACTTGTTGAGTCTGATGTCACATGACTGTGCTGAAAGCATAATTTAAGATTTAAGATAGAAGGTTATTATAGTTTACTGAAATTATTAAATATAAAAGAAAGCAAGTATTGGCCTGAATAATATTTAAACACTCAAAATAAACCAAAAAGGAAAATGCAGCCTTAGGAATAAACTGAAATGTGTTGCACCCCTTTATTTATAAACAACAACAAAAAATGTATAACAACGTAAAATAGAACTAAAATAAAAGCTAATTCAAAACATTTATAAAACTTCAGTTAAAGCCACAATATGTAGATTTGGACCGCTAGATGGTGCACTTCCGAAACAACAACAAACTGTGTAGTGAAGCTAAATGATGTGATGTAGGAGAGTGGAATTATGGGACATGTGGTTTTCATCATCCAGAGGCGTATGGAGATCACCCATCATGTTCACGGACGAGGTAATGAATGAATTTAATTTGATGTCATCGTAATGAATTAGCTTGTAAGAACGTGGAATGTAAAGCTACGTTAGCCTATGGACGATATTGGACTTTGTCAATTGATTTGGTAGCGTAATGCAACACAGTTTAACTTGTTTAAAACAGTCATACTGTCGTCGTTTAAAAAGTCAACTACGTTTACGCTTTTTGGGTTTACATTACTCGCGTCCCAGATGCTGTATAAGCACTTCTGCATGTGCGTGTTGCCGTAGTTTCTACAAGAGGAAACTGAGGGTCGAGAGGAGCAGCGGATATTAAGTCACTGATATGAGACACAAGGGACGGGACATTAGTTTAAATAAGAATTTCTCTGGATCTGCACATTCTTGAGAACATTTGGGATTGTGTAAGTACTGCATGTAATATATCACACTGTGCAAGTGATTTGGGGATATTTCAGAACGAAATTCTTCCATATTGTGACTTTAAACAGAAAACTAAAATGTTGTATTGCCAAACCTGTGAATCTAAGTGTTTCATGATTGTTTTCACTTTTTCTCATTTGCAAGGAAACCATAGAGTGAAATAATTAGATAATTTTAATTATATAAAAATATTGTTGTAAATAAATGCCATTATTTATTGAACATAGGTGTGTTTAACACAATGCTGGATATGCCCAATAAAATCGTATATTCATAATAGTTCAATATCTTTATTAAATCTGAGAAATAAAAGCCGAGAGAGACGGATGTAACCAGTGATGGAAATAGACAAGATTTAATGGTGGGTCCTTAAAATACTTGGTGACATGTATTATTCCAATAAATTCAGAAAATACCACTTTATGAAATTTGCATATTATTTGGAGGCGTTCACACTCATTCCTCCCTTAAATTCAGCCTCTGAATTTACCGGCCCAGTCTCCTCTCGTTTAGTTTTGTAAAATATGATCTCATATGAGTGTATCTGTGCCAAAAAGACATTTAAAACTAGTGTGATTTATAAAGTGTTTCCTAAACGACTTGTGTGCTCTTTGTGTAATTGTTCTTGTGTGTGTGTTAGTCTCACCCGCAGAACATCAGCACATTGCTGGAGGTGGGGTCATCCGGCAGAGAAACCAGCTGCTGAAGACACAACTGCTCACAGCCTCCGTTAAATCCATCCGTACAGTCGGTACCCAGCGAGTAGTCATAGCAACCCGAACCATCCTTCATAGGCCGCAAGCCTTCTGGACACTGCAGATGATTGAGAGACGGACACAGAGATCAATGATGCTGGTTACCAGGTAACCACAGACAGACAATGTGAAAGAAGTTTGATCCGGTGTGTGTGCTCGGCGGGGAGGTATTATGTCATGAACAAAAGTGTTTCTCAGCGAGGAAAGAACATTAATGAAGGTTTCCAGGGCAGCGGCATACAATTCACCAAATGACGAGCCACTTCCATAATACACCCATTACACACAAAACCAAAAGAGACCAGAAGAGTATTTATTCTGTTTGGAAATGTGCTTGCCTACTCAAAAGTCACAAACATCTAATGCTTTTCTCCACACAAACACATCTTTAACAACACACATAATAAAGCAATCTTTTTGGGGGGGATTTTTCTTGAAAGATTTTCTGAGATGATGACACATACGAGTGTTTCTCTTTGTTGTGATTTATAAAGACAAGGATTTACTTTACAAACGTCTCAAAGCTTTTAAAGTAGGACACAAACATCACAAAACTCCTTCTTGGACAGCATTGTACTGTATATTTGCTCGAGTACTGATGCAAACACAACATTTCATCATCAAAAAGAAAAGAAAAAAGGATTTGTTCATTTTTCATAGCATTAGATAAATCCGTGCAGGGTCAGGCACGCAAGAGAGCGTCAACTTTAAGACCAAAGGCTTTAGATTAAAAACTCAAGGAATTGTGAGCGACAACAACATCAAACAAGAAATTACATTTACATTTAGTCATTTAGTGATTTAGCAGACCCTTTTATCCAAAGCGACTTACAGACAAGGAAACATTGGAAGCAATTATAACAACATAAGTGCATCAAACTAGTCCATTAAAGCACAGTATACAAAGCTAAGAATAGTGAGGTTAGTATTATTTATTTATTTATTTTTTGAATAAGAAGAGAGAAAGGGAAAAGAATTATGTTAAAATCAATCCGCGACATGTTGACAGAAGAGATGCGTTTTTTAAAGATAAAAGAGAAATTCTTCAAAGCGCATCTGGAAACGTAAGGTTTATTCCATACTGTCCATATCTACTCATCTCTGTACTATATATGAGACAAAAGTCAAATGACATATACATTACACTGAATTTTACATTTTTAGAAATCCACAGTAAAAACTTCACTATAACACAAAGCTTTTCTTCATCTAAAACGAATAATAAATTGAGTCAGATGTAAACACATGGTTCAGGGATTATTCTTTAACTTTTACACACATGTTAATGAGAAACTTCTGTGCTCCTATAAGGATTTAAACATTATTTTACACTATTTTAAAATTCATGCTGTTGTTTAGTCCACATGCATTCTGTGGTTTAATGTTAAATGTTTAAAGAGAGCATCATGTTATTCCTGCACTGACAAACATACAACCGTAACTTATAAAAGAAAAACAAACTGTGCCTATAAAAATAAATATTATAATGATATATATTTCTATATGGTTAAGGGAACTGGGTAAATAAATGAATCCATAAATCAAGTAGTGAATGCACAAGTTTATTGTTACAGTAAAATTTAAACAAAAGACCATGAAAAATATATAAACCATCACCTTGACCTACAAAATAATTCCAAGAATTACAACTGTGCATCTACAACTACGACTCATAAACATTAACAACACTCCTCACAATAGCAGTGTTTAAAAAAACAGAGGTACTGGTTTACATTTATATAGACTTGTGTGACACACACACGCAGGAGCAAGGTTTAGTGTTTGGATGAGATCTCAAGGAGGTGTGAAGGAGGCGGGCAGCTCATTTACTCACAGAGACAAACACAAAGTGCCACTATATTAGAGCGTTAGTCTAATCGATGAGTCGACCACCGCGCCGCGTCGATACGAGGATTAACAAAACAAATAAAAAATGTCTCAACAATTACAGCCTGTTCTTAAAGGGCAACCGTAAAACCCTCAACGGGCGGCTGTAAAAGAGCTGCATCCGTGATTGCCATGACAACAGATGCTGGAGACGGGAGGGGAGCTCAAGCTGCCTCTGGGTTTCCTCTCATCAGTCAATCTGATCACCTCCAGGTTTTTAATCAGACTCGCTGCTATTAAAAGCTTAAATGAATGCGTGTCCTTTACGCTTTAGAACTGAACGTATGGCTCAGCGACTCACAGATGGCTACTTAAAAAACATTAATCAATGACAAAATGTTATTCCATTTATTCTGCAGTTTGCTCAACAAAGTGAAATAGAGTACAGCATATACCGTCGCAAATGTCAAATTCTTCAGTTTCTTGAAGCTTAAATCTTTTCTTGCACACATGATTCCTAGGAGGAGCATCACATATTTCCATACGTGGTCTGTTATTTTCTTTGTTTATTGATATTATCAACCGCTGGTTTGGTTTGCAGCCAAGCCAAATAATGTAGGTTCAATCTACACACAAATCTCAAACATTAAACGCATTAATGAGAAAACATTAGCTGGTAGCAAAACACTATTTTGTCGCCTCAGACGGGAGATGATATCTGTCTTTAACTATTAAAGCAGCAGAAATTGAAGTGGCAGTTTTATGTCTAATATCTGTCGATCGGGAACGCAACAGTGACTTCTCTGCAATGGTACATTTCTTTACTCTTGACATTCAGCTCTCAACTTGACCTGAGCAGAAATCTCTGAATTTTTTGTCCTTATGATTTTAAAACAGCCCTTTTGAATCTAGAATGTCTCATCGTTGAATATCATTGCTAAAACATTTGTTTTGTTAAGAGAATTGTGAAGGAATGTTTCCACAGAACGCCAACCATATTAACTCTGCCAGTTCAATTAATGGATATACAGAAAACCATTAATAGAAACTACAGTGGATTTGTGATTACAAAGGTTTTACTATACTAAACGTGGCTTTTTATTTGCAAGTTCATTTGTAAATGCACTTACAGTTTTTTACCAAACTACTGTACATGTACCTCTCGCCTGTGATTTGAGGTGATGAAATCAGTTGTTCTGGGTTTATTGTAATATACAGTAGTGCTTTCATGTGGTCAAGACCTCAGTAATGATGATGTTGATTATTATATTATGATCTCCAAAATGATCCTTATTATATCATATTTAACATACGAAGGATACTGTGGTCTGTAGTTTCTCATTGCCCTGTAACATAAAGCAGTGATGGTTTCACGAAACACACTTTACACTGGACATCAAGTGGTAAACCAAAATAATAACCTTATTAAAACACTGACATTTGCCCAATTATTAAAGGGACATTTCACCAATGTTTAATAAAATAGATAATACAATTCTGTCATCGTTTATCATTATTCTCTCTCGTGTGGTTGTAAAGTCTCTCTTCAGTGGAACACAACAGAAGATATTGTGAGAAATGTGTTTTGAGTTCATACAATGGAAGTCAATGGAGTTTAGTGTTGTTCGATTATAAACATTCTTCAAAATATCCTCTGTTGTGTTTTGAAGAAGAAAGAAACTTAAAGGAACAGGTCTCCCACACATTCTGTCATGAATAAATCACTCTCTAGTTGTTAAAAATCTGTATCAATTTCTTTGGTTGAACACAGAGAAAGTTGTTTGGACGAATGCTTGTAACCAAACGCCATCGTTTTTGGACGCCATTGACTCCCATTGGAACAACTCGAAGGTGAGGAAATGATAACAGAGTTTTCATTTTTGGCAAAAGTATCAGGTCAGTCATACTGAAAATACACAAATACAGACTTTCTGTAAAGAAGTGAAGAGAATATAAATATAAATCAACTGGACTTTGTTCAGGATCAGTTAGAAATATGATCCGAACAAACTTCACTTTCTTTGGCCTTGGATGATTTCTGTGTTTTTCCTCTCAGCAGTGTATAAGACATTGAAGGTTATTGAGACCTTTATCAACATTAAAAACCAAACAAACATCTCAAAGTAAAAGTGCATCCTTCATTCAAGTAAAGCTCGATGGCCGTCACTTCAACCATCAGTCTGTGTCCTTCAGTTGAACGACTCCACGTCTCGCTCTCGTCTCCTTATTGTCTCTTCTCTCTCAGATCTTTTCTCTGGGTTTCTCAGTCCACTCTTATTCAGTTCTCTATTCTTCAACCGGGAGCTTCACCTCTCTCTCTCTCTCTCTCTCTCTCTCTCTCTCTCTCTCTTCAAAGGTTTGGAGAGATCTTCTCTCTGTATGGTAATGTCACAGGAGGGAGCCATCGGCACAGAGTAATGGTCCGGACACACCTGGCCTGAACTCCAGAGAGAAAATTCAAATGACGGACACGCAAGCTGTCTCATTTGCAACACAGATAGAAGTGCAAGAGAGGAGACCGAAGGCCTTTAAAAATAAACAGAGCCGACAGACGCCAGAGAAAAAAGTGCTTTACAGAAAATCAAAAATTGCCTTATTAACGTTAAGCAGCCTCAGGGTCTAATAAAAATGGAAAATGTCTCACCTCATTTTGCAAGATGTAAACATCACAGGCCCAAAAACACACCTATTTCAGTCCATTTTTTCACATGTTTAATTAAGGTTTAAAGATGTTCGATGATCTGTTTGATGTATTTGGTTCTAAATACCATTTTGTAGTGGTGTTCAAAAAATAAAAATAAACAGATTAAATAAATGTAATAAATAGTATTTTTATTATAATAAATATAATTAAAAAAATAGTGGAATGCTAAACATATTCATCAATGTAATCATTTTATTTTTTGAACACCACTACAAAATGTTATTTAGAACCGAATCTACATCTTGCAAAATGAGGTGAAAAGTCACTCTACCGTACCTTCTCTGGATCTGTTCCACATTGGTGGAATGATCTACCAGCTGCTACAAGATCAGCAGACTCGGTTGCCATCTTTAAAAAACGCCTTCCGTCAACACGTCGCTGATTGATTTTTCCTAATTATTTTCCCTTTCCTTCTTTATAAAAAAACACACTTACTAACCCCACTATTCTTAGCTTTGTTTACTGTGCTAGGCTTTAATGGACTAGTTTGATGCACTTATGTATTTTGTTGCCTATGTTGTTATAATTGCTTCCAATGTTTCCTCATCTGTAAGTCGCTTTGGATAAAAGCGTCTGCTAAATGACTAAATGTAAATGTAATCACATTTTCTAAAACCCCAAAACTTTCCTGAACTCTTTCATCACAACAACATTAAACCCAGTAGCGTCTCTTTAAATCTCCACGCATCAGTCACATTACACTATCAACTGTCCATGATTTAAATGATAAATCCGCATTCAATTAAAACTTTTTCCATCATATATTGGCCAAGCTCTGGAGTGCTGGAACTCAGCATCGGCAAAATTACATTTCAATGTTTTCAACTGAAATAAAACTTTGCACAAGTAATTATAAATAATATGTCCTTGCATCTAGTTTGGTGTAATGAAATAGTAAGGTTCACTTATTTTGAAGACCACATTACGCGCGCTTCATTACACACGTTTATGACAGATTTATTTTAAAGGAATAAATTAACTCGACGTCGATGAGCGGTGTGTATTTTACTGCTTAGGGCTTATGGTGAATAATAGCACAAAACCTGACATTTACTTTCAAGTGTTCGCTTCTTTACTGTAAAAGTGTAATTCTGCGTGTGTGACATTTCACACTATCCTGTGAACTTTCAGCTAAAGAACAGATAAAAATAAAATCAAAGACCATACGGAGTCACGAAGATCCCACATCATCAAAGAGCATCCGAGCACTGTAGATGTGTGCGACATTAAACCTGATGAAAAACACTGTTGCACATTGTCAGATATTCAAGTGAAAACTCAAGAAGAAATCAAATCAATGCATATCAATGATTTTTTTCATAATCACAATAGGAAAAGCAGATTCACACGAATCTCCAGCATATAAAGCGTTAACAGAACTTCAGTCCCATCCGGCGTGTGTAAGTACATCTCCGTCTGTCCTCGAGACGCTGAAGGTGTCCAATTTTCATCCAGTTGTCGTCAGAAGTGGATTGAGTTGTGAATCTCTTGACCCGGGGCCGAGGTCACGAGTCTTCAGCGCTGCTGACGTCGGGAGCGTTAAAAGCTTTACCTTCCTCACTCTCAGTAATAGAGGTGAAGGGAACACTTAAAGGGATTACGCGTCGACGGCTGAGAAGTGCAGTGCTGTTTGTTTTAAGACACGCTCTGTTTTCATAAGAAAGAATAGCTGGCAGGATCACACGAAGCACTCGTCATACACCTATGGAGGTCTCACAATGTTGAGAAGCAAGATAAAAACGTGCACTTTCTTTGCAACTTCATTATTTTGCTTGCAAAAGATGTTATACACAAACGTAAAACATTGAAAGTGACACTGCACTTTTCCCATTATCAGGAAGATGTATATCAAATCTTTATTTACCTCTTGTATCAAAAAGTCTTTCAAAACATTATATGCTCACTGTTTGGTGACTGTTAATCTATGTATGTATTTTTTTATTAAGATTTTATTTTTGTTTTCTTCCTTGTTATTTGTATTATATTTATAGCAGATTGTCTGCACTATTTGGTGTTTATGGTCTTTTTTCTACGTCATGTACCCACGGAGTGTTACAATGAATGTCAATTGTGGAGGTAAAATAATGTGGCTTTGTGTAAATAAGATGAGAAATATCTGAGTTCATATTGAGATAATATTGACGTTTGATTGCAGACGAGACTATTCTGAGACATCTCTTCTGAAACTCTAAGGACACTTTTTTTGCTCGGGAATAATATCTGAGACACAGATGAGACTGAAACAAGAGTTTACATTTGCTCTCCGTGTAATCTCATGAAAGAGAACTCTTTTATTATCTGTGGTAAGTCAACCTGAACGCTCTTGAGGGTGAATAAATGATGACAGAATCTTCATTTTAAGACAAACGTCTCTTTTCAAAGCGCTGCGGCTGATCAGATTGTTGAATCAGCGTCAGGTTTTTATTTCTAATCTGAGTTCGTTTGAGTGATGAAAGACCCGCGTGTGATTTATTAATCCATCAGAACAGAGCTGTGAGCTCATCCGTTTCACCCCCCGAAACCTATTAAGTGCATTTCCGTCTTCTCATCTGCTTCCCGTTTAATCTGCTTGCGTAACACAGACAAACACATCAGCCCGTAATGAGAGGATCGGCACTGCTGGTAAACGCTCATCTCTATGACGGAGACCTTAGCAGCACACGCTGATGTTAAAATGTCCTCACAAACCAGCGCGGCGTCACCATGGTTACTCACCATGCAGCCGCTGGAGTCCATCCGTCTGTCAGAGACGCATTTGAAGTTTTTACGACATCCACCGTTGTCTTTGGAGCAGTCTCTCACCGGTCCGAAGGATGCCAGCAGATCGTCCACCGTCTCGAAGTATGTCGACATGACGGCCTCCTCCCTACAGACAGACAGACAGCAGCCGTTACTCAACCGCATGAGTTTGAAACATCCGAAGATCTTGTTTAGTGGCATCTTTGAGTTTCGCAAGTCACTTCAGCTTTTTGAATTTGTGGAATCTATGAAATTAATTTGCCTTTCAATGGCTATGCGAGTAATGCGGTCACCAGAAGAGATTCAGGTGGATGTGAATGATGTCGTGTCCTTGAATTACATTCAAACACAAATAGTGAATAACAACACTGAATGTTCTTTTGATGCAGAACACATAATCACACAGCGAATCATCTATACACGTCCGGCGCTCCAGCAAACATCCACAAAGACATTTTCTCAACAAGAGAAATTTCTCATTCATTTTCTTATTAACTGTATTTTCTATCTAGAAAACAGAAAGAAAAGATGTGACGGACATAACAAATAAACACTTATCATGCATACTTTATATTTAGACAATATACTGTATGAGTTAAAAAAGTTTATGTTACTTAAGATGAAGGTAAACTGTACGTTTATTCTCAACCCCATTGACAGATTTTTGGGGGGCTTGTTTTATACATAATCGTACTTATTTCTTATATTTTCTTTCACAAAACAAGCACAACCATTTCTAGGGTTTACAAATAATGGTGTGAAAAGGGAAAAACATCCAGTATGCGGCAGTCCTGTGGGTGAAAATGCCTTGTTGATGCTAGAGGTCAGAGGAGAACGGGCCGACTGATTCAAGCTGATAGAAGAGCAACTTTGACTGAAATATCCACTCGTTACAACCGAGGTATGCAGCAAAGCATTTGTGAAGCCACAACACGCACAACCTTGAGGCGGATGGGCTACAACAGCAGAAGACCCCACCGGGTACCACTCATCTCCACTACAAATAGGAAAAAGAGGCTACAATTTGCACAAGCTCACCAAAATTGGACAGTTGAAGACTGGAAAAATGTTGCCTGGTCTGATGAGTCTCGATTTCTGTTGAGACATTCAGATAGTAGAGTCAGAATTTGGCGTAAGCAGAATGAGAACATGGATCCATCATGCCTTGTTACCACTGTGCAGGCTGGTGGTGGTGTAATGGTGTGGGGGATGTTTTCTTGGCACACTTTAGGCCCCTTAGTGCCAATTGGGCATCGTTTAAATGCCACGGCCTACCTGAGCATTGTTTCTGACCATGTCCATCCCTTTATGACCACCATGTACCCATCCTCTGACGGCTACTTCCATCAGGATAAAGCACCATGTGACAAAGCTCGAATCATTTCAAATTGCTTTCTTGAACATGATAATGATTTAACTGTAGTAAAATGGCCCCCACAGTCACCAGATCTCAACCCAATAGAGCATCTTTGGGATGTGGTGGAACGGGAGCTTCGTGCCCTGGATGTGCATCCCACAAATCTCCATCAACTGCAAGATGCTATCCTATCAATATGGGCCAACATTTCTAAAGAATGCTTTCTGCACCTTGTTGAATCAATGCCACGTAGAATTAAGGCAGTTCTGAAGGTGTCAAAAGTTTTTGTCAAAATGCAATACTTTTCCACTTTCAGTTGATAAATCTATAATTTGGCCATGTACTCAGGTTAAAAGTGATGGTGTTGTCCTCTATAGTACCTTATCCTTTGAAAAGCATGTGAATGATATTACTCGGTCTGCATATTTTCACTTACGGAACATCAGCCGTCTCCGTCCATCTCTCACACCAAATTCTACAGCTATTCTTTAGTTACTTCAAGTATTGAACACTGTAATCCCGTTTTTCTGGGTCACCTCAAACTTCAATTGGTCCAAAACTCAGCCGTTCAGATCATCACTAGAACTTCCTCTATCGATCATGTCACTCCTGTTTTGTTGCTGCTAATCTTTGGAATTGGCAGAGAAAGTCTTAAAACGTATTTGTTGAAATTAGCTTTTTGAAAAGTTATACTTTTGGTTATGTTATTGTTGTATTGTTCACCATGTTTTAATTTTATTATTTTACTGTACGGTATGGAAGTATGTGATTTAAATAAAATGTATTATTATTTACGGATAACAACATCACACAATAAAATAACATAAAAATACATCCAGCCAGTTGTTAGCACAGAATAAATCCTGACATAAAGAAGATAGTTGGAAGAATGTCGGTAACCAAACAGATCTTACGTATTTATTTTCCCTACTATGGTAGTAAATGAGGGATGACATATGTGTGGTTCCTGACGTTCTTCCAAATACCTTTTTGTGAGAAAACGATAACAGATTTAACGTTTTTGGGTGAACTATTGCATTCAGCTGTAAAGTATTTTATTGGATAGTCATGTTGCAGTTTTTTAAGTGTGAGGGGGGGCTTTGAATATTGTTGCATTCAATGGGGGGCCTTCGAGGGCCAATACGCAGATGAGGGAGGTTAATGTCACCACTGTCCAATCAAAATCAAGTATTTCAAGAGATCTTTGTAATAAAAAAGTGTAATTGTACAGCCTTTATGACATTTTCTGGGTGTAGACTTCAGCACGGACATGTGTGTGTAGAAGTGCACCTGTGTCGGTTTGTCTGAGAGAACACGTGTCTGTGAGCGTGTGCATCGAGCGGGTGGACAGTCATTGGAGTGATATTACACGTCCTCACAGTCCAAATGTTCCTCTAACAAGACTGAAGATGATTTCCCGTGGCATGGACACTGGCATTGCCAACAGACTGCTCGCTCACATTACACATCATCTTAACAAGCACAGCAGACAAACACACAACACATTTACTGCAAACTAACCCATTATCATCACAATAGCACCTCATGTGTGTGTGTGTGTGTGTGGTCATTCCATGCTCCTTTTCATTTCTCTATTTCGGGGTTGAATGTCACCGGCTGTTTCCACAAAATTCACCTGACAGAACTGATATTATGTGATTATATCAGAATTATTTCTATCCCCAAACACCTCCAGAAGAGAGATTTAATACTGTACGATCTGTATTGTCACCGCTGTTACCAAATGAGCTCCTTAAACATTTCTGCACCGCATCTTAGGTAGGAACGATTATGAAAGAGATGAAATAACATTATCAGAATAATTCCTCTGATTGAATCGCAGGTGGCACCGGTGTGAGATGAAACCCATTTGTCTTTTGATTCAGAGGACGGTATCGCTCTGCCATTTCATAACTGTGACAATTTGAATCATTCGACCCTTGATCCGGGCCGGCCGGTCCTGTGATGTCTTAATTGAATTCCTCTACGACAGAAGGTGAGCGTCGCAACATTCTAACCTTTAAATTCGCACCGTAACACACACAAACAGCTGCCGGGAGACTCAAGGAAATGAAAGAATGTTTTTGTTTCATTGTCTGGGCCTCAGGAGGAATGTTAGCTTTATAAGGGATGCCTGAAAGCGGTGATGGATGACTGGAGCCGTAGCGCACACCCAGTGACTTTGTAATTAATGTAAAGTGTGAATTATTGATGCTGGCGGGGGCGCGGCCTCTCCGGGTAACACGTGTCAAAGTTCACATACACCCGGCTGTGCGCCACACCTGTCTGAACATGAAATCTTTCCTCGCACACTGCTGAGAGTCACGGAGCTGTGGAAGGCTGGACTTTATTCAAATGAGACTAAACCGTGCCATGAAGACTTGCCGGGCGGTGACTTCCGTAATTCACCCAGATGCTTCGGCTGGAAGTCTCTGTGTCACTTTATAATTAAAACTGCATTCAATTGATGCTGTATGAAACATCGGAGAATGACATCATGATGGAAAAAGTCCAAATCAGGTCGAGATGAATCGCTGATTTGACACGGGACCGCACACTTTCTATTCAGTGTCGATGACCTGATTGGCGTTTTATTGAAGGCGTTGATAGATCATACTGTACACAGTTTCTCCACATCAGTCAGTAAAAGTGATCTGCATACTTCATATCTCATTCTGCATACCATTCAGCATCGTACCTCATCCTGTATACTTCATACTGTATTTTATTCTGCAGACTTCATATCTCATTCTGCATAGTGCATGCCTCTTATTACATACCTCATTCTCCATACTTTAAATATAATACAGTACTTCATACTTTATAGTTAATACATCATACTGCAAACCTCACAGCTCTGAAATCATTCTGCATACTGCTTTCCTCATATTGCACTCTTCTATGTTTTGTTCATATGTAAATAAATTGGATATTGAACATGTCTAGTAGATGAATGTCCATTTGATAATATGAACCCTTACCCTTAGATAGAAATCAGTACTCTAACACATACTGTATGAATTTATCACAAACTCTACAGCAGAATCTTATCAGTCTCCTAATGGAAAACACACATGTAATGTTTTTAACACAAACTGTAATGACATGAATTCTCTTTCCAGTATGGCTTATTCTTTCACAAACTTATTCCCCTTTATTCTGACACAATACTCATGTCCCATTAATTTTCACTTCAGAATGAAATATGTTTGTCATGATGAAGGGTAGATGAAGGGGATGAGTACTTCTTAACTGTTACTGCAATCTCAAGTTTTATGGAGTGCATTTATTCAACATGCGGGTGGCATTTTCAGAGGGTGAGTGGGGCGAACGGGGGTTGATGAGGGTCACCGGTTGGGTTAATGTGAACGCAGACATCCACCGACCTCATTTTATCACACATAGAGTCATGAAGAGATCTGAAATATCAATGCAACTACTCCACGAACTTTAAGTGTTAATTCAAGGAAAAAAAAAACATTTGAAGGACTCCTGGCATTAGGTATGTACAGGAATTCTCTGGGTTGTTTTCAACTAAATGTCTATCTAGAACATGTGTGTTACGCTAATATATATTCTCTAGAATTATTCACAGTAAGTATTTACATTTCTCTGTACATTTACATTGTCATTTAGCAGTTATGTGTAATAACAGCTGCTTATTTTCCATCAGTAAGTCAATCTTATTAATGCAACCCATGCGGGGAGAGCAAGTGTAAACAAAGCTTGAGCATGCTGATATGTTTTTTTAATACAATTAATAAAAGAAAATCCACATGAAAGAGTTGTTATTGACAACAGTCAATGTATGACTGTTAAATCAAAAATATTACAGTGATAACAGCCCTAGCAATTAACATGATGTAAAGAATACAATCACATGACTAATACTGACAAAGCTGTTGATAATATATAAAAGACTATTTTGTAAGATGATGATTTTTATGTGTAATTACTTTCAAATCTTTACAAAGGAACAGGAGATTAAAGATTAAGTTAAATGTGGTATATATAGTTTGTGTGGAGAGAGAGAGAGACAGAGAGAGAGAGAGACAGAGAGAGGAGAGAGATGAAAACAAATAGAATAAAAGCTTGTTTATTTCTTGTTCGGAGAATGAGGTCAAGGTCGACGAAATGTGGAGGAAAAACTTTATTTATTTCTTAAGTACATCTTATCTGCCTTTGAAAACCCACGAACACACACACACATCGCGTGTATTAATGTGAAGATGAAATGATAATTATTATCTCATTATGCTGCAGTCGCTCAAAATGAAGCACAGAAACTGAATTCAAATCAAAAACAGATTACAGACAGTAATCATCTCTCCTTGTCATAACAAACACTTAAGAGAGAAATGACAATCTAAAGGCCATCTTCTACTGTACAGCATCTTCTATAATGACAGACAAATCCTTCCAATGCTGAGAGAAATTAAATCCTTTCGTTCTGTTAAATTATTCGTTTTGAATGTAAATACCATAATCTACTGTGTTATTATGAAGTATTCATGCTGTGGCCATCAATCAATTCAGTTCGCCATGATAGTCAGGATGACAATAAAACAATTTTTGTGTCCACAAAATTAGCCGTAAAGCATTGAAATGTATAAAGCATGTCTGATATGTAAATTGTGTATGTAGTTTGTCTGTCGTGGATTATAGATGAAATATAATCGGAGCAGCTTGTCATGCTCACATCCTCCGCCATTATGACTCACTGGAGTTTAAGCACTGTTCAGATGAAATCTTCATTTCAAAAGCTAATGAAGGAGTAATGATTTCCCTCCATTAACATGTGGGTGTCCTGGTGAGATATTCTCTCAGTCTAATCTCTTTATTCCTCGTGTGAGCACTGCTGTTCCTCTCCCTTTCTCTCTCTCTCTCTCTCTCTCTCTCTCTCTCTCTCTCTCTCTCTCTCTCTCTCTCTCTCTCTCTCACCACTCCTTCCTCATACAGTCCAAATATAATGAGAACAAGATACTGTGTCTATCATGAAACCAACATTTCATTACCTGAGCTGTGAAATTTCACAATATTTATTTTAAAAACACAGTCAAACCTTCTACTGTAGGCTAATAAACACATGTACCTGTCCATATATTAAAATACAAACGAAAAAGAAAAACGTTTGATCTCTTTTAAATTTGATATTGATATTGTGATGATCTTAACGCAATGACATTCTTAAATGTTAAAGTATGGTGTCCAAGCTGACTACAGTTACTGGAATTACTGTATTATTTCACTGTGGAATAAAAACAAAATCAGTGAAAACTCTCTATTTTTGCATGTGAATGCAGGGATGAGAACTGCACTTATACAAGTACACAGTCCACAGCACAGATCAACAAATCAAACCAATTGATCAGCCTACTATCCCAAAAACTAACTGACCAACCAAACCAACAGAATCTCACTGACCCAAAACAATCAACCCTTCCAACTAGTCCACCAACTATGGCTACTGTACCATCTACCAGTTTCTCCCAACTTTAAACCTGCAGACACACAAACACCCACCCACCCTCCATCAAACACATTCATCAAACAAGACACTGTCAGTACATCACCATGACGTCTTTCAAATTAGGGATGCACCGATATTCTTTGGTACGAGTACTGATATATTTGATCTGGTACTGCCCAATACCGATGCCTGTACATTTTCACAACACTGTAAGACTAATATAGAAAAGCTTCATCATTACAAATAACTCCACCTTAAATACATTATGGAGATATAAATACTTTTATGTGCTTGTCACAAACTTTCAAAGCAAATTTTGCCACCGAGGTATCGGTGCATTACATTTACATTTAGTCATTTAGCAGACGCTTTTATCCAAAGCTACTTACAGATGAGGAAACATTGGAAGCAATTATAACAACATAGGCAACAAAATACATAAGTGCATCAAACTAGTCCATTAAAGCCTAGCACAGTATAAAAAGCTAAGAATAGTGAGGTTAGAAGGTTTTATTTATTTATTTATTTTATTTTAGTTTATTATAAAGAAGGAAAGGGAAGAGAATTAGTAAAAATCAATCAGCGACGTGTTGACGGAAGAGATGCGTTTTTAGAAGATGGCAACCGAGTCTGCTGATCTTGTAGCAGCTGGTAGATCATTCCACCAATGTGGAACAGATCCAGTGAAGGTACGGGAGAGTGTCTTCTTTCCTTTTTGGGATGATACTACTAGTCGTTGTTCCTTTGCAGACCGCAGTGATCTGGCAGGAACATAGATCTGCATTAGCGAGTGGAGATACGATGGTGCAGATCCGGTGTTGGTCTTGTAGGCCAGGAGCATGAGCATACAAGTACTAGTACATTAATTTAGTATCGGGCCCAATAGCGATACTGGTATTGGTTTATCCCTATTTCAAATTTATCAAACATACTTTCTAGATATTTTAAATATCACAAGATTGTAACTAATTTCCTACACATTCTAAATGAGCTACACACCTACACCCAGAGATCACAACAGACTGAAGACAGTAAAGGTGAAAACAGAGGCCAGACACAAGAAAAAACATTAACACAACATGAAGATCAAGAATGAAAACATTTTCAATCTGAACTGATTAAACATGAACACATGTGAGATGCACAAACACTGTATTCTTTAAAATACAGTTGTTCTCAAACTTTTCATTGTAAGGCCAGCTTTGTGCCCCCCAAATAAAGACTTACAGTGTAATCTAAAACTTAGAATTTTAATTAAACCAAAAACAAATTCAGTTATACAACTGTGGTGATGAAGGCGGGTGGTGGGGCCGGTTGCGTGAGTAATAGTTGCAATCAGCTATGCATGCACCGGGACCGGGCCCGGACATATGTTAAGTTTGTGTTTAATGGCCGGCAGTCTACCGTGAGGTGGCTGAAGGTCTTTACTTCCGTGTTTATTGTTTGTTTATTTTTGATTAAAGTTTGTTCAAATGTTCGCCGGTCCCCGCCTCCTTCCTTCCCTTTGATGGAACTTCATTAAAACAATGCTGGAACATCAATTGTTTTGGTTGGTGGTCTTATTTTTCTGATGTTTCATTGAATAAAATCTTTCTAAATTTCATAAAATGCCCCAAAATCTCTGGCCTCCCTGGATCTGTCATGGGCCCCCCAGGGGACCATGGCCCCCAGTTTGTGAACCACTGGTTTAACACAATCTTGTTCTTTCTAGATAATAGCAGTGCTTTTTATCAGAAGTTATCTGAACTGCTCAAAAGAATAGAAAACGTCCAACTTTTAATTAAAATCTAAGCAATAAATTACTATGTTGTCAAACTGTTTTCAAAATTGCACACAGGGTCATCACCATTTTGTTTTGTGTGGAGACGGACAAACTCTTCTACATAAGGAAGACAACTTAACTATTCAACAGCATTTTCATACAATTTATTTCAATATGAACCAGCACAAAACTGATTTATATATCTAATGTATGACTGAGAGTGTCTGTATAAGAGATTTGTCTAAGAATAATACGAGTTCAAACTTATTTTAAACTGAAGAGAGTTAGAAATTATTTTGACAATCTTATTTTGCCGTTAGTTTGCTGTTCTTAGCTCTTTGACAAAATGTTAAAGCGATTCTGTCATGAGTTACTCACCCTCAAGTTGTTCCAAACCTGTATATACTGTAAATATTAATAAAAAGAAAGATATTTAGAAAAGATTTAGCAACTGACATTTCTGGGACATCATTGTTTGGATGTTTTCCTAAATTCTTCAAAATATCTTTTGTGTTCAACAGAACTCAATTTTTCTACAATGATAGTAATCGGTGTCCCAGAAACCTCAGTTGCTAACATTTTTCAAAATATCGTTCTTCGTGTTCAGACATTTATACAGGTTTGAAACATCTTGAGGATGAGTAAATGGCGACAGGATTTTCATTTTAGAGTGAAATGTCCCTTTAAGATGCTTTTGTAAAGCACTCTGCACAAAAGTGCCTGCTAAATACATTTTATGTACAAGTAACTTTCCATTTAGAAGACGCTTTTATCCAAAACGTATACGTGCATACGTAAATATTCTTGGTTTCTCTGCCAGCACTAACAATCTTTTCAAGCTTTAAACTGATAAAAATAGCGATAAAGTACATCAAAACGCTTGGCAAGATCTGTGAACTTTAAAGCTGTCACAGCAAAGCTGCGAGCGTTCCCTTGAGAGCATTTCAGATGTTTATCACATTACAAGCTTTATCAGAGCGTTTCTAAAGCGCACAAGCAGAAAACTTCACACGTCATGATAAACAATAATATCTACTGATAATAAGATTAAATTAAATATCATGTGTGCAGGTACAGCACTACAGTCACTTGAGGAATAACTCTGTGTCACAAACCAGCTTTATTTTTTCTTACCATTGCAAATGAACAAAGCATATCAGTGCGAAACATGCCGTACTATAACTTTATATTATCTAACAAAAAATCAAGGTTAATACGTTGTGTTATATATACTGTATATATATATATATATATATATATATATTGCAGTAAATGTGAAGCGGCACAGGTTTTGACTCATTCTCCTTGTCGGCACAAGACTAATGGCCTTGTGTTCTGAGAAAAACACTCGGTAAGCAACTCTGGTCAATGTGCAGCAGTAATCCTCATGTACCCTGTGTAGTGTGTAGTGTGTGTGAGTCTGTGCAGGAAACACTTAACCCTTTAATGCTCTTAAATGAGACGAGTCAGCTGAGATCTGCTGCTTCATGATGACAGATATTCTGCCACTTCATCAATTCACGCCTGCGCTCGTATTCCACATCAATGAACCGAGTTTGCACTGAATTCACATCCACACCGGATGATCTGGTCTCAGTCTACAGCGTTCAATGAACTAGTTGATCCGGTTTAAAACTAAAAAGGAATTTGAATCATCCTCATATCATGTCAAACCTGTATGACTTGAAAAGACTCAACAGAAGATATCATAAGAATGCTGATCACCAAACAACAGTGAAACCCGTTGACATCCAAAAGCATTTCTCAAAATATCTTCTTTTGTGTATCCCTGAAGAAAGAGTAACTCGCAGGTTTACAAACACATGAAGAATAAATGTCACCAAGTGTATTTTTTAATTTCCCTCGAAAGTGCAGCTTGTTTCTGACACAGAATGATGAAGTTATCGTGAGGTATTTTGATGTATTGTTTGTCTCCACTACTGTATATTTCAGTGCCACAAACATTCAAAAAGCAGCACAAAAACACCTTTGTTAAACAGTTGATGAAATCCAAATAGGACAATAAAGTCGTGATGGTGTGCTGTAAGGGATCATTTCAGTTGCAAAACATTCTTGTCCTTGAATCTTCTTTCATTCATTGCTCTAAAAAGTGGCTCGATTCTCTTACACGTTAGCACGCGGCACTTAAAATTGAAAAACGTAATTTATTTGTCTGCTTTTCTGTTGCCATCAGACATGACCGCTTTTACATTTTAACCATCTCGTGTAAATTGACCAATCTACAGAGATCTCTTTCACAAATGTAAAAGTGTGCTGAATAGAGCGAGAGCTAAAAGCACTCATCACTCATAAACGTCCCTCTCGGCTCGATAAATCTCACAAACAACTCGCGTTCAGTGTTGACCTTTACACAAAAACACTGTGTCGTCTGACGCTGATACATGAAACGTCTCCAGCAACAGAAACGACACGGTTTCTCTCGCTTTCTCCACTAAACATTTTCTAATAAGCTCGACAGATGGCGTCGTAAAATTATAGCCGCGATTTCATATCTTTCAAAAACCATTGCATAACAGGACTGGGAAATGATAGCGGGAGGAGAAATTAAATTAGGCGGATCGATCCAGTTGTATTCTGTTTGGTGGGATTCCAGACGCTCAATTACCGTTCCAGCATAATAAAGACTGTTCCAGTTTATATGAAACATAGAGTGAATGAACACGATACAAGAGAATGAGTAAATCACAGACACGGAGATCATTAGCGCCACAAATCTCCACTTCACAAACTGCATTACAATGTAACTAATACCTTCTTTAACATAGAAACCCCTCAAGATTTAAGCCATGTCATGGAATATTACTCATATCCTCCCAAACCATCCGTTCGCTCTACATTAGCTCAAAAATCTGCACCTTTGCAAGAGAACTAAAAGTTGCTGCAGGATGTTTCTGGCACATCTTCATTTCTCTGCATCTGCTCCAGTCCACACGCCTCTCTGCATCCGTTTGCCAAACGCGACAAAGCCGGAAAATGAGTCCCTGACTGCGAGAGGAAAGACGCAGAGAGACGTGCAGGTGGAAAAAATGCTTCCTACTCACAGATGGCTCGGCTAAAAACAAGGGATGCTGGAGAATAACAGGGGAGTTGGAAACAAGTAAAAGCGTACAGTAGGCAACAAAAGACACAGCTGTTCAGAGAGAGAGAGAGAGATGATGATGATGATGATTTACTACAGTAATAGTGTTGTAATGTACTCTTAATGCATGCATCTCAAATGTCTTCTGACTTTTTTTCAGCATGTGGGACTTTAAAGCATCATTAGGTTTTTATTGGTTATTTTTGTTAGAGAATAATTCCTATAATGCATGAATACTACAAATATCACTTAAAGAAAAAACAACTGAATCTTTACTACACAAAACAGTGGAGCATTCTTAAACTACTATATAGGGGCAAATCACATACTCTACTTTTCCATTTCAAATCCAACATACAAGTCCATTTTAACCCTATATCTTATGTAATTTACCTCCATCTACAAGTCCTGCTTGATTTACTGCCGGCCATCTTAAAAACAAATGACTACTGATTGTTTACTAACAACATCATTTCTAAATGATTCCATACATCGCAACATGATTGTGACATAATAGACAGAAGAAATCAATAATATATAGATGACTTGAAGTTAATGTGTCTGTTAAAGTATATGACAGTAAAAAAGGAAATCAATGAAACACCATCTAGTTCATTTCTGTGTGAATCATTCCTAACACTGGGTTCACACCAAACGTGAAGTTAGCGTTTGGCACGAGAAAATAACGCACAAACTCAATGCAAAGACGCAAACGAATGATGCCACTCACGCGAAAATAGCAAATGTTGCCCGATTCGCCTCATTCACAATGTCAGTTCGCTTCTATTGGTGTCTTTGCATTGACTCATGACTTTCTTTCTTCTTCAGAACACAAAATGATATATTTTGAAGCATGTTAATACGCAAACAACACTAAACTCCATTGACTTCCATTGTATGAACGCAAAACCACCGAAACATTTCTCAAAACGTCTAATTTTGTGATCCACTGAAGAAAGACAGAATTTGTATTTTGGGGTGACCTGTCCCTTTAAGTATAAGATTAGTCAAAACATGAATACAATAAAGTGTGTCAAATCCTTCGGCAGGTTGTATGCACAAACAATTTCACTTCAACAAGGAAAAACTGTATTTCTTATCGTATATCTCGTTGCCGTCGTATTGTCTGTGGTTTGATATTGGTGGAGCACTGGCACACAGCAGAGATTCAGAATTAAGTTACAGAGAGCGACATTAATGTGAGCGTTATTAATCTCTCTCTCTCTCTCTCTCTCGCTCTCTGGGAGATGAATCACCTCTGCTGGACGACAGCCGTGTGCTTGGCCACCATTAGCCAGCTTATAATTGCTCAGGGTTGATGTGAAGTTGATGAATGTGCCTCTGCCTGTAATTCACAAATATGTTGTGCTTCATCACGGATTCCAGCGGGCGACTAAACTCTGGCCGTGCCCAACGCCTTTAATTGAGACACTTAATATGCATGACAAATAACAGAAGTCAACCTCATCACACTTACTGTTTCCCTCAAGACTCAAGGTGATAGGAAATCACACAGCCAATTATACAAGACCTCCTATTAAACCCCCCAAACCATTTTACCAAATTATAATTAAAAACTGACTTTTTTTTACGATTTACTAGTTTAATTAATACGTTTTGTTTTAGATACATTAGATGATGTTAATATTGCTTGAAAGGATCCAAATGAAATGTGTTTAATTGATTAAATGAATAATGGCATATCATTTAAATTTAACATCAAATGAGTCAAATTCTCTCATCATTTACTCATCTTCACATCATCTTTCTTTGAATACTTTATATTCGTTTTATATTACATCTATTATATACGAGACAAAGTTAATAAATGTGTTTTAAGATGAACGTATACATTTGTAAAAAAAGAACAATTCATATTTTGAGCGTTATTGGCGATCAACATCAATTGGTGTTGCGTATCCATGGTAACACACCGACCGGTGCTGTCAATTATAAAATGATTTATTAACTTTTTTTAAATTTAACAAACAAGAAATTATACAAGTGTTGCAAAAAAGGTTACATTGTAACAAACATTAAGAGGAAAGGAAATGATTATTAAAAAAACAATTACAATAAATAATGAATAAAAACATTGTTGTAAATGTAAATATATCATTGGTTCATGTGCATAGTCACAAAACACAGGAGAATCAATGCTGCCATATTTTAATTTATAAAAGAGATCTAATTCGGAGACTGTGGTAAAAGAATGAATTTACCCTTAATGAGAGAAGTTATCTGTTCCTGCTCATTTTGTTTCATTGCGTTTCAAATTAAACTCGTCTGTTGTGTTTACATTTACATTTCTGTGTAAATTCATCTTTTCATTATTCAAGTTCAATGTCACATCTTCAAGTTGAGGTTCGGTCTAATGTGGGCATCAAACGAGAACTTGATTCCACAACAGACTGTGTACTGACAATCACCTCCAGATATTTCTTTAAAAACCTCAAACCTGGCACACAGTATGAAATGTGTCAGGCTGAGTGATGTGTGCGGTACAGAGGACATTAGCTTGTGGTAATGTTCGGTTTGCCCGCTCGCATCCAACTCTCCATTCATCAAAGGCTCGGCGGCTGTCGCGCACCCCCTGGACTTATTGACACTTTCATATTGACAGAACAATGGGCTTTGAGCACAGCTGGAGACGCCCGGAGAGGAATTGATTGGGGGATTTGAGGAACGTTTTGGTTGCCGAGTTCGTTCGGAGAGGACCTGCGGAAGAACCGGCGCACCGCAGAGTTAATGGCACGGCTGCGTCTAGACGTCTGGGGAAAACATGACCTCACACTCCTTGAGTTTCTCTTCAGTACTGTGTAAATCACAAGAGATCGGCTCATATAAACAGAGCTGTAAAACTCGATGAGCCACCCAAAGCCTCCATTTGACCCCTGCGATTGAAATTGGGGATGGCCGGCACATCAATCGCAGCGGCGATGCCGTTCTAAACAGGCTTGTGGTAATACATGAATTCAGTGTCCTGTCAGGGGCTTATTGCAGATGAGTATCGATCCAAAAACCTTATTGAAAATCACGAGGGGTCGCATGAATCAAGAATAAATGTCTTCTTTTATCTCACAAAGTCTTGCGTTGTGCTGCAACACCACGGTCACTGAAAGCAATTTACACGGAATACATGAAATACCATGTCTGAAAAATCACATCTCTTTTACATCTCCAATGATTCTTTTACACATCAATGAGAAGAAATGGAGAGCAAATGGAAAATTCTGTTCAAGTCTCGTCTAAATTTCTCTCGAGAAAAGAGCCAGAAATCTCACGGATGTCTCTGTCAGAAGAGATCAGGTCAACAATGTGTCATATTGAGCTCAGGTTTGTCAAAAGTCCTTATTAGTGAAGATCTCGATATGAATTCAAACATTTCTCATCAAATTGACCCAAATCCAGATTATTTTACCTCTACAACCTACCTTCATTTTACATCTCCAGACTCTTCAATTTGCTTTTTATTTCTTCTATAAGCAATTACAAGAGAAACCTTTGAACATTTTTTCTCTAAGTTTTAGAATAGAAAATAAGCAACGCTCTTGATAGATCCATCAAATATTGTTTTTAAGCCTTTAATACGACCAGCCGAGTGAGTGCTTAAAGAAAGTTAAATTATTCGGGATTCGCATCACTTTAAAAAAAATCACCTTTATAAAACCACTTTAGTGAGTCCTGCAGTTATCACAATGATTCATCACCACTGCTCCTCCAGCTATAAATGTCATGTCTTATACTGGTTATACCGGTCCCAGATTACAATAAATCCCATATTCACTGATACACTGTGGTTCGCCAGTTTTCTAAAATCATTATTGAGTTTTGACACCTCATATTTTGATGGTCATTCAAAGCAAATATTGGACGTCACTATTTAACAGCTATTGTAACTAAAGAACAATTCCTGATGAATTGCATCCAAGCGTCTTAAGAAAGTTCAATGGATGTCATGCGTGTGTTTTTCTTTCATGAATTGATCGCTTGATGTTGTTTTGTTTTCGACTCGCTCCGGCGAGCATCTTTCACTCCGTCTCTTCCCATTGAATATCATTTGCATAATGAAGACGGCCCATTACTCGACGTGACAGACGTTTCCGGCGCAGTCGAGAGCTCATTATTTTACAGATACATTCAACCGATATAACGTATTCATCTGAAACTCTGCTAATCGTGTGAAAAGAGTGCGTTTCCCGTCTCAAAGCGATTATATCATCCCGGCCATGATGTTAAGTACTAATTAAGATTAATAAATATCATTCACAATCTTAACTCAGTTAATGTACGCAGACTATAGAGCTTGAACCCGGACTGCTTAAATACTCTCTCACTATCAAAATAAAGACAACA
This sequence comes from Barbatula barbatula, assembly GCF_947034865.1. Taxonomy (NCBI): domain Eukaryota; kingdom Metazoa; phylum Chordata; class Actinopteri; order Cypriniformes; family Nemacheilidae; genus Barbatula; species Barbatula barbatula. The sequence goes on from NC_136767.1 coordinate 32,357,497, forward strand.
CAACACAACATCATCATTATAGAGATGAAACATGTCTGATATACAACAGAAATAAACAAACTGTTAAAACTTCAACCTTGAACACGCAAACTGCTCCTTGTGTGACAAACTGAATCACAGAAATAAATAAATTAGCGAAAGGAGAAGATAATACAAGTGTTTCTTTCAACAAGGCCCAAAAAGGGACAGTTCACCTAAAAATAAATATTTACATTTTGACAAATGTAGTGGTTTTGTGTTCATTCAATGGAAGTTAATGGGGTTCAGTGTTGTTTGAAGAAAGAAACTCATGCAGGTTTGACATGACATGAGGATGAATAAATTATGAAACTCTTTAAAGCCACAATACGTACATTTGGACCGCTAGATGGCGCACTTTGGAAACAACAACAAAAGGTGAAGCTAAACGATGTGATGTAGGAGAGTGGAATTATGGGACATGTGGTTTTCACCATCCAGAGGCGTATGGAGATCACCCATCATGTTCACGGACGAGGTAATGAATGAATTCTATTTGATGTCATTGTAATGATTTAGTTTGCAAGAAGCGTGGAATGTAAAGCTACGTTAGCCTGCGGATGATAGCGTAATGATACACAGTTTTACGTGTTTAACAGTCGTCGCTTAAAAACTAAACTACGTTTACGCTTTTTGGGTTTAATAATAATAACAGAACAGATAATAACAGAACAACAGATGCTGTATAAGCACTTCTGCATGTGCGTGTTGCCGTAGTTTCTACAAGAGGAAACTGAGGGTCGTATGGAGCAGCGGATATTAAGTCACTGATATGAGACACAAGGGACGGGATATTATTTTAAATAGGAATTTCTCTGGATTTGCACATTCTTGGGAACATTTGGGATCATTTAAGTACACAACTACACAACTTATATTTCATAACAAAATGTATTTAATACACTCAAGTCAAACAACCTAGATGCCAGGTTGCAGCCTGGTGGTTTCTAAGAACTCCATCAAATCTCAAACCCTCAAACCCTCTCAACGCCTCGTTCTCAAATCTCCAATATTCAGAACAATGAAAAAACAGCCTCAAAGCAATAACATTTTCCTCTGGGCTACATTGTTATTTCTTGTGAAATGAGAAACAAGTCTTAATGGCATTCAGATAACATCTTATGAATCCCGTCAGAACCAAAAGTTCCAAAGTTCCCATCAGAACAATCTCCAGTATGCAGGGACTTGTCAGATGGGCTCGATTTTGTAAAAGATGTTGTGAAAACTTCCCAGCATCACACATGTAAATCCCATTAAACCATGATTCTGTTTTAGCACTGACTTTAGCTGACTGCCGCATGCATAAAGAAGATCGAGACTGTATGCATCCGTTTCGTGTCACTCCCCTCAGAACGGAGATAACCTCTGGAGTGTTGTGAAACCGCCTCACTCCGGGAACGCTTGCAGAATCAAGCATTCACGTCCATTCCCAAATAAAAGCAATCACACGCCTCTGTTCCCACTTCCCCTCTCGGGCGACGGGAAGACACGACCGCCTCTTTCCGCCATGAAATTGAAATGTTAATGAAAGCTATTTGTCATCAGAAAGAACAAATGATCAAAGCGTGTGAAGAGAGAGAGAGAGAGAGAGATACTAATATAATCCCATTAGTGGACGCAAAATACCAAACACAAGTGTTTCCTTAAACAACTTCCCAACACCGCTTTGCCAAAGATCTCTCTGAAATCTGCCAAAACTGCTTAAATTTTCCATAATGCACTCCCCTCGAGAACATAATTCCTCAGCTGGCAGGCTTTTAAGAAGACATTTAGCGTAGAATAAAAGCCATCCATTGCGACGTGTCAAGAAAGCTTTCACGCATCTCGCTTCAGACGCGATGTCTGCGCTTTCACGCCGTCAGTCTTTACCTGATCCATACTGTAAGAATACATCAGCATATGTCGGGTTTGCAACAATGACGAAAACAGCTTGCTTGTGAAAATGCTAAGTAAATATAGCCCGTTTCCCTGAGGGTGCTGTGGGGCCGTCGGAAATGTGTCAAACCGAGAGCTTGGAGAAGTGTTTTAATAACTATATGATGAGGAGAAAACACTGTTTTGAGTGTTGCAAAATAATACAGAGCAAATGAAACGCTGCTTAAATATACAGTCAAATCATCTTTCACATCAGAAGAAGCTCAATGATGAACAAACTACTCGTCACACAGAGACAAAACGCATATAGACGACCTTAACCATGATCCCAAAACCCAACGCTTTCCGCATTATGAACAATTCCTTTTTTGACTCGAGCTGGGATGTACAAACCATGGAATCCCAAATATATCTTGTATTTGAAACAATCTTCTGGATGTGTGATCATTAAAATGATTTAAGGTGAACTCACCTCACTTCTCCCGGGTCCTCGGTAACCAACACATCCGTCTTACAGCTGGCTATGGGATTGATGGACAGCTCTACCGGAGGAACCACAAAGCTCTTGCTGACTGGCAGCCAAAGGCCTTGACCCAGACTGTACGATGACCTGCGGTACGAATGACATCCACACAAAGAGAGACACACGTCCGATGAATATCAACGACAAAACACTTCATATATTATTCACACACACAAATAAAGAGCGGCTAGTCCAGTCAGTGAAGTTTCATTTAAATATACAAAAACAAACCTTGGAAAAATGAATCACATAGAAATGATGTGGAATGTAAAGAGAATTGTCTTCATCTGGTATTCAGTGTGCGTCTGATGTCATTCTCTTCTGTTACATGCTGATAAAGCTTTTAATGTTTTCAGTAATGAGCGCATTATTAATGAGAGGAAATTCATCTACTTACAGACACCAGCACTTCAGCAATACTAAACAGAAGTGATGGCTACTGACTCGAAACGCTTTCTTCAAAAACATAAGAACGTTTCAGATTGATGAATGTGATTTACAACAGTTATAGATTTGCTATTACAATATGTAATGACACAATATATCACGATACAAAAATAAATCACAATATTCTTTACAATATGAGGATTCTAAAGGTTGAGCTGCCAACGTATATATTCAAGTTATTTTACTGCTTTAAGATGCTCTCTCTTATGATTTAACTTTCTCAATTCAGTAAAATTTTGATTTAATTTGATCAACATTTGATTCATGTTTTTTCATAATTTGCATACGTAAGCTTATGTTATTGAAAATAATTGTGCGTGAAATACAGTGATACCATAGTACCGTAAACAAAGTATTGTGTGTTTTAGCGAATCGTACGCGGTTATTCCAAATGTGAAAACTTGACATATAAACACATAATTTAGCAAAAAATACTTCATCTACATTAAATGTTACAGCTTAAAACTGTAAAACAAAGCTTTTAAAACAACTAATTCTGAGTCTGGAATCTGAGGTACACAAACATATTTCTATGCGTATGGCATAACTCCTATATAACACCTTTATCCCTCACATATAACACCACGATTTATTTGACCGGACGCTGGGGTCTAAAGCGTCCCTCCTCCTGACCCTGGACACAGACAAGCACATCTGAATTATTTTCCATCATTGCACACTTTCATTCATAAATCAGACAGCGATAGACCCGGCCTCGCTCCGGACCATCAATTGACACTTCAGAGGGCATCGATCGGTTGCTTGAGCCTCCGCTATCAGTCAAGCTCTGCCAGGTGAACTAAATGACTCGTGTGGTCAGTTGTTGGATGGCCTGGCCGAGGAAAGAGCGACTGAAGCTATGATATAACTTCCATTTATTTTCATCTTAGACCCGAGGAGGGAAAATCGGTTGGGGCCTGGAGTCTGGAAATGAGGAGAGGAGCAGACATATATCTCACTGCTAAATGAACGAGAGTCTGAGTTTAATTGAGAGAAGCAGAGTGAGATATCGCCATTATATTAGGTAATTGGCCAGCGCGGAGAACGCATTTGTTTCAGCTGAACCGGTCACAATAGACGTGCGGTATGAACCTAAAATATAAATCCCTGTAGATATAGAACTATACATTTGACAGTCTACATGTCCACGCCATAAGGGTTATTACTGAAAATAGTCAAACATTTTTGTTCATTAAACTTAAAGACAATATAGGACTAAATACTGTATTACTTTAAAAACTTCAAGTAGACAGAGAGATGGTGACAGACACAGACAGATCAATAAAGACATTTCTGTTCATTAAAATCTGAGAAAATACAGGCCGAAATATTACTTAAAAAACATTTAAGACAGACAGATGGAGACAGATTGATAAAAACTGAAAACAACAAAACAAAAAAACATTTATGAGAATAAAAAATAAATAATATATAGGCCTAAATATGAAATAAATTAAATTGAATAGCAATTTTATTTGACAAATGAATAATAAAAATGACAGGTCCTTTTGATCATTTGTTTTTCAGTTTGAAAATGAACAAACGGAAGTGAGAAAGTGGCGCCATTTTCATTTTTGGCAAACGGGAAACCTAGAATAGTAAAACAATATGTGAATAAACAGCTTGAGTACTTGTTTTCCACATATGGTCAGTATGAACGTCTCCTTCCGCCACGTGATGTCTTCGGTTGTCCCTCTCGGTTCAGTGAATGAACAGAATAACAGTCCTCCGCTGCCATAACAGTACGTTTCATTTCTCTCATTAAACAACCGTACAGGGCAGATCCTACATTACACTTTCTTCTGTGCAACGCATTTCATATAAATATTTATATCAGATATGAATGTAGTGAGACACAGCACGCTGCAGATGCATTACACACACAACCAAAGACATCACATGGCTTTATACCGGTTAAAACGAGTATTCAAGCTGTTTATTTGTTTTTAACCCATGAAGTTAAAAATAAAAAAATCAAGGATTCAGCTGGGTCTGAATTCGCTCACTTGTTCACTCATGACTATTCCCTATAGAGCGAATGCTAAATAGTCCACTATATGGGGAAGAGGTGAATGAAAATGTGTGAACAATTTCGGACACTGACGTAGTATAACCTGCGTCTGACGGGACTGTCGCGGACATCATCATAACGCTTATAATGCACCTGTGTGGCTGTTTTTTAAATGGTCAAATTAATTTACATTATTTGTCACGTTCATTGAATTCGTTTTAATAAAGAGAACAAAACAAATGTTTGCAACATTTGTGTAGGCTACTATTACATTTCCCACGTTTGATTAAATTACTTAATATATTTAAACTAAAACACTACATATGACATTCATTGAATCTGTTTAGTTGCAAAAAGTAGTATAAAAACGCAAGTATATAAACGTGCATACGTGGCCTTAGTGGATACTCTACACCAGCTGATTCTAATCAGACGTTTGATTTGCGTTGTATTATGAATATGAGTGAGTGAACATCGTATATACACTCAAAATCTCAGAATGCATTGTGGGTAAAAAGTAGTGAATGAATGTAGGGAATGAGTTGTAAACTCATAATTCAGACAACACTAAAAATGGCGGATACCTGAAATTTTGGATTGCTGATAATGACGTTGTAAGTAATTAAGTTTCTTGGACAGACCGATGAAATCGCTTAATAAGACGTCAATTGTTGTGGTAAATCTTTTGTAATGAATGTAGCATTCAAAGATCAAAGACGTGGCATCTCAGGACGAGCATTTCTTAAAGCACACCGATCTTAAAGTCTTTCCACTTTTTTGAAATGTTAAGGCGGGCCAGGTAAAGCGCATTTGGCCTGCGGGCCGCTAGTTGACTAGCCCTGACATACATCATTCATTCATGGTCGCATGTGACGGGTTACGTCCTTTCAAAGCTCAACGCCATCTCCAGTATAAAATAAATAACATTCAAGGTGGTCCTGAACCCGGCTTAAACAGCTCCAAAAACTCCCTCCCCTACCAGGTGGAAGATGCCTAGGGCGAACGTCCCTGAGGCCTTCAGAAGCTCAGCGTGTTCAGTATGAGGGCGAGTGACAGCCGGTGAGGGACGCCCGTCTGGGCTCTGACGCCCGGGGGATTGTCATGTTCAGTACGGAGGACAGACAGCTCGGCAGGCGGTCCAGGAGACGTGTGCTCACCTGAAAATCTTCTCGGGAGCCTGTTCACCCGTCACCAGATCATAACCTCTCTCCAGGTTTGAGTACGGCCACGGACTGTGGAACAAACACAAAAAGAGCTTCTCTTAGGTGTCACACTTTTACCATCGCTTTATGCTGAAGCTGACGTACGGCTCGTTTCATTAAACCAGCTGTGGGACGAGTTCATTAACATGAGCGGCGTGAGGTGATGAGCAATCTTTGAGTCGGTGTGTTAGTGAGAGCGCTTTGTGACACTCACCCTTCATTGCGACCCCAGTCGGTGCGGACGCACAGATGCTCGTGCTCCGGGTCAGCCTCGTAACCCTCCAGACAGCTGCACTCGCCTGAACACACACACACACACAGATGATATTCATAGTTTATGTGAAACACGACAATCAAACTCAAACATTTATCTGAAGAAACTTTAATATTTGCTTCAAAGCAGCATTTAGTATTTCCCTTAAATAAATCAAAGAAGAAGTTTGTGATTTGCAAAAGTAAACATGAACCTTGAGGGCCCTATCGTTTTCCAGTCCTGCGCCGCGTTGTTTAAATAGCAAATGCATTTGCGTTCATTAGTGTGTCATGGACGTGTTGGTCTAAAAAAGAGGCGCAATGTTGTCGTGTTGCTATTTTTAGGAACTGAAAATATACACAGACTGCACCATAGACCAACTCAAACCTGGTCTAGCTTTCCTGTAGCTCAGAACAAAACATTTATATTATAATGAAATGTAAGTCGCTTTGGATAAAAGCGTCTGCCAAATGACTACATGTATATGTAATATAGGTGGTCTAGATTCAATGACGTTATTTAAAGTGCGTGTTATGAATATGCGCCTATAGGCAGGTGCACAGCGCTCATATATTCTGCTTATTACACACAGAGGGACGCGCAGAAGCACAAATTAATTACAATGTTAAAGAATATTGTTGTGGACATTAAGATAAAAATCCGTCTTGTCCTGTATATGGTCTGCTTGCGGGCTTAAACTGTGTTTCCTCTCTGGAGAAGTGTCTGCTCTTACCAATTCCGCCGTGTAAATAGCGAATCCGCTAACTCTCTCTTAAAGGGAATGGAAGATGACACTCTGATTGGTTTCTTGCACGTTACGCCCCGACCGTTTTCCTGCTGTTAAACTAGCAAAAGAGGATTCAGACACGCCCTGAGTGCAGCGATTAGATCGTCAAAATAGGCTGCTTAGAGTCATAAACGAAAGTCAAACATAACACTGAAATTGAAAAATAAAAAACACTGTGTCATCTGCAGCATCAATCTTCACAATCAAAGACTTGAGCACTTTTGTCTGAGAATATTATAAATATTATAAAAAATCAGTGTGTTTTCATAGAGCCGCAGGTCCAACGATGTGTCAAACTGAGCTCAGATTAGTCATGTCTGCAATCAAAAGTCAATATTATTGAAGATGTCAGTATGAAATCATCACATTTACTCAAATCCAGAGTCTTCATTAATTTACACCTCCAGACCAGGCCCGGTTCCTGCCAGGTGCAGAAGGGTGGGCATATACCTCAACCTCACATACAGTACAGTATACAGCCGCAGATATTTTTTTTGTATTTTCATTTTTTGATTTTCAACAATATATTGCAAATATGCAATATATGACTGCAATACTTGCAAGATATAAATGATTTATATAGATAAATATAAAAAACAGGCATTCATTACAGAAGACTGCAAGATTAAAGGAAAATAAATGTTTATTGATTATTGCCTTTTGTATAGTACTTGTGTGTGTTTGATTTTATCGATGGTTCATGCATTAATAAAGTGGTTATGTAAACAGGACATAAATAGACGCCTATAAAGATAGCGGGCTGATTATACCGCACAATGAACTTTACATCATATCTGCTGTTGTTTATGAGGTCTTTGAACTAAACTCTTTTGCACAGTGTTTCGTGCACCTGCAGTCACCTGGTTTGGGGTGTTTGAGATGGAGGGGGACAGATTTATGTCTGAAGCAGGACCTTCGGAAAATGGCTGACGGTCAATAGGTTAAAATCTAGCCTAGCCCTTTATATGGCCAGCAAATAATAGCTGTTTGTTAACAGCACAACCTTCCATTATAATAAATGAATTAAATGTACATGCTGTTTATAAAACTCTTAAAGCAGTGCGCCTTAAGTTCATTTGCACAGTATTTTGCTTCCATCTAAGCCGCTCTGTGAGTGAAGAGTGAGGTTCTTTCAGCCAATAGAAAATACAGCAATTTTGTATTTTTGATTCTCATTGGATGGGCAAGACAGACGTCCCTGCTCCAGACTCATCATGAGTTTACACAGAGAAACAAAACTGAGAACCTGTGAGCAATAACATTCAACACTTATTTTCTTTCACAGAATGTTCAAATGAATGAAGATAACAGCAGCACCGATACTCATAAAACGAGAATAAATCAGATAAGAGACGGTAGTTCAGATGCTCAGATATGAGGTTAATGTCTAAACTCAAGCTGGCTGGAGGGGAAACGAAACAATAATAAAAGTCATTTCACGAACTGCCCGGACCCACATTCATATTTCATGAGCTCGAGGTATGAATATTAGAAATAATACACACACGTCTGTATTCCCACTATGATGATAATAATATTCATTGCGTGTATGGCTCTGGTTTCACGACTTATTCTTGCGGAAATCATTTAGACTCATTTCTCTCATCACCACAAACAGAGAAAGTGAAGCTGGAGACAAACAGGGCAACGGATGCCGCTTGTGTCCAACTCGACATAATACTGACATGATTTCTGTATTCATTTACTGTTCTTCTGTGATTATAAATGAATGGTCAACGAAATGAATATAAATGCTCACAACATTCATGATCTGATGGCAAAACAACTTGTTTTTAGAATGTTATAATGAAGCGATATTACAAGAACAAGAGTTGCTTTCACTAAAATGAGCAAGATTGCAAATGTGATGTTTGCTTAAACACACAACAAACAAAGTTAATACAAAACCACTTACATTTTAGACACAACTATGAAACTTTATTACACATCTGATGTTACAAAGTTCAGAAAGTGTTTTGAGTCTCTCTCTCTCTATTCTTCACACTTAAGAGTTTCTTACAGTGCAGACACTTTTTTGCCGTGTTGGGGTAATAGAGGCGATTTTAGGAGAAAGGTTGATGGCCGGTGCACTCGACCTCTGTGTTTACACGCCTCTGTCTTCAGGCTAGATCTGCTCAAGTCACCGAATGGTTCTACAATAACAACAACTGCGCAATTAAGCTGTAAATTGACCTTAAGTAACAGTGATGCCTGCGGTGCTGGATTACCCAGCATGCACTGCTGCACCAATAAAACACATGAACCACTGCTGTAATGTTCTACACTGGCGATGTTGTGTTCTGTGAACATTGACATTTTGAATCATGTTTTTGACAGATTGATGGATCTTTCGCATTACTGTTTTACGACAAATGTGTGGTACCCATGGTAATACCATGGTACATTTGGGGATTGGAAATAAATGACTAAAATGTGATCGTGTGTAAACACATGAAGAGTCTGGAGGTGTAAATGAGGTAAATAATAATCTGGATTTGAGTCAATTTGGTGAGAAATATTGATAATATTGACTTTTGATTTCAGACATGACAGATCTGAGCTCAGTTTGACACGTTGATGACGTCTCTTCTCAAACTGAGACATTCGTCAGATTTTTGTCTCTTTAGGAGAAATATCTGAGACACAGATGAGATTTTGCTCTCTAATTCATCTCATTGATGTCTAGGACAAATACTTGAGATGTTGAAGAGAACTTTCTATCAGCACCTATCGTAATATCGCTCTTTTATGACATATCGCTTATTGCTCCCCGAACTCTTTTTAAGTCGCTTTGGATAAAAGCGTCTGCTAAATGACTAAATGTAAATAACTTTTCTTTCTCACAGGATTAAACATTATATCTCGGCTATATTTAAAAATATAGGTTTACTGTAGTAAACTGTAGTAAAATGTCTAGATACTATAGTGTTTTTGCACCTCACCTTAGTAAATATCATACTAAACTATGTATGTTTTTTATGTGGGTGGTTGGGCAAGTTACTCTAAAAACGTAATAAGTTACTAATGACATATTCAGTAGTGTAATTAGATTACTGTATAAAAGTATTTCATTACTTATTACTAATTACTTTCTACATCAACCTTGAATAGTTCAGTGATTCAAGGATCGACATGAAACGCCTCTTTAAATTCCTTCAAATAAATAATATAAAACCGACCAAATTATTACAAATGTGAGAATTATACATTAAAACACGGATTATAAAGTAAGACTTTGAATTTTGATGTCAATTCCACTATAGTACTCACATATGTTACACAAAGTTATTAGTTTAATTCCATCAGAAGTAACTGTGATGAAATGACAGCAAACATCTAAGTAATCCCTAACTTTATTTTTCAATGTAAAAGTAATGAAATGACAGAAACTAATAACTTAATAAGTAGTTACACCGACACTGGTGGTCACATACACACATCTGCTCAGCGAACTCAACGCCGCATTTCCATCGATGAAAGATGTTTCGCTGTACTCTGACTTACACCATAAACAGAATTTATATACGCTTTCAGCTTCAATACAAAGAAGCAGCGATGTCCTTGATTTAATATTCAGAATCAAGTGTTTGTGTGGCTTCTGCTGACACGCGGGAGAAACTTCTTAACACACAAATGTGGTTCCTGTCTTCCGTGTTTCACAAGACGTTGGATTCACCTCGAATGGTTCTGATCATTAAGACTCTTTTTCTTCTCAGCGTCTGACCGCAGGTGATCACCACACGCCTTCATTAGAACCCAAGAAAGGCAGCGAGGGCAATTTCTTGATCTCAATGTTCACGGCGGGGGCAGGAAGAGAGAGACGCTGTTGATCAGATGAACACTCCTCGAGGTTAGACGATGGCGTCTGTTGAGAAGATTCATCACGTCCGGCGGCGGCAGAGAGAACAAATACGACTTCTAAACCCTCAACATCACCAAACGACACAAGCATTTTGTCGTCTATTAGTTGTCAGCGTGGGAGAGGAATATTTATAGCAGATGAATACGAGACAGGGGCGGCTAGTTTTTATTAAGTCATGAGCAAATCGTACATTTGCGAGAGAGGAGAGCAGGGGAGAGAATCCGAGGCGATAACCTTGCAGTTTAATCAAAAGGCGGTTGTGGGTCGAGATTGTGCTGGCGCGTGGCCCGGACGGCTGAACGCTCTCTCACAGAGCCGGTGTGTGTGGAAAGACAAGAGGCTTTTATCAGCCAATTCTCCAACAGAGACAAACGTCTGATAAGACTCGGACCAGCTGCGCTCGCTACTGCCAGATACACCAGAGCCACAAAACATCCCACGAACGCAACATCTCTGCGTTTGTGTGAAAGAATCACTCGCCTAACGTGTCTTTCTTATACAGTCCTTCACTTTCTTTACATGAGAAATTTGAAATAATGTGCTTGACACTTTTACTTTTAACATCTCTGTTTGAAACATTATATTGTTTTGTGCACAGTAGTTTCCCTTATATTTGGTGAACTGTCCCTTTAAAAAAATAGCTCAGTATAAACTATAATATATGATAGAATATAAATATTCGCACACTTGAAAGGTTATTGAAATTACGGTAACACTTTTTGTTAACAATGAGTTAATGCAAACATGAACTAACAATACTTCAACATCATTTATTCATATAAACTCATGTTAATTTCATAATTTACCAATACATTATTAAAATCAAACGTTGTCAATGTTAACATTAGTTAATGCAACATGAACTAACATGAATAAAGTAATGAAATATGAAACAGTAAATTGTTCATTGTTAGCTAATGCATTTAATAATGTTAACTTGTTTTAAAGTGTTACCGGCATTACTTTAAACAATAATTAATCACGTTCTATTTAAAAAAGGTAAAGATGGCACAGTTTCTCTTATTATGATACTGTGGTATTGGTTTCAATCTCACGTAAATAAAAGGAAATAAGTGTTGCGTTTCACTTGCTGACTTATTGCCTGAAAGACAAATTTTTGCAGAAGCAATATGATACGTATAACACTAAACTAAATATAAAGAGTTTAATTCCAAAATGAGATAAATACGTTTTTTTGTTATGCATTCCAATTAATATCGATCAAACTGCAGTTGGTTTGTTTTGATTTATCCCATAATAACTAAAAAAATACATCTAACTGACACAATAAAAAACAATAATAACATTACAAAAACTAATTTGATCTGATTTTGGAAACAAGCTCTTCCTATGTTCTTAATGATTTTAGGAATTGTGTTGACAAATAATAAGTGTTAATTATGATAATTTAACCATGCATTCTACACTTCAATTCATTTAATCACATTTACATCCATCAACATCATAAAACATAAAAAACAAATAGCTCGTTCCAGAGCAACCTACTGAGTACTTCTAGCACTTGATATCGGAAGAAATAAAAGATGACATTTCAATTCAGTTGTCCTAAATACCACACACACACAAACACAAACACACTTCACGTCTCTTTTCTTTAGTCTGTTTTATATACATACAGTACGTGATAGACACACACAAACCCACAGAAGTGCAGTCGTTCTTTCATCAAGAGCACAGAAACAAAGAGAATCTGCTCCACTTGACCGGCTCTGAGAGAACACAATGGAATCTATTTCCAGCCAGCAGTGATGAAGATGACAAACCTTCCTTTCAAAGCACAAAACATCCCACAATGTACCAGTTACACAGCTGCAGACACATTACAGAAGAAAATTATATCCTTTATAAACTCACAAGATAAGAGACAGATATTGAGTTTAACAGTTTTATCACTACATGTATACCAGACCTGCTGTGTTTATTATACAAAATCACTTTAACGAAATCGCTAAATAAATGTGATGAATGTGCTGCTACTGTACATACACTGTAAAAACGTTTAAAAGCGTTGCCTTAAAAATGGTGCGTTAATTCAACTTAAAAATATTAGTTACCGTAATGAATTTCTCAATGAGTTGACTGATATTTTTATGGTGGATAAACTCAATTATTATTTTAAAGTTGAACCGCCTATTTTTTATAACGTAGGTCTTATAATAATAATCCTGATTATTTTAGACAATGTTAAGATCACAAGTTTTTAACGTGATCACTCATTGACATTTAAAAACTGAATCGAAAATAAAGAATAAATTTTATATTCATTATATGTAATACAAATGAGCGCAAATACAATCTACAAAAAGAAATACAATTACATTACAATCATTTGATGAAATTTGTTGTGCAGCGCCACAACCCCTAGATAAACTCCTACACATACTGTACATTCAATATTTTAGTAAACTACATCCGACTAAACATGTCACATGACTCACAGGGAGTTGGTTTGGGCATTAAGTGAGGAGTGAAAATGCACCGCTGTCAAGACAAGAGCTGCGCTGTGGATTATAACAAAAGAGACAAACCCTGCGAAACCAAATGTGGCACAACAATCGTTTTACAGCGATTGTTTGTTTTCAGAATTGCTGGAAGCCAAAATAGAAATGAAATTGAGTATTAATAAAAGTACAACCCCTGATGTGATGTACATGGGAAGCTGGGCCCCATCACATTAAGAAAGCTCTTAGTATTAGCTACTGTCTTTCACATTTTTTATAAATATTATGATATATTTTTGGAGTATCAATTGACAGTAATGCAATATAATACAAATAACTTTGTCTTCAGTGGTGTATAAAGACCTGACATAATGAAGCGTTACTTCATAATTTGATATGTTTTAATTTAATCTATTTCTATCTCCATACACCGCGGGTCCCCTTACATTCGTCACGTTGTTTCTACAGTAGCCCTAAAAGGACAAACTGCTCTACAGAACGCGTTTCACAAAAAAACATGCTTCCAAAGGGAGGGAGTGGTGGAGTGAGCCGTTCGTTGCAATTCTCAACCTCACCACTAGACACCGCTAAATGTCATACAATGGACCTTTAAAAACCGATGTAATATGGAGGATTCCAGATCTTTATGAAACATGTTGTCGCTCACACATGCGACTTAAAGAAACAGTGCAGACAGCTCATCTTTTAAGCTCTCGTCTCACTTTATTCTGCTCTTGTTCTCATAAGACCCCCTGTGTGCAGATCTCCAGGAGCGTGAACGTCTGTGAGGAGATGAAGAGAAGAAACCGAGAGGCTCTCCGTCGAGCTTTCAGCTGAAGCTAAGCTCAAAATCACTCCATGAGATGAGATTAAAACTCTCTTTCATTATCATCACAATGTCTCCACTTACATCCCAGACATTCAGAAAGAGAAGAAACGCATCCGACCGATCAGAGTTTCTGCAGCACGGCTCTGAATTGCTCTTCAAGTCCGACTGACCTCTTTGCATCTTTGTTGAGAAAATGGCACTTTAAGCTCGTAAATAAAGCGCGTGATCCATTGAGTAAAACACAGATGGACACGCGTTGACTGATTCACGAGCCAAATCAATTTTTCAAATGAAGGTTGCCGTGTTAACGCTGCGCTTTATTCAGCCGTATTAAATGTGTCCGGCCATAAATCTATAGACTGAACGGCTCACGTAAACAAAGCTGGAACACTGTTTTACATCAGTGACTGATGCCAATCCATACACACACCACCATTTATGATCATAATAAAGACATAAAGTAAAATGTGAATTTTACACGAGAATGTTAAATAATTCATATGAATTCATGCATTTAAAAATAAATACATTTTAAAAAGAGTGAATATTGAGCTCATAACAAAAACTTAATTTACCTTTTCAAGTCAGCTCAATAATGTAGACGTCAGTTCAGGTTATATTGGTGTGTGTATATATTGTTTACTGTACACAAATATGAATTTCTTGTGAAAACACCAGTATGAACCCTCAGCGGTTTACCAGTAAATCCAGACCAATGTGTTTTGAGTCTTACTCCAGCAGGATTCAATGGTGTTTTGTTTGTTCTCATCTGCCAGATAACATTACACCAATAGAACCCAACACATTAACTGTAGTTTCCATTAAAGAGAAATCCCCATTTTAAATCTATTTGAATGTTTGTGATGATTCGTTTCTTTAATTAGAATTAAACGTCTATTTATAACGTTTACATAAATCATCATATAACATTTCATAATATAATATACATTTTTAAGTTAGCAATTTTTTTTACACAATAAGACAAACAGCTGTGGAAAAAGTTACAAGACCATTTCAAACCCTTTGCCTTTTTATAGTTATGTGTTTAGGTAAACTGATCTTTTCATGTAAAGTAGTAAGAATATTTCTATCCAATTTAAATGAAAAACATTCTTTCAATTTCTTTTCTTTTGTCGCAGAAAATAAATCATATTTCTACGTGTTTTTTAGATCTTACTTATAGTAAAACTGTGGTTACACTAAATTGTAATCAATAGACAAAAAACATGGTTATTACAATTTAACTAAAGTCAAACTAAGGTTTATTGTCATTGTGGTCACTTCATCACTCACTAACATCCAGTGCTCAACCACTACAGACTCTGAATAGAATCAGTCAGACTTCAGAATGACACACAACCCCAAAACTGACCTGTAAACAGTCACTGAAAACCACTAAACCTTCACGTCATCATTTCATTGGCTCGCAGATACCAAACAGATCACTTCACTAACAATTAACATCAACTTTCCATGAACAATTTCATTATCAACAATCCAAACAATTTCACTGAAGAGACCAAACATACATTGAATGTTCTGAGCTCAAAAACCACAGAACAAAGAAACAAACCAAACTGCTGCGACGGGAGCAGACATATCCGCCGTTTGTGAATGTCTTTCTTTATATCATCAGTTCAGGACGCGGGTGAATGTCCAAATGTTCTTTGAAAACAAATTGCATTTGTGTAATTCAATTCAACACCTGAGCTTTTGAAAGACTTGAGAAAAGTCATGACAAGGAATAAATGATGCAACAACTGAGATACGCACTAGTTTGTTGTTCTGTGCAACATCACAATGTGTGTGTTTTCTTTTGTCCATTGTGGCCATCTGCTCCTTTAGATAACATTCAGCACCTCCGTAATGACCCAAACTATCTCTTCTTTTTCGTTTCCACCTTTTAAACATCTCTCTCTCTCTCAGCTGACGCAGCACTTTTTAACTTGCCGTTCCTCTTGGTGGTTCTTGATTCACCTTCACATTTATGAATGTAACCTTTAGAGTTTGTTTAGGTGGCAGTATCTTTCATATGTGACGGTGCATTAGTGAAGCCATGCGGCTCTTCAAACATTTTGTGCTAAAAGCAGAAGGGATTTATTCTAACACGGGGTCACGCTCTCACACAGAAGCATTCTTTACCTCACTTCCTCACATTTTAAAGAAAGGCCGTTTAAAAGACAGTATGAGGCAGATAAATGTCAGAGTCTTTACAGAGGAGCTGTATTCGTTCAAATACACACAGACCTACTGTATATACTGTACACAGAACCACAACGGTTCCTTATACAGTCAGAATAAAAGCAAGAAACACAATTTAAAGCCACAAAGAAATAACATCCACTCATCATTTATTCACCCTTCAAAGCACCGCCATATTTGGGAGGGCCTGTAAACTCATTAAAAGTTTTTTATAATAAAAATATATATATATATTGATGAGCTGATTTCAATGGTTTATATTTGCAAAAACAGATACCTCTGTTTTAAAGTCCCAGTGAAATAAATAATTACAAGGGCAATATTTTCATGAAATATTGCATTTTTTAATGTAAAACGTTTATTAATGTGGGTCATTCAAATCCATGTTAAACAGCTTAGGTGGAGCATTCAGTAACTCCTCCCCTTCAACTCTCACAGTGCGTTCACACCGCCAGCGACAAAGCGAAGCGATGTCATTCATTTCGATGGAGAGCCGGCGACACGAGCAACAGTGGCTGTTGGCGACAGGAAGTGGGCGTGTCTAACAATGCGACAAAGTTGAGATTTGCTCAAATTTGTCCAAATAATGAGTGACTTTCGGGGGCGACTACCAATAGGAGTAAAGCAGAGAAGCATTTTAAATGTTACAAGAGCAAACAAAGCTAGGCTAGCAATACCTAGCGTCAGAGTCGCTTGCAGTGTGAATGCACAGTCAGTCTGCTTCCATGTTCCATTTCAAAATGCAAAGGCGGTGTCTATACATCCAATCAAATCACAGAGAAAGACGAAAGCCATGCCCACTATTTTCACTCATTCAAAACGGTTCATGGGGACTTTAAAAATGTTTGAAAACCATGTTTATTTATTATGTCATCATGTTTTTATTGTGTTAGATAGCTGTATTGTTTTTCAGTTATTATTACTTCATCAAAACAACCCAACTGCAGTTTGATTGATATGAATTAATTGGAATGCAGAATAAAAAACATCTGCGTTATCTGTTTTTGCAAATTAACTCTTTATTTACAGTTGATCAGTGAATGCAGAGATGTTTCAAATGTAATATATTAAATGTAAATGAAACGTTCATTATCAAAACACAGCTTTCAAGAGAACAGCTCTACTGTATAACCGTCACGCAACACAGATTTCACAACAATCACTGTAAATGTCAAGCATGAGACTCATAAGCCCGAGACCCCCGATGCCGCGGTGGGCTTGTGATATCCCATGATCCCCAGGCATTGGCAAGCTTATCAAACTGACGCCCTGAAAACCAACTCAACCTGAATGAGACCATGAGCTCTAGATTACACGAGAAGGTCACCAGTAAATAAATGTGTTTCACAATCTGTGTGTGTGTGTGTGTGTGTGTGTGTGTCAGGACTGCAATATAACTGAGCGTTTTAGTTTCATATAGTGTCTTCGTATATTCATATAAAGTCTGATATTTACTCTTTCCAGTGCAATGCATTGTCCCAAAAGAGCGCCACTGTATAACTCATTATAGTGATGTGATCTGATGTCTGCTGATGTTGTAATCATCAATTTGACACGTATACATCTGTCTGTTTTGTGTGTGTGTGCGTACACACCTGTATCCTGATCACAGAGTTGTTCACAGGGTTCGGTGGTCCTCTGACCGCAGTAGTCTCTCACCCACTGACTGGAGGTGTTCGTCTGGTAGTACAGGGTCAGTCTGGCTGGATTCAACCAGTTGGACACGTCCAGAAAACTTCCCATACTGACAACAAAACTGCTGCCTGTATTCAAAACAACATGGACAACACACTTCAACTACACAACATCTCACTTCATGACTCAAAACACACCTGACAATCCAACTTGAATTGAGATATGTCTCCATGACACAGCGCAAACTTGTATTGTAGAGTTGCACACACAGTAGCTGTTCATTCATATCGTTTTCCGTGCTTGGATGCCCCGTTTCTATTGACCGCCCGGGTAATCGGCAAGGAGCGCCGCAGCAAAAGTGGAACTATACACTTAGATTTGTTTGATATAATATGAACGTTTCTCACTGTATTCACTATATGACATTAATAAAAATGATTAAATATATATATATTTTGAACTTTGACGGGCTATTGAAATGAATGGGTTTCATATTGTATTGCATTCCTCATCCAATGTGAAAGCCACGTCTCAGGCCCCGTCCACACGAACACGGGTGTTTCAAAACTGGCGGTCGGTCAGTGAAAACTCCTGCCAGGGTGAAGATTTTAAAAACCGGAGATTTGGTGTATGACATTGGTGTCTCCGTGGTTTGACGTCAGATTCCAGGCTCCCGATTGGCCAACACGGCTTTATGGTTAGGCTTATATCGCCACCTGTTGGTCTGGCATGCTTTTGACGGCGCTTAATAGCACGTTTTTCCCGTTTCGTGTGGATTCTCAAATTATTATTATTTTTTCAAATTTGTAAAAGTGCGATTTTTGTTTCGGGTTAGTGTTAGAGTCTGTTTTGAGTTAGCTTAAGTGTTTATAACTGGGTACGTACTCATTCAGATAGAAAAGTAAATGTGTGTGTTTGTGAATTATGTAAAGACAATAACATTCTGTAAACGCAGAAATAACTCAACGTTGATTTATACAGTACTGATGTTTGAATCTTAAGTATTTGAACACTTCAGAATGACCCGTCAGGTTCGAAGAAGGCTTCTCTGTATGAGATCATCAGTAAATAAGCGTGTCTGTCCATAGTGTCGTCTGATGTGTGCCTATAAAGATATCTTTAAATGAAACGTGTTTGTTGTGTTGTAATCCTCTCGGCAGGAGGATGAACGAGGGTCCGGATGTTGACCACAGTCACTCACACGGGGGAAAGACCCTCGAGCGGTTATTGTGCTTTTATCACATACAACATGACAGGATAGAAATGAACATTTAATCTCATCTATTTACATGAACAAATAAAACATATTCAGTGTATGACGTCTACAAGTTTAACGTACAGCATTGAGCAAGGTGCTGTATAGTGGGAACCAATCGGCATGCGTTGACATTTGTTTTTCAAACTTCTCAAGTCAATCTGACTGGTAATTATATTTCATTGTTCCTGTGGTTGTGTTCAGATTTGTTCGTCTAACATCATTTTGTCATATAAGCAGTCAGTCAAACATTACACTGATGCAACTTTCACTCAACTCACAAACAAATGCTATAAAAACACAAAACATGATTCTCAGCTCAAGATGAGTCAAATATAATCAGATATAAACAACCAGGAGAGCTAAATGTGTTTTTGCATGACATAACAGCGCATTTGAGTGATGCAAGAGAGAAATCTGAGCAGATTCAGTTCATCATTCCAAAGAAATCTCTGCACAAACAAATGCATCTTCCATATCTGACATGTAAAGAGGAAGCTTTATAGTATTATATATAACAAAGGATTTTTCTTTCCAAGTATCCACTGCTATAGAATTGGGTAGATATGGTTTTTTGTATTCTAATTTAACAATGTAGAATGTGTATGAGCAGCAGTGTTGTGTTTCTCACCATCCGCAATGAAGTGTTCAGGTACATGCAGCGTGATCTTGACATTAAGAGGACAGGACGTCTGCGCTCCGTACACCACGGCCACCACACACGTGCAGACGGTGATCAGAGTTAATGTGGCTTTACTCATGGGACTCTGAGGACAACCTGTGAGAAGACAGGGAGACAAACACACGTCACAGATCACCTGAACTCACACACTACGTCTCCATCACTTTACAGAACTTATTTACATTGTGCCATGTTTGTTTATTTAAATGCATACTTTTTGGGACTTTCTTAAGAAAACAAAAATCTACTAAATCGATTTTAATTTGGTTCTATAAGGTTCTATCTGCGAGCCTATCAGCGCTCTGAATACACGCAAGAGGACCAATAAGGATCAGCTTTCTTTGTCATGTGACCGGAGTCCTCAGGGGCTGTGACAAATTTGTAACATTTAAATTAGACATATTTGATTGTGTCGTTGACCGAGGCAAAGAATTGTGGGTTATCTCTAGCAGCGAAGGATACGCATCACGTGTCCTCCGAAATTCTGGTGAAAGTAGGTCACATTAGTAGGGTGCGTACGGAGAGTGCTACCTGCTCTTACGAAACGAGACCACCTCGATGACATAGCAGGCTTCAAATGAGACCTCCGGAGGACGCAGCCTTCCGAAACGAGACACAGCGAGTGACAGTGGGATGATCCGAAGAAACGGTGTTTAAAAGATACACTTTTATTGATACTCTTGTCAAGTAGAGCGGCTTAAACTACAGCATCCTGTTTTGTTTTAGGTTTTATTGAGAGGATTATTTTTATATTTATAGACACAACACTACCCTGTTTACATACACCCATATAATGCCATTAATGCCGTTCATTTTACAATATAAAGCCCTAAAGGCCAAACAGTCAACAATGTCAACAATAAACATTATCATGTTATTTCAGCCAAACTCATCTCTATAAAGTCATTTTATCCGTCCACAACTTCTGAGGAATAAAGTGTAGGTCAGATCACAGGAGCTGCTTTCTGTCTAAACCAACGGAAACTTGATGATTCCTGCAATAATGTGTTGAAATACCCATCATGCACCTTCCTCAAATGAACATCTGCACTATACAGTAAATAAAACATTTAGCTTGTCCTTTAATGCCGTACTCGAACAAAAAGTTATGCGTCCTAAAATATGAAACAAAGCATGGAAATCTAACTTTTCTACACGTCATCACTAATTTGGGTAACGCTTTAGATGACCGCAATGTACCGCATAATTAAACAGCGTAACTAAGTGTAAATATAATGTACCTCTACAGTCCATATCTGTAGGTAAAGGGGAACAATATGCAAAGTTTGGGGGATCAAATATTTATACTGTAAGTATTCTAAAACTGAGGGGTTACTATTTTAATATGACGTGGTATGAATGACCTGCTGTATGCTACACAACAATATTAGCGTGAACATACACTTCATTTTTGTAATCCCAATGTACCCATAAATAAGCTACTGTGGAGATAAATGAAGTACGGGGTTCTTGTTTTATTATTATAGCAAACATGAAACAAGGAGAAATGATGTGTTCAGTTTTAGCGCAAGCAGAGAGTTTTGACTTTAGAATTCATTTTTTGATGGATTTTAGGATTGTTGGTCACTATGAGTTATTTGGATGAGTTTCAATGTGTAAAATGTGCAAAATCATTGATGATCTTTTGAGATGATATCATCAAGTAGTCCAAGAGCGCTTTGATTCTGAAGTCTTAACCCTTTATTCCCTAAACCTTACATATTGTTTCCCTTTATCTACAGATATGTACTGTATATTATTGTTACAAGTAGTTACGCTGTTAAACCGGTTTAATTATGCTGTATATTGCGGGCCGTAATCTAAAGCGTTAACCTCATTTCATGATTTACTAATAAGTAAATTGTTTGATTTGCTTGAAAATATATTGCAATAATGAATGTTTTGCAGAAAGAACCATTTAATTCTAAACAGAAAGTGATTTATGTTTGACCTGTTCCAAAAATCAGAAATTCAGAAAATGTTGATATTGTACATTTCCCCGTATCCTTTTTGCTACATGAAACTATGAAGCTCATTTTCTGGAAACTGAGTTTTTATTTTTGCCGTGAACTGTTACTTTAAACGTTGCCGACCAATCCAACCTTGCTGTCCATCAGAAAGCTTTTAGTTTACTTCTAATGCAGGAATTGTCCACATTTACTCCAACGCTAGTTCATAATAATGATGTCATTATATGTATGTCATGGGAAGATCATCTCTTCATAATCTCCAATGAGTCTTTTCTCTTCTCAGCCGAAACATTTGACTCTGAATCTGAATCCCTGCCGTTTCAATCACATCAATCCCTAAAAGAGCAATTTCCTTAAAGAGACAAAACAGATAAACCTCCATCCAGTATCATCAAAGCACATGTGACTGAGAATTGTGTTCTTTATTCTTATAGAACGCTCCGTCTGTCTGGGAGACGGCGTGTGGACTTTAGTGATGATGGGTGAAGCTTTCATACAGCTTTGAGGGAACGCGTCTGTGTGGAGTTTATTCTGATGGATCTGATTTATGTGGAATATAAAAAAAATGTTCAGCGTCCAACGAGAGCGATTCATCTGAGAAACAGAGGTTAAACTAAAGCCTGTGCGTGCTAAACTATCCACATCCAGAGACAAATGACTAAAGTCTGACTTCACAAAGGTGTATGAGCACACGAGAACTGCTATTCTCCTGCCTGATATTCTTCATTAACGCAGGTCCTTGTTAAGACATTGGAAACAGATCACCTCTCCTCATCATTATTCAATCTGACTTAGATAACCGTGTTTAGATAAAGTCTAAAAATAATATGGAGAGTGTTGTCTTGGAAACTGTGGTAAGATACACCCTGAAGTGTTAGAGATGCTCGGGCGGGGGGTGAAGAGGAGGAAGTCGAACTTAAGCAGATTTTCAAGAAGCTGAGACGCTCACAGCAGATGCTTGTATTTGTATTTGTTGTTGTCGGTGCTGATGGAGAGACAAACACATCATCTCCTTTCAGAGGTCACACCTGTGCAACATTCACGCAGTCTCACGTTTCTTTTGAAACAATCTGTTCCATCATCCCGTCTACAGCACACACATCCCGATGGGGAGGACAGGAAATATTTACCAAACCGTACGGCGGACACCAGCCAAGTCGACTGGAAACAGACGGACGTGCGATAAATGAATTCACACACAGGTGCAGTAAATAAAAACCTTTTGATGCCAAATATAACAGAGAAAATAAACAGACGGAGAGGTCGACATGAACTCAACACGCACGCTAAAGTAACACCGATCTGATTTACTAGCGATGTTGTGACTATTGATACCGTACAGATTATCTCATAAGAACTGTATTTTTTGTTTTTACAATACAAATGTCATGCAACTATAATATGGATCCCTAATATGAACACCTCAAGAATATCGTGAAAGCATCGCTGCAATGACTTGTTTTAAAAAAAACATTACTGTATTGCTTGTCTGTTGTTTTCAGGAATATCCATCCTGGTCTCACAGGAATTCGTAACTATTTTACAAGGCGGCTTATTCGTATATATTCATGACGGCAGTTCCAGCGCACGGCCTACAGGAATCAGTAAAGACTTTTCTTCTGTCTGGATTCTCCTGATCGCAGGTCGGATGTGAGCGTATCCTCAACTTCAGCTTTACACAACTCTCCATGTTTCATTAGACTGCTGTGCGTTTTCAAATATAAATCTGCTATCAAATTTAGTCCGCTGCCTAACTCTCAGAATGCATACAGTGCGTCCCGACCTGAACACAACCTTATAGTCTACATGGACGAAACATGGGAAGTGCATGGGAAAAAAATCTGGCTTGTTCCATTATACTTATTTTTGGACTAATTCTAAAACATGTCAGTGTTGTGTGTTGTGTTGTTTAAACTTGAACCTCAACTTGTTCAAACATTGCATATTTTTACCTGTTACCTTCAATTATTTGCAAATAAATGCTAATAAAAAGCAATGTTTTCATTTGGAATTTGGCAGAATGTTGTGACTAGACCATATAACTTAAACACATACCTATAGATAAAAACTCAATAAAAAGTGAAAAAAGATTTGTCTCTATTGTCTGTAAAACCGCAGAAAAAACAGTTTTTCTGTATTGACTATTTACAGGTGTGTGTTTAGGTAAAATCAGGCTTCATTCTGTGAACCACTAAAAGTATTTCTTGCATTTTTAAATACACATTTTCTTCTATTTTCAGAAAATGAAAACTGGAGAAACAGGTGAAAATAGCAGAAAAGATCCAGCAAAGAAAACTAGTTCAGAGTCCCTTTGATTTCCACGTTCAATTAAATTCAAATGATTCTTTATATGAACACTATAATATAATTTTTATATTATCTCAGTTTTCATGTGTTTTTGTCATGCTGTCAGTCTTTTACATTGCTGTTGGAAGACTTTGTCCCAATTCAACACACACGCTGGACTGAAATGACCACAATACATCTAGAGACGATGATTAAACGAACATATGGAACGGTCCAAATGTTTTTTCCATGTCTGTATATATAGAAAATATTGTGACGTCTTAAAATGCCTCACTACATTGAAAAAGTTCTGTCTTGTTTCAACCCACGGTTGAGTCACATATGAATAAACCAGTCCTAAAACTTTCCATCCAGAGTTTTCAGAATGCTGGTTTTGAAACAGAGCTCTAGATTAAGTGATTTCATTAAAGTCACGATGTGAGAAGAGCGCTGTGCGGTTTGTGTTTTGTGCGGTATTATAAATTCCCAGCGGGCCGCTGTGATGGATTACTGTGACTGCAGGCTTCTGATGTTACACGCTGAGCTAATCATCTTTACCTGCAGTTGTTTGTCTCTCAACCCTGATAAAAGAACAACAGGACATGACTGATGCGTCCTCCTCTGTTTCCAGCCAAACGTGTCGTGACGTTTGCTTTCATGTGTGGATGCAGGAGTGACTCCGCCTCAGTTTAAACATCCAGTGTGCTTTCTCTGATGCGTTTGTCAGCTTTTAAAGAAGTCTGGTAAACAAAGACAGCAACACATTTGTTCTCTATGGATTAGATTTACTGTCATTTCATTTCTCATTTCAGAACACAAAAATTCTTCTTTGTGTGAGAAAAGTGACGCGAGAGATGCACAGCAACGACCCAAAGCCGGTGATGAGACTCGTCTGAGAACAACACACACACACACTGAGCAGTAATGAGAAAGGACGAGACGCTGAACAAAGACCCTGATCTGACTGAAATTATTCACAGCTAAATCCACATCATATCCATTGAGTTAACCTGTGTGACTCTGTGTGACGGTACCTGTGTAACCCGCTCGCTAAAGAGCTTAGCTTTTGTTCCTAAGGCTCGAAACTGTTCCAGCTCATTTACTTATTAAAGAAAAGAGTCAAATCTGTTCTCAATAAAAGCCAGACGGGTGGACAAACTCCACACACATCTATTATAACGGTCAAACTAAGCCTGTGAGAGAGAAATCTGAATGTTATAGTAATATACAGCACAAGGTTTGGACTGTAACTCTTTTTTTCCAGTACGTTGAACAACAGATTTCTCAGAAGATAGTTCAGCTTTACGGACCGGCACATGATTGTTATTGAAAATATCTTGCGAGAAGTTCTGTTAGACCATGTGGTAAATATGGTATAATAGGGATGCACAATGAATTATCGGCCATATCGTATCGGCCGATAAATGCTCATTGTTAATGTTGAAATTTTAGATGATAAATGATTTCCTCTGGTTAAAGTTCTTCAGCTGCTCACAGTTATAATCCAGTACAGTTCTGTCTTTCTGTCGTAATCTTTCACTTACTGATATTAGCAAAACATTGATGATGTAGATACAGTGTGTAGATATTTATAAATGTGTCAGTTAAAGGAACAAAAGCATATTGTTTGAATCAGACTGCTGTCTGAAAGCTTTCTGTCTGGAGATCTGTTAGACTCGTGGCTGGTTCTCTGGGTTGCTCGGGAAGAACATCTATCATTTGTTTATTAAATAAAAAATATACAAAGTTTGAAGGTTAAAGAATCGTTAACTAGTGTAAAGTAGCCTTGGTACATGACTACCAACTAACGGTTACCTTGTTTTCTCCAGTCAATGTTTTCAAATAAAACCTGTTGTCCACTTTTTGGCCTTTTGTTTCAGTTTTAGGGAATCTATATTAATATCTAAATACTGTATATTGGCCAATATATCGGTTATCGGCTTCCAATGATACAGAATTATCGGTTATCGGCCAAAAATGTACAAATGTATGTTGGTTTAGAGTAAAAAACGTCACATTAAGTCATTTGTCAAACATGAGTTTTCTCAGCCCAGTTTGACTTCTGCGCTCTAAATGATTTGGTGCTTGACAGAAATAAAGCTTTTCTTAAAATCAAGTAATGAAAGTAAATTGACCCTTTATACACGACAGGAGACAAAAACTTCAACTTCCAGCTCAACTAGTCAACACATACACATCAAACTAATGTGTTCTCTTTATGGACAATTTGAGATTATTCATTCTTTTTCTATCGAGCAGTTTCATTTTGAGGATAAAACCAGCAAACTGCGACTGAGACACGTTACATGCTTTTAAAACCTGTTTGTACCGGATTCATTAAAGGTGATCGCAGCTGTTACTCTTGTGTCAGTCTGAATGTGTACAGTGTGTGTGTGTGTGAATATGATGTCAGTACCTTTGCTCCGCCGTCGGCCTCTGTGTTCAGTGTAGAACTTCATCTGCGTGTCATCATCTATCTCGGATCCAGAATCTCCCTGACGGCCAAACACGCCTGCAGCTGTAGACAGACACACAGAGAGAGAGAGAGAGACTCTGTAAAGCTCCGATCTAACCTAAAACTCTGATGACTCTTAAAATGCTTCAGATTAGAAGTAAAAGTCAGTGATGTTTGTCTGCGCTAAACCTGCCGTCACATACTCTGTCTAGATTCTGCAACTGTTGTGGATGGTTGTTGCAATGTGGTTGCTACGGTGTCAATCATGTTGCTGTGCAGTTTCTGTGATGTTTAGGGTGGTTGTTTGATGGTTGCCCACTGGCCAAAGCAAAAAGTGTCAAAGGAAAGTCTCTGGACAACTATGGGTCAATGTATTGAAATATAGGAAAGCTTTCCATTGATGTATGGTTTGATAGGACAATATTTGGCCGAGATACAACTATTCAAACTCTGGAATCTGAGGGTGCAAAATAATCGAAATATTGTGAAAATGGCCTTTAAAGTTGTGCGATGTAGTTGGGCCGTTGCTAAGAAGAAACAGGTTTGTTTTAACGCTCTATATTGGCTTGACGCTGTAATGATGTTATGGAGAGTAGATGAACATGAAAGCTGAAATTCTAAGCGTTACATACTGAACTTGAGTTTGCTGGTGTGTTTCTGACCATTTTGCTGCATCCACTCACAAAAATAATGTTTTGATACAAAATATATTTACTTAATATCCTAATGATTTCTGGAATAAAAGATACATCAATCATTTTGACCCATACAATGTTTTGTTGGTTTTTGCCACAAATATTCCCGTGCGATTTTGGACATATTCTGCTCTTGGATTAAACCCTTTTATCGTTCAAATGAGAAAACTAATGTTCATTGTCTGAGCGGATATCCTCGATATAGTGCCATCTTTCTGCCCCCTACGTACCCATCTCTAGCGTCCTCTCCAACAGAGTCATAAAAGAGTAAAAGAAACTAATGAACTTTAATAAAATGAATGAAAGTGCTGTTCTTATGGTTTGTGTTTTGAGCACTGAACTCGTGAGCTCTGTTAGCACAGCACCGCCTGCCAGACAACACCAATAAACATCACAGCTACTACAAAGCAACAGACACCCAGATTTCTAGGATTTTCACAAGCCAAGTGTGATTTCATTACGTTCCAGAGACTTTCTCAGTTATTATCACAGCTGACAGTTTCTAAAGCTGATCTTCATTACTCATCAGTGCTTAAAGAAGCCTGTGTCATCCATAAAGCAGCGTGATGTGACAGATATAGAGACAGTCAGTATATCTCATCACACTAACAGCTCACTCTTCCGTACAGATGCCATCTGGACTCTTCCAGCGCTGGACATTACACGCGTACACGTGTACCAGGTCTAATGTGACAACTACAGACATCATTAGCTGTGGATTTGTGTTCGGGGCGACAGGAGCCTGACGCTCTGCATTAGATGTTTACGTCTCAGCTGGTCCCTTTTGGGATGAAATAGTATCGTAAATAACCAACACAGCCAACAGAATGATGTGCATTTGTTCTATTCGTACAAATACACACAATATTTGATTGAATAACATGAGATTCACATTGTGATCCAGTGACAATCAAATTATTTTTTCCATGAGATGCATTTAATTCGACGTGTGCCATATGATCAAATGTGATATTATGTGGCTTTGTCGTATGTGAGTGGTGTATGGAGAAGCAAGGAGATACGGATGTTCAGCGAGAGCTGATATTTGAGCGTGTTATGTCTTAAAGGAGGTTTACCGTCACGTGAGCAGATCTACTGACAATTCAACATCAATAAAAGATGAAAGAAAAGGAGGAGCATCACTGGTCAATGACGACACAACATTAGCATCTCCACCGTGAGGATCGTAACATGTGTTCACAGTAAACATTCTCATCCATCACGTCTGAAGTAAATCTTTGTTTGGGTTTCGCTCGGTGTCCCGTTCTTCACAGTTGACCCAATGCTTTCAAAATTTTCCTGCAGCCAAAATCCAGATTTCTAGATCCAGCTGTGCTTTTCTTCTCTTGAAGAAAACTCTACCTATAAACCTGCAGAGATCTGGAGGCCTGTATTCAACAAGTGTACACATTCCCTCTGTCTCTCTCTCTCTTTCATTCCAGGCTTGAGAAACATTGTGTGATGTGACCAGACGAAGTTGATGAATATGTATATTTACACATTTCAGACGAGTCACGTGGGACCTTTACTAAATAAGATAAATATCCTGAAAAATATAATGTAATGCATGAAATAATACTGTAATAGTACTTTCAGATTGATTCAATATTTTGCTTGAAAAGTTTTACAAACACTTTTTGAATACTTTTCATTAGTTAGGTATTTGCAATACCCTATGAAAAACATAAAGGGAGACTGAGAATGATTTATGACATATAAATCACAAAATATGGAGATACGAGGTTTCAGAATGACAGCAGAATGTACTTTTCTAAATATATTTTTAAATATGTATTACTTGATTTTATAAATTAACAGTGAATGTATAATATAATTCATTTTTGTGTGTATGTTACTCAATGTTATGTACGCAACAGAGGCTTCTTGAGTCCTATCCTCTTTCTGTGATGTCATTGTGATGTCACTTCATTTATCTCCTCCCACTTGCTTTCCATTCATTCCTCATCAATAAAAAACTGTGCGCTCAGAAAGGTGCTAATTTTGCACTTAAACACATTACGGTGAGGTTAAATTTGACTCCGCTGACACATAAATCACTTCCATAGACTCCTAAAATGCATTTCACATTAACCTAGTTCATTCACGTCCATACTTGAGAAATTCTGTGCGATCATTTAAGATAAATGAGAACACTTCACCTCACAGAAACGTCATACATTACTTCATAAATTTTAAAAGCCTGTTTTATCAATTATGTTTTAGATTGGTATTTTACTAATCTAGATGTTTTACTCGAACACACACAAACAATCCACAGCACAAACAGATACAGCATAATTATAAAGATTATTTGTCTCAAATCATCCGTCCCCATGGATGGATTTTTTCCACATTCTAGAAATACACTGCAAATATTCATAACACAAATAAGGTGTCGGTACCGCCACAGATGGTTAATAGTACAGTAACACCAGGACATCCTATTTTACTCTCATTATTTATACGAAAATAATCTACAGATTCCAATTTTCACAGACACTTGATGACTGATGATTGTGACTTTACTGAGCTCAACATTGCGTTTCTGGAATTGCGTTTACTTTCAATAAAACACGTCTCAAGGACTAAGAACACAGTCACATGCTAATAAAGAAGGAACTGGAGCGGCAAAACTCAATTACCAGCCGAATCGAAGCTGACCTGAGAGACGATGCCGACCGGATCCGTGGTGAAACTCTACAGAACTCCGAACACAAGATCAAAGCTATTGTGTGTGATGCTGAAGAGAAGAGACGGATGAGGAAACATAGAGGAGCATGAAGAAAGATTGGTTAAATCAGAAAGGTCGTTTCCTAAGAGCTTAATGTAAATGAAGAGCAAGAGAACGCCTCTTTCTCTTTTCTCTCTCACTCCACGACTTCTCTCGTCTATTCCACAAATAAATCCTGTTTGAGAAAACAAAATTAGCAGATGTGATGAAAAGCCTTGTGAAGTTTCACTTTCGTTCGGTTGTCGAGCTTGTGAAATTAAAGAGCCGGCGCGCTTGACTGTGTCGCAGTGCATTGTGGGAGTGCACACACTTCACAGAACGTTATAAAGTAAATCACTTGAAGAGATTTTCTCCAAACAGCTGTATACAGCGATCACACAGCATGTCAGATGGATGATAAACTACATGGAGAAAGACAAAGATCAGTGAGACGTTACGTAAAAAAAACCACATCGTATCAACGTTACATTTGACATTTATTCATTTGGCAGATGCTTTTATCCAAAGCGATTTACTAGGTTTTTTTACAGTGGCACATTACTGCAGATCAATCAGGGGTAAGGTGTCTTGCTCAAGGGCCCTTCAGTCATGACCTGCTGGCACTGAGATTTGAACCTGCAACCTTCTGATCACAAGCCCAACACTCTAACCACTAGGCCACAGCTGAAGCAGATTGAAAGTCAGGAGCCTCAGTGACCCGCTCTATAGTCCAGCCCTCTTCAGTCCAGTGTAATTGAGTTTATTTTTGGAAAACTTTTTGTGCTGCACTGCATGCTGAGATAAATCCTAAATGAAGAGGTCTGGCAGTAACATGTTACTATGGTGATGGTCAGAGTGGGTCTTTAAAGAGCCTTTGATCCAGGTTTGAATCTAGCCTGCAACACATCCAGATGCAATATAAACCGTACGGGGTGTTTGTAGTAGACGTGCTGCTGAAATCACATTGATTCATGCTTTATTTTTCATTCAAAGGCTGCTTCAAAGGATACTTTGAAAATGGTTCTTCTGCAGGACTGAGAGGAACACAAGGAAAGAGATGTAGACTGCTCCCTAAAACATCTTAAAAGACATCCTAGTGTGCCGGAAAGGGAACATTGAAATTGATTTGTTGTAGATTAAGAATTTAAACACTAGAGGCCATATTGTGAAAAAATCGATATCTACAAAATCTTTATAACAGACTACGGTAACTGCTGTACCGTAAACAAACGGTTCAAACTAAGAGACAATAAACCTTGGGAAATCACACCCATGAATGACCACCACCAACCTCAAAAACACAAACACCCGAATTATGAACAATTTACCAAAGAAACAGAACAAAGATCATTTTATCAACAGTTACATCATTCTACTTCTTTGATAACATAGTACAAAACACTCGAATGAAGGTTACAGTTTCTCCTCTGACAGATGACTGTGAGATTACTGAGATGCGATATAAACCCTATGGGGTGTTTGTAGCAGACATGCTGCTGAAATCACATTGATTTATGCTTTATTCTTCATTCAAAGGCTGCTTTTGCTTCTTTATGTTTTCATTACTTTCCCTTTTAACATTTTCTTTTAGAAAACCCAATTTGCTTCGATTTTCCGCACTCGTATGATTCCTGAAAGAGGAATTGTGTTTTAAACACAATAAAGGCACTTTTCTCTCCAGAGACTTTAAGTTTTGGTCTCTTCCAGACGTTTGTGAGCGACTGACACAGACTTAAATTGTTTGATTGTGAACAGAACGAAGTGAACACAAGACGTCTTCTGTTAGTAGAGGTTAAAGTCTTGAGAGGGATGTTGCCTTCAGAAGCGCTGAACTGCACGTTTGCTGCTGATGTCAAAAGTCAAGCGTTTTCATTACTTGTCACTTAAACGATCCTCACAGACCACTGTTATAAAATACAGACCTGATTTAACTCAGCACACATACACAAAACTGATTTTCCCATGAATGATTTAGAGATTATGATCCTCGAGATCAAACTGTTAAATCATAAACAGTTAAATGACAGATAAGGAGAGACAGAAGATCCAGTGAGATCCGCTCACACCACTCTCAATCACAGCTGATCTCATTTCATTCATAAAATAGTTTTAGGCTTCTGCCCATAAACTCTTAAAATCTCTCGTAACAGCACAAAAATCAACATATTTTTTTCTCAGAGTTTCCTCAATGAACACCAGCTTCTCTTTCTATTTCTAGATCATTTTAAGCTTTAACACTACTGTTTACTTCAGAGAACATCAAAATAACAGAATAACTGAAGACACCGTTCTTGACTGCGTTCTATCCCCACCTCAGAATGACGCTGCCTCACCCTTCAAACTCAAGACTACTGAATGTTGCTTAGATGTGAGCTATCACATGCATTGTAAATTAAAATGAATTTGTGCTCTGCTGTAGCTAAAAATACACACTCATATGATTGGACACCCTTTTAAGTTTCCATGAGCTGGATTGAGCTTTTCTATGAGCTTTTTCTTTGACAGTAGAGATGAAAGATGAAACATTGTGTTTGCAATTACTGTTGTTGTAGAATTAAACACAGCATGGAGGTTTATTTTGATTGTTTTGGTTTCATCACTGATGTGTGAACCCTCAGTGTCCTGCAGAACTTCATTGCCATCTTACTTTAAACCTTCCAGCTGGACATCTGTGAAGCTTAAAATAACAAGACAAACTCAAATGGGTCCAAACAAACAATCAGTCGTCCAATGAGTCAACAAACAGCTGTTTGTGACAGGAGCCGTGCCGTTATGTGCAGGTTATTTTAAACACTCATATTAAGACACTCAACACATAGCTGGATTCTGGAATACCAAAACCAAGAGAGATTCCAGGATACTTTGAAAATGGTTCTTCTGCAGGACTGAGAGGAACACAAGGAAAGAGATGTAGACTGCTCCCTAAAACATCTTAAAAGACAGCCATCCTATTGTGTCAGAAAGGGAACATTGTAATTGCTTTGTTGTAGATTAAGAATTTAAACACCATATTAAAGGCCATATTGTGAAAAAATCTATTTCTAAACAATCTTAAACCTTGGGAAATCACACCCATGACTCCCCACATTTGGACAGTAAATGACCACTACCAACCTCAAAACACAAACACCCGAATTATAAACAATTTACCAAAGAAACAGAACAAAGATCATTTTATCAACAGTTACATCATTCTACTTCTTTGATAACTCGAATGTAGGTTACAGTTTGTCCTCTGACAGATGACTGTGAGATTACCGTGTTTTGTAGAGACACAGTAGAGTTTTGTTTGTGTACTTTTGTACGCTGGAGTTGTGTAATTTTCCCAGCGTTCCACAGCGGATGGGATCCAGACACTGGCAGCTGGAGGCATTGATTCTTGGCAGGCGATGGCCCAGAAACTCAAACATGCCACTGAAAGACCCGGTCAGCAGTGATTTTAGCTGAAATGACTTCTATTGTCCCAGAACACACAGAGAGTTTTTGCTGTATTTAAGCCAACGAAAACAGCTAAATACAATACTAAACACAAACAGACTAATAATTTTTAAATTAACTTATAAAAGTGAATAACACTGCCCTGGATGTTGATAGAGTGGGGTTAAGTCATGTTAAAGACCATAATATAGTATCAGCTACATATATATACAGTATATAATCTCATATATGTCGATAATCCATAACAAATGCATATAGCAAACGTATGTTTGATTATTGTTATTCTTCTCTTCCCTGCCTCTCTCAATCTCTTATATTTCCCTTTATCGCTAATGAGTGTGCAGTGACATCTCTTCACGTCTCCAGCGTCACACAGCATCTTTACTGTTCTCCATCCTGATGACCTTCACACCACTTCTCTCTCCCTTTCTCTCTTTCAGGGTCCAGATGGGTCACCATCACACCTGCTCGGCCAGTTCACCTGTCAGGGCATTCGCAAGCGTGAGCGACTGTTCTCAGTGTAACCGAGTGCAGTAGAGTCACATTCAGCACCACAGACAGCGACCATATAAACCCACAGCTGTTCAGAACCATGGACAGCGACCAGAGAAACTCGCTCCAGTTCATCACAACAGACAGCGACCAATCGTGTGAAACTTTAAGAGTACACATGAACACAGGTATACAAAACATTTGTTTCTTACTTTTTATAACCTAAAGAAAAAAAAATTGTGTAACATAAATGCTCTTTACATGTTAAAGGTCCTTTATGGAACCATTCAGACAAAAATGGTTCTTCTATGGCTTTGTGAAGCACCTTAATTAAAAAAAAAGATTACTTTATCACATAATGTGATCAATTCTAACATGTCAATGTATATACAGTATACATGTGAAATGTAACTCTCTCTGATAGTAATGGTCTTGGATGTCAATGTTGTCATTTGAAGTTACTGTAACCAGCCTGCAGTTATATTTCCACTATTATATTTCTCCCCTACAATACTTCAGCATCAGAATGTAATTTTCAGCGTAGACTGGGACAAAGACCTTGCAGTAATAGCAACAAGCTCACGCAGGGTGGCTGAAGGCTTAATAAGTGAACTACAAATAAGCTTGACACATTTTATGTGCAGAGAGTCATGACTGCACATTGAGAGCAATTGCTGAGAGCAGGTGTGAGGTTTACGGCCGCTTCGGCCTCCTCTGACTTCATTACATTCATTCACTTGCTCAAACTTTGATGAATGGCTCTTTTAGGCTCACATGCAATTTAGTGGCTCCCACTGCTACATTCTTATATTTTACCAAGGGACTGAACATCAAAAGTATGGAAATATATGACTGATGCTCTTCTGTGATTGGACAGTGCCTGGAACTGTAGTTTTTCATACGGTATATTCCCTTCATCCGTTTATCGACACAAATGTGAGCGGTCATTACAAAAATACAGTTTTCAATGCACTGCTGTCTGGTTGCTAAGATGCTGTGTTCCAGTTTGATCTCTTAAATGTACAGAATAAGCAACACACTGTTAATATACACTGTATATTAATGCACACTGCACATACTAATTATAATGCTTAAAATACTAGGCCTAAATCTGAGCAATGCTTGTCTTAGTAGTGCACACTAATGAGTGTACTGAGGAGCAATGGATGAGTTTCACAGTGAAACCACAGTCTGGTTTTGTTGAAACATCATGTTAATGCGCCGAGATGAATGTATTGATTTATTGGTATGGTTTCGAAGGCCGTGGGTGTTCTGTTTATTCCTGCAGGCTGCAGTGAGTCTCGTCCTGACCCAGAAGACGCACAGAGGCCGGAGTGACACTCTAATTATAAACCTGCTGAGACACCGCGACTCATTGCTCAAGCGGTTTCTGCATGCATATGCAATCTGTACTGCAGCGCCGCTACTCACACTCACACAATGTACACACACACACACACACACACACACGCACTATACACAAACACACATCTACAATCTCCGCACACACACAAACACAATGTACACAAACACACACACACACGCACTGTACATGAACACAAACACACAGTTACAAGCACTCTCACACATGTCCATAAAAAGTATATCTGACATCACCATAGAAATGAAAATGAGATCTTTATGATGAAGTGAATAAAGTCTTGTGCTCGGAGCGTCATCTCAGCAATCACAGATCTGTTTGACATGCAGTTCATTACAATCAAAAAAATGTAATCATCGCTTTAAATAAATCTTCATTTAGTCGACAAATTAAGTAAATGAGCAATAAAAGGATTTTATTTGATTAAATTAGTGAGTCTATCTTTAGATGTTCTTGCTAAAAATCACTTTATGAACAAATCGAATGTAATATTGGGTAAATCACTGCAGATTTACAGTATCTTCAGTATTATATACCAGACATTGTGTTATGCTCTCTCTCAACGTATTTTAACATTGAAACGCAACATCACCTTTAGACACAGAAACACGAATACAAACACAGCAAGTTTAAAAAAGTTTGTAGAGATCTCAAGTCTATAGAGGAACACGCGGCTGTAAACGCCGGCGGTCGGATGGCAGGCTGATGCGAGTCTCATTTACACACCCTCATGACTCCTCTGTCTGTTTCAAGCTCACAAACACGCTCAAGCGTTCACGTACAAGCGTCAAACTCCTCCAATTATCACCGAATCAGAATGAGAAGAGACTCACGCGATCAGATCAAACCGCCAGCGGCCCTCACAGACGAGAGCGGGTGAAATTACTCACCGAAGACAAGGAACATCAGACAAAAGTGCAGAAGCAATCTGACAAACTACAGCAATTTCATCTCTGATCTGAGGTCAGATTCATCCTGAATATATTCATTCTTCTATTATTACTGCCGCTTGAATGCCACACGCTGTACTGAAGGCCGGCCATTCAAATGATCAGAACTCGTGTGCTGTTAC
This sequence comes from Barbatula barbatula, assembly GCF_947034865.1. Classification (NCBI taxonomy): domain Eukaryota; kingdom Metazoa; phylum Chordata; class Actinopteri; order Cypriniformes; family Nemacheilidae; genus Barbatula; species Barbatula barbatula. Next base: position 32,394,039 of record NC_136767.1, read on the forward strand.
TTGATAAACGCTGTGAACTGTTTTTTAATACTTGTCGGTTTTTAATGAACGTCAACGTCTCTTGACATATTTGGCATATTTGCAACGCATTATGGTATTCCAGAGACCAAACGTCTATTAGCTCTCAAATTTAAAGCCTTTTTCTCTTTAAAACCGATCACATATCACATCAGTTGTCCACTGCCAACAATCCCATGATGCCGTTCTTCAGCGTGTGTGTGAGTGCTGGTGTCAGACCTCTGGGCTCTGGACACAGATGGTCGTGTCTGTCACGGGTCACGTTAGCATAACTAAACACCGTCTGAGAGACACTTCATATCTGCGCCTGCCAACGGACGCCAGACCTCTCGCTCTCTTGTCTTGCCTGCGAAGAAATTCATTCGATCTTAAAATATATTGGGTTGTTTTCAACACAGGTTTTGGGTGTTTGTTGGGTTATTTGAGGTACAAACCCAACGCTTGGGTCATTATTTTCAAGGTTGTCCATTTTTTAAATATCTCCAGCTTTGTGGATGGTCTGATCAAATGTATGTTTTTGTCACGGGATGCGTGGTGGAAGAACCCAATTGCAAGGCAGCGGGGTGAAGGGGTTAACAAACAGACTTTAATAAATACAAAACAAACACCCACGATGGGGAAAAACACTAACCAAACTAAATATCCAAAACAGAAAACAACCACTTCCCACATGGGGGGCAAAAATAACTAAACACTGGGTAATCTTAACAATACATACAGCAGACCGGCACGTGAACAAGGAACTCCACATACAGGGCAGGAAACATGTACAACGAACAAGCACAAGACAATAGACAAGAGGGCATTATATAGGGAGACTAACAAAGGAGATCACGATGGGCAGGTGTGGGTAATGAGACACAGGAGGAAAGCTTTACTAGGAACGAGACTGGAGAGAACGCATATTATGTCCTGATTGACAATAATATGTTTCTCTCCACATAAAACACGTGGGTCTGTCATGATTCTGCCACTAGACCAGAAAATCAAGGCAGAATCATGACAAGTTTTGTGGCATGTTTTGGCCATCTATGCATAGTTCAATAAGAATAAAAAAAATCCCTCAAAACCATATGCTATGATTATTTGATTCTATACAAGTTGCCCTGCATTTATAGAATAGCCTGAGACAAAGCCTGTCATCTTAATGACTGTCTACCACTACATCCCAGAACCATTTAAAACTCTTTCATTCTGTTGTCGAATATAAGCAAACACAAGTTTGGTGAAAGCGTCTCATCTGCGGCTCTAAATCACAAGTAATGTTTTATATTGAACAGAGTGCTTTCCAAAGTGACTGCAAATCTCACCGATATTCTCCTGGAGGTGATGAGTCTCTTCTTCCAAACACACGGCATGAATATACTGCTTTATTCACAAATTGTTTATGCAACGTGCCAATTTCTTTTGGCATAAATTACATTTGATGCTTTGATGGAAAACTGCCTATTTCCCCGTCCTTCTGCTGTTCCAAACTCAAAAAGGTTTTATTATTCAAGAATTTTTATTTTAGGATGAACTGTGCCTTTAAATGCTTCTCACATTTCATTTACATTTATGCATCTGGCAGATGCTTTAACAGTATAGTGAATCAGTATGCGAGTTCTCCGGGAATCAAACCTCTGCTAACACAACGCTTTACCCATGAGCTACGTCTTGTGGCTGTGAGCGTTTTTTCCCTTGACAGTTCCAGGTCTTAATCTGCTTAAGAGGCCGAAGCACGCATGTAAATCCATGCAGATGTGCAGCGGGAATAGTGAGGAAAGCACACGAGAGGAACGGAATGATTCTACACACAAAGCGCAGACGCAGAGGTATTAACACACACATTGACCTTGTCTCGTGAAATATTTCACAGAGAATTACATTCCTTTGCTTTCTTTTATTTCTCCAACCGTTTAATCTACTGGCGTCGGCCGGATGAACTCTGGATTTCCTCTCGGCATCATTGAATCTCAGCTCTGAGGAGGAGAACCCACGAGACACTGCGTTTGCCATTTTCAATGGATGCAGAGAACATAAGCGTGTTTTTGTGGACAGTTCGGCCTTTCCTATCAGTGCTATCATTTACGAGTGACAGGCCACTTTGCTAAACTGAGCAGAGAGGATCATGGGAAGTGATTTGTTTAGGCTGTGACAACATTGAGTGTTTCTAACCTCTGGTGTGAGTTTGTCCTCTCCTCCGGCCGGTGGACGAGCTGTGCGTCACGTTCTGGAAGTGTGTTATCTCCATCGTGGTGTTGGTCCGGAAACTGTCCTTAAACCTCTGCACCAGAGCCTCGACGCTCTCCTGATCCTGATCCAGCGCTGAAACACACACACACACATGAGCTGTGATTTATAAGAGCAGGAAAACTGCTGTAGTCACGATTATCTATTTCTGTATTAAAAAGATAAATGAGCGTGAGGGGTGCAAGATGATATACTTGGTAAACGGTTCGTCCTCAAAAGAGAAATGAGGTCATGTGAGTTCTGCGTATGCCTCTATCAGTGCATTCATCTTGTCTTACCTGTTCATGAAGGTGCTCTTAAAGAGACAGTACACTTTCAACAACGGCTCAAGGAACAGCTAGAGCGCAGGTGTTTGGTGCTATTTATTTTTACAAGCATAAAATGTATTTTATCCCCGTCTGTGTCACAGATCACGTAATTTGCAAGTGAAGAGCTACAATCATGGTTTTATTCTAGTAAAGGTGTAGTACCCATGTGTTTTCCCAGTTTTATCACAAATGTCATGGTTAAAGAAACAGTTCACCCAAAATGATCATTTTGTCATTTTCTACTCAAACCGATCTTTAGAAAGTTGCTAGAAACGCCCACTTTCTGTTGCCAACGGTTACTGTTGCCCATATCGCAAGATGAGGTTGAAATATCGCAACTACCATTGAAATTAATCACATCGCCTTTTTTATCTGGGTGTCGCTGGTGGTCTGAACGTGAGTATTATTTTGGTTTTACAATGCTAAAGAGTGTTATGGCGACGAACAGACTTGATGGCGAGCATCCTGAGATGCGTCTGGTACAGCAGTTTCGTGATCAGCCACACTGAAAGAATGCACAGGTCAAACACCTCATCAAAAAAGGATTATATTCTATTTTCTTTCCCCAAAACCGTTGGTAAGCCCTCAAACACACAGCGTGAGTCATCTGGAGTGTGGTTTATGTGTTCTTTTGAAGCTCGAGAAGGTGATCACAGTTCACTTCCACAATCTACAGAAAAACCTTTTTTAAAAAGCCATTGGATGTTTGAACAACACACAGGTAAATAATAAAAGTAATTAATTAAGGGTTTGACTGTAGTACATAAAATATCATAAATATGTTTATTATTATTAAACCATCGCTAATTTTCATATAGACTGTTGTCATAATATAATTTTATCTGTAGCTCACATGACCGACAAACCAAGAGCACAAACTAAACAAATTCGTGTCATTTGACTTTTTAAAAAGTTGATCTTGAACCAGGACCTAGCGAGAGTTGATTTTAAATGATGGGTACATGCCCTGCAAAGCATCCACAGTGATTCTTCCACATCTCAAATGTCTAAAAAGCATTTATATATGTCTCGGGTCTCACTAACTCAAATTAATTTGCATATGTGTTTTAGGCGCGTTTGGAAATCAACAGCAGTCACTGGAGATGGTGGTTTGAGCTTTATTTCCAGCAGGCAGAAAACCAGAGCACCTCAGGGGACCTCCATGACCCATCTGAAAATGTTCTGTCCCATTTGCACCACAGCGGAGGCCTTTTATATAAGAAAATAAACTCTTTCCTCTTATTGTCTGCTCCACGAACGGGAGGAGGTGAAACAGAAGGATGGAGCGGGATGAGACGGCACAAAAAGTCGGCAGTCATTTATCTGCCACCTCCATTAGGAAGGCCTGGAGCGGGTCCCCGCGGCCGCTGCTGTATCACAACGTCAATTAAATTGAGATATGTAGAGGGCCGCGCTCACCCCACAGGTATAATGACTCTGGACAGGGCCGATTTCTTCCCCGCGCCGCGCCGCCTCTCACGGACAGATGAGACTGTGAGTGGCCGACTGTGAACCGAGCTGGATATTTGTTTTACAATGTGGTGCTTCCATTCTTCAAAATTAACATGTAGACATCACCTGAAGAGTTTCATTTGTGAAAACCTAAAACCAAACCGCCAAACTGATGTGATGTGCAAAACCACATTTCCATTCGGCACTTGTGCTATTATTCAAAACGTTACAGTCACTTATTCAGATTATTTATTGATTTTAGAATAATAGTGAACTCATCAAAAGAATAGAAAAACATACAGTGATAATAGATAACAATATGGACACTACAGGTCTACGAATCAAATCTGCGTTATATCTGTTTATCTTTCGTGTAATTTACAGAAATGTTCTCTTTTCATTTTCTCACTCAGTTTCTTGAGGTCTCACCCTGAGATGAGTTCACATCTATTCTGAACTCCCATCGACTGGTTTCGCTTCATTATTCAGTCAAGGCATAATAAAACAGTTTTGTGAAAGCTATACTTTTGGAGATCAAAAGGTTTTTCAACATCATTAAAAGCATTTCTAAACTTTTACACGCTACTGTACGCCTGTCGAACCAAATATCTCTAAGCTGTGAGAAAATGATGCTTTAACCCCCTCCAAAACGACAAAAAGATGTCTCAAACCGGTTATATATCCCAACATCAATATCGTTGCTCCATTCTTCTTTGATGTTTGGGTTGAAAATAAAGCAAAAACACTACTAACACTAACCCAAATATAAACTGTAAATAACAGCATTGTTAAAACCTCATCATCTGCCCTAACACTTAAATCTGAAAAGTGTGAAGAGTGTAAACTCTGCTGTGAGCCGCGAGTGTTGTCTAATGGAGACAGAAGCTCGGCAGAACCAGCAGACCCACAACAAATGCAACAGAGGAAAAAAGCTCTTAATTCAATTTGAACGTTCTCTGTCGGTGTTGATATAACTGCTGTACTCTCATTTGACTAATCTCTCGCTGGGGTCTACAGCACTATTGTGGAAATGCAAATGGTCTCCAAATTCATTTCTAATCGCTCCTCGTGTATTTGGCAATCCAGAAGAGAGCTGTACATCAATCTGTGCCGAGAGATTGTTCCTCGAACCAGGGAAGCTGTTTTGTTGCAAAGATCTAACAAAGATTAGTTCCTTCCGCTGATCAAAACAGAGTTAAAAATGAAAACATAAAAATAGAAGTGCAATATGAACATGCATCACCATTTGGACACTGAAATCACTGATATCATATTTTTAGAAACTTGTACACACTTTTACATTTTCAACAAACCATATAAAATATTGATATGATAACATATGATCCTGTATATGCTCTTGCCATATATAAACACACACATATATATATATGCTACTGTAAATACTGTATATTGTAGTTTGTACTACTGTACATTACTGTATATTCTGCTGTCTATATGCTCTATATAAAGGATCACAAATGATACTGTATATGATCCCAATATATTCTACTATATTACAGTATATTACACTGTATATTGTAGTTTGTACAATTGTAGAGTACTGTATATTCTACTCTATATGCTTCTTTAAAATTCTGTGAAAGTTGTGTGATTTCTTCATCTATTGCGTTTAACCACAATTATGTTTAATATAAAAATTCCCATTAAAGAACTCCTGTACACACTACACAAAAAATACTGAAACATGATGCACCAGATTATGTAATGCTAAAATCAGTAGATAAAATAGATAAAGAGCCAAACGTGGTAAAGCTTTATGGTAATACTGGGTTTTCCCCGTAGAGCATTTGAATGTGCTCATGGTTAATCCAGCCGCAGCTAACCAAACAAATCAAGACTGGACAAGATCCACTTAAATCCTGCCCTGCCGTGACTGAGAGGAACCTGTGGAAACACAGGAGGTTAACTGCCACATGCATATTTCATGTCCACGGCCCGTGTTTGTTCTGTTGGGATTCAGAAATGAAATCTTTAAAAGTGTGAAAGTCAGGTGTTGTCGCTGATCGTTCATGGGCGATAGGTCTCTCGGTGTCCATCTCGCCCGCGCTGTGACAGGTCATTGATCGCCCGCCTTTGATTGGCCATTCTGTTGTCTGTGTTTAAAATAGAATTGCTGGGTTTATATGGAAGCTGATTTCATACGTCCACTCGTGTGATCATTCAGGAAAGATGAGATTGGCCAATATAATCAGCCAATAGATTCTTACTGGGCAAACTAAACATGCTGCAAAAACTGTTGAAATTAAAGTCATTTTATAGAGCTCGAGGGACGCATGAACAGAAGTGAATATGCAGAAAGGGAGAACTTATAAAAGTCGAAATATACGACAGAATTCTGTGTAATGACTGAATGAGATTAATAAGCAGAACAGCGCAGGACTGAATTCTTTATCTTAATAACCGCTGCCACAGGGAAATGAAGAAAAGAGGTGTGAACGGCTTCTAAAGACACTTTCACTCATTCAAATGAATGACAAAAAAAGCTTGTTTCAGACTGATGGGATCTTTTAACTTACACGACCTTAAAAGACCTGAAATACTAAAACACGACACAAATGACTTATGTATATTTATATATATACATGAAATATTTAAGCACAATCAAAATTGTCAACTTGTCAATGTCACGTTAAATTGGACACACACCTCTATCATCAATCAATTAATTTATTTGTACAGACATTTTTTTAAACATTAATAAATTGAGTAATTTTTCAATCAATTTTTTATCCATGTTATATATTTTACAAATCCCTGTGGACTTGAAGTTGAGATCCTTTTTACTTTTTACCGAATGTTGACGCAGTTCCGAGTGAAATAGAATTTTTAATGTCAAAAATTGTGGGCGTGGTTTTAGTCTTTCGCTGCGCTTTGATTGGATGTATAAAAACAGCCGTTGCGTTTTGAAACGGAACTGGCAGCATACTGACAGTTGAAGAGGGGGAGGGATATCAGATGCTCCGCCCAAGCCGTCTAACTGACCTCATCTAAGATGGAGAGTCATTACAGGACGGAAATGCATTTTCAGATTTTAAATAAAGATTATGAGGCCACACGATTTTTTAAAAGAGAAGGACCCACATTAATAAACTATTTAAAATAAACGCTGCAATATTTCATAAAAAAGTGGGCATTGTTATTTTTTATTTCAATGGGCAGTAAATTGGAATAATAAATGACAGCCCTTTAACTACTCGTGTTTCCGGCACAACCCACGGTCCAACACGATCTCACCATCCAGCTTGGCAAGTCCACTATCACTCCCTCCGAATCAGCCAGGAACCTTGGAGTCATATTTGATGAACAGCTGTCCTTCTATGATCACATTGCAAAGACAGCGCGATCATGCCGATATACCTTATTTAACATACACAAGGTTAGACCCTACCTCACTGAGCATGCGGCACAACTCCTTGTCCAGGCCCTGGTCATCTCAAAGTTGGACTACTGCAATACTCTCCTTGCTGTTCTTCCTGCAAAGGCTATCAAACCACTTCAGCTGGTTCAAAACGCAGCAGCACTACTCATCTTCCAACAGCCCAAAAGGGCTCATGTGACACCCCTTTTCATCTCTCTCTACTGGCTACCGGTTAAAGCACGGATCAGATTCAAGTCACTGATGTTTGCATAAAGGACTATCACTGGATCTGCACCGGCACACCCTACTACACTCCTACACTCCATCAAGAACCCTGCGTTCAGCAAACCAACGGCGCCTTGTAATGCCTTCTCTTAAGGGCAGTAAATCCCTTTCCCGCTCATTCTCCTTCACAACTCCTTCCTGGTGGAACATTCTTCCCAATGCGGTCCAGTCAACCACATCTCCAACAAACTTCAAAAAACTACTTGAAACACACCTCATCGGTGAATACTTGACAGACAAATGAAGGAAAAAAATACAAATAAAATAAAACATACACTAACCCTCTCTCTTTTCTCAACAGGTATTGTTCTGGCTTTTGTTTAAACTAGTAACTCTGTATTAACACCTATTGTACTATTGCTCTTTTATGACATATCACTTATTGCTCCCCGAACTCTTTGTAAGTCGCTAAGGATAAAAGCGTCTGCTAAATGACTAAATGTATCAACATTTACATATAATTAAATTATAAGTAAATACAAATAAATAAATTTAAACATTTCATAAATATGTAAACATGTGTTTGCATGTGTTTAGAAGTACAAAATTAATGTGCACACCACACATATTATACAAACACAAAGTTTTATTTTTCGATGAGATTAATCGTTTGACAGCCACATTTTTTATTACATTTATGTATATTTTTTGCTTTAAGCATCGTTTTCCCCCTGCTGTCCACAATCACATGAAGTAGAGTCGCTCTATCTGTCCACAATCATATTTACATTTAGCCATTAAGCAGACGCTTTTATCCAAAGCCACTTACAAAGAGTTCGGGGAGCAATAAGCGACATGTCATAAAAGAGCGATAGTACAATAGGTGCTAATACAAAGTTACTAGTTTAAAGAAAAGCCAGACCACTACCTGTTGAGAGAAAGAGGGTTAGTGTACGTTTTAGTTTTTTTTTCATTTTCATTTGTCTGTCTGTCAAGATCATTTAGTATTAAAACTCAAGAACTCAAGACAAGCGGATCTCAGGTAAACAAAAATCACAGGCGTTACAGTTTCAATGAGAGTCTGTGATTATTTGCCGTGTGACTCGGAGCTCTAAGCCATCTGTGAAAATCTATCATTATTTCAATTAGAAGTTGTTTTACACTCCTCCATGTTGTTTGTTTTGCCGTGCAGCGGCAGATGACATTTTTGAAAGCAATTATTTGAAGATCGTCCGGCAAGCTTGCGGTAATCTGAAAATGTTCACCTGTCACATCAGAGGCGAAATGATTTCAGCTGCCGCCACGGATAAACTCCACAGAAATCTGCATGAAAGGCCGGAACCAAAGGCGAATCCACTGGCTCATCTCTGGCTCCTCTGAAAGTCGCCGCCCTTTGTTTCTCCTTCACTCTCATCTTATCTCGCCGCTCCTCTTATCAGCACAGACAGCAGCTTTAAACAGTGTCTTTAGGAATTGGACACAGCCAATAGTGGCGTGTCGAGGTTCACAACCAGATCTCAGAGGAGTAATGCCAGCGAAACCTTCAAGATAATCCGGCAAACCCACTCGGAAGATTCTGAGGGAGCCCGGGGGGCATGGCCAGGACTCGGCGAGGCTAAACTGTTTGTTTGGGTTTAAGTGTTGTGTACTCTCTCCAGTGTCTGTTATGTCTCCGAGAACCAAAGCCTGAGCCATAATTCGGCATCCAAATCGCTGACAATCTGAAGAACAAGGTGTGTGTGTGTGTACGGTAACATTCACACAGTGAGAAGTGACAGTCAGCCTCTATAAACGTCTCCTCTGAGAGCTCATCAAAGTCAGGTGACAAACACAAGATCTGTGACCAGAAGCCTGTAAATGTCTCTGATCCCATCATCTGACAGACAGACCAAAATAAAAACACACAACTCTGACATTAACACTGTCAGATGAACACACTCGGTGTTATCAATGCTGCTCTAGCTCTAACAAAAGAAGATGTTGTGAGAAATGTGTCAGTGGTTTTGGGTTCATACAATGGAAGACAAAGTGAGTTCAGTGTTGTTTGGGTATTAACATTCTTCAAAATATCTTCTTTTGTGTTCTGATGAAGAAAGAAACTCATACAGGTTTGACATGACATTAGGATGAATACATGATAAGTAAGGGATAATCCACAGCTAGCCGTGACGTGGAGGCCAAAAACCACCCGACGTGAAGCCAAGTGCATTAAAACCTTTTAATGCACGGGTAGCTGTGGATTATCCCTCTTAAATCATGGTTATCTGCCATTGATATTTACAGTTTAGCTTTAGATCAAACCGGTGAAAAAGAACAATATTTTCATCTGTTGATTTTGAATGTAGTCAAACTGATTGGAGTTACCCATGCGTTAAAGGGTTTTAATGCACACCCTCCAGCCAATCAGAATCCAGTATTCAAACAGACCAGTGTATCCACCTTTTTCTTGACTCCATGGAGGGCGCCATTACCGCGAGTGACTTCCTGTTTGATGCTCCGCACTTCAGTTTTGTATTTGTTGCTATGTTAGAGGACATCACATCAAGTTTTTGGAATACAACAGCCACATAAATCTCAGAAAACCTTATGAACGAGTGTTACCACGTGACACAACAAGAGCGTAAAAGTAAATAACATTTAAAGACAGCTCGGTCTTAACTCTGACTACTGTATTCTGCACCGCTCAAAAACATCACAACATATTGTTTACTTCGTTATTTACTTTATTGCATAGAACATCACTATTGAAGCATACTGCACATCCAGGGCTAAGTGACATTATAATAATCATATTAATCATATTACAGTTGCGCCGTATTCACATTGGATGACACAGGAAATAAACACTATTTAAAGGTATTTTCTATGTAATGTTTGTATTTAGTGTATGTTTGGCCAAGTCAGCATTGTAGCTCTATAAATAAAGGCACGTTTAACAACACAGCAGCTGTATCCCTACAAAACACAGCAGAACCAGTCACACTGAAGCATCCACATGTCTCCAATACTGCGTTATTTTATGAAAGATCCAGCGTGATGCAAGGCATAATGGGTCATTTTGCGCTTCGCAAAAAAAGGTGGCTAGATGAACTTACATTTTCGTCCCTTTAAGCAGTTGAAAATGTTATTTAGGGACAAAATCTAAATGATTTAAGAACTTAGATGTTAGTGACCTAACATCTAAGTTCTTTAATACTGAGAAAGTCTAAAGAACAGAATCTGCTTTTAATGGATAAACTTAACCATTCACACTCCATATTTGAAAGAAATGGGTGTTTTAAACTGAACATGTTATGATCAGTGTTATAATATATATATGGTTCTGTTTGAGACGACACATCCGTGAGTTTTGTTTTGGGAAACGAAAGCTACAAATGACTCATTTATGGATCGACAGTGTATTTAGATGGTAAAGCAAAATGTATCTTTACATTTACACCTGTCGTTGGTAAAGCCAAAAACAGCAATAACGTAAAAATATAATATTTAAAGTAAAGAGATGAAGGTCTGGATCAGGAAAGAGACTCGACAGAACCACATGAAGCGTTTCCATCCACCTGTCTGAAGGTGAAGTTCTCACTGTACACAACAACACACCTGCACATGAACAGCTGGAAGTACAGCTGTAAACAACAAATATACAGAGATGCTCCTAACATTACAAAATCATGAGATAATGTGAATATTATAAAACAGCACCGCTGTATATTACACGATACCTCATTCAATAATGCCTTAAAAACTAAGAAAGACTCCCATAAAAATCTAATAGAATAAGCAAATCTCCTTGGTCTTTTGACTGTGTCATCACATTTTGTCAGTCCTGTCACTATTATCATTGAAGTCATTAATTCTTGCATTACTATAACAGCATTTTTACATTACAGTGATGATAATGAGTGAAGATGATCCATAAACATGTCATAATGCAGAAAAATAACAATAACCTCAGATCTGCAAACGTTATATATGCTCTAAAAGCTTTTATTGCATTTGCGGGATTGTTTCAACAGAACAATGCTGTGTGTTTCCTCCAGCCACACGTTTGATCGTCATCCATCAACAATGAGCCAAACCAATCCAAAAGAGCTTCTGTCAATAACAACACTGATCATCCAGTCATCAGAAAACACTTGTCACTATGGCAACGACACAATCACACACACACACACACACACACACACACACACACACACACACACACACACACACACACACACACACACACCACATGACTACAGCTCCTATCTCTGATTCAGACCTGAAGGTTACTCCACCGTCCATCAATCTCCGCTGCACCTTTTCAGCTCTTATGATGTGAATTTCTTTACATCAAGTATTTCTATTAAATTCACAAAGCAGCAGACGTTTACAGACCGTTCAAGTCAAACTCGAAATTATTTTTTAAGCTTCATTGAACTCAACAGGTCAAAAGAGTCTCAATCAAAAGAAAACACACAATGAACTATTTTCTCCAAACATAACTCGTGCATATGCAAAGCACATTTCTTATCTTGTTAATTGTTTGCACACGTAAAAATAGATTTAGCTATTTTTTCCCCACACAGTTTGAGATTAGCACGGCAGGAATCTTTTCACAAACACAAGCGTTGACTTCTTCAGATGACACCAAGCCAGCCAATAACAGCACAGCTACATTCTAATATCTACATTTACATTATTTAGGGTTGGGAATCGAAAGTCGTAAACGTTTGGGAATCAGACTCGAAAGGCTAGGAATCGGATTAGAATCGGATCGGATCCCTCTTATCAATTCATGTGTGAATATTTTCAGAAATGTGTTAACTTGTGATAAAGTACAGGAACCACAAATTGACCGTAGTTTCATTATACTTACTACAGTTTAACCATGATGTACTTAAGCTATTGTAATACAAATTGTAATAAATCAGACAAAACACGGTTGCTATGTGTATAAATATACACAAATTGGTGCTCATAAATACATATTTTTTTTGCAAACCAGTCAATACGCAGGCTAAATGATCATACAGGTTTATATCTAAATGTTTTACTTCATCTTTAGAATCGAAACTAAGATACAGTCTCATGTTGACGGCGTGACTTTTATTTTGTCATTTTCTGAAATGTGCCTTTGATTCTCATCTTAAAGGACTTACACATGGTGAAGACTACCAAAATGTGGATATCGTTATCATACAAATGCATAAAACACACGAGTCTGATTGAAAAGTCTCATTTGATCTCAAAATATCCACAAACAAATCTGAGGCTTTCCAGAACTGTGAGGTTTTTAAACCGTGATCAACTAATGTGTTTCATATGTAAATCCAGCTGTGTATTTATGAATCGTGTTCTGCATTTGTGAGTCACATCGATTATGTGAATGTGGTCATGCATTTATATTTCTTAATTCGTAAATGAGTTCGGTTTTGCATTTGTGACTATAATGAATGTATTCAAACTGATGTTTATCAACTTATATATAAGCCGAATGAAGTTTATGGCTTTCAAAATAAGTAATACAACTTTTTGTTATTTTGAAAATTATAATTTGCAGAGTAATGAATAATACATTTTACAGTTATTATTATATTAGGAAAATATCATATACCTAAAATGAAGTGGGCCTTTTATCAATGATTTTAAAATATATGTCTCTTGACTTTGGAACGAATGATTACAAAAAGCTCTGAAAACTTTATTTAGTTAGAGAGTTTATTGTGTTTGTGACGATAAAAAAAAAAATCTTCAGTTATAAGTGTGACAGAAATAAAAGATAACCTTTCAGGCAAACTAAGCGCTATTGGAGCTGCTCAATACCTAACTTTCTGTTTAAGTGCAAATGACATCAATGCATCTAACAAAGCTGTGCAGCTCAACACACTTCAGCGGGACCCCCGCTCGGTATTTAAAATGATTATTTTTTAAATCAGAAAAATGACCTCTTGTTAAATTGTGATTACAAAAATAATCAACTTACATGATGTCCATCTTAAACATGAGCCCAGATAGCTCGGGTTTTGTCCTCTGTGAGTCCAGGGGACAGTACAGGATAGGACAGGACATCAATGCTATCTATAGCCTTTGTTGTCACAGGCCGGATGAAATATGAATGTGCGTGTCTGTGTGTATAAAATGCATTGAAATCCACTGCTTCCAACAACCATCAATGAATTAAAGACTGTGTAAGAAAAGTTTTGCCTTAAATACCCTTCTTTTACCCATTAACAAAAACTACAGTTAGTTGACAAACGTGTGTTTTAAGCTCAACTGAAAGGAAGTAAAGTTATGCTTGTGTATGAAGTTAATATTAATCTTATATGGTGTTATATGGATATAGATGCTGTGGTTCCTTTTGTGTGCAGAAGGACTTTTTTGTGTCTTGTGGAGGTTTAGGATATGAATGAAGATCGTGAAGAAATTTGATGATTTCCCTTGTGCCACAAAGTTCTTCATCACATTATTCTTAAAGACACTCAAATGGATCTTCCAACCTGCCATAAACTTTAATGGTGACCAGGGACGTGCACAGGGGTGTTGCTCAGGTTGCCCGGGCAACTGCCCGTATGCCCTTCTCGACTCACGTTGCCCTCCCGAGGTGGAAAATAAATAAATAAATCATGTACAATGAATGCAGAATTTCACATAAGTCTAGATAAAAAAACGCGAAAAGCCTCATTCACCTCCGTATTCGGGCAACGAAAGTGAAAGTCACAGAAGAGGAAGGGCGAACTCTGTTTACATGGGTTCAGCACTGCACGTGACCGGCACCTGAGCTGAGCCTGCATGAGCGGCCCTAGAAGGAGATTGTCGCGGTTATCGGGTGATATGACTCAACGCCACACGTCTGGATTTCGGCCGGACAGTCCGGATTTTAAGCCCCCGCGTCCGTGACAGCCTCAAACCAGACACTCATTTGTCCTTCTTTTGTGCTGAATCGGCCTAAACAAAACCCGCTTTAGAATATTTATTGGGACGCAGCAGCATAGCGTCTGACGCCGTAAGATCTCCGGTCAAACAAATGATTGGCTGAAAGAGGTATCAAATAAATATCTGATATATCATTGGTTAAAAACGTAAACAAGCCTCCACGACGTGGAAGTGGAGTCCACGTGCTGGCTTCGTCACATCATAACGGTAACTTGCTGAAACCTCATTTAATCCGGAATGGACAAAAGAGCACAACTTTATATAAAAAGGCTGTAGAGACACTTTTCATGGATGTCGCTGTGAAGTGGACGTTTGTAGTCAAGGGACCTGCGACATGCCAGCACAGAAAAACAAAAGTAATCGACGAGCCGCAGGTACATCTTCCCTTAAGCTTAGGTCAAATATTCATTGCCAGACAATTTTGAAAAAACAGAGTAGACTGTTTCAGAATCACTGTATCATGAGACCATCGATATGATGCACACAATTGTATTGTAGTTGCGAGTACACCAGAGTCCTATGCTATTATTCTTGCCTCACTTAATCCTGCAAAGTGTCCTCCTTTTTTGTGTTATGGAAATAGCCACCATAACGTTGTCAGAAAAGGTGATTTTGTGATGTATAACAAACGAACGATCATCATCATCATCAAGTTTTGTGAAATGAATTAAAATCTTCATAAATCCAGGCTGAGTTTGCCACGTTTAGCCTAAATAATAAGACCGATAGCTTGCAGACAAGCAGCCTGCTACTATTGTTTTGGTAGGTAGGCATTAGGCAAACTAAGCTACATGTCTGCTGATGGTTAGTTTCTCACATTTCGTTTTAGCAAGAAGAATGAATGATGGAAGCATTGCATCACATTAATTATTTTAGTCTAAATGGTTAAATGCCTAAATCCTATCACTATTTTGGATAATGTTTGAAGCCAAGAGGCCCACTGAAGAGAGGCGGATTCAGGAGAGATATTTCAGGGAGTTATGTTTGTCTGTGTTATTATTAGTACTAGTTAAGGTGATTGAGTGCTGTATTTCAGTGTTTTACCTCTTTATATATATTTTTTTATAAAGACCCTGTTATTCTCAGTCCTTCATATAGCCTGTGAGGTTTTTTTGGGGGGTGGGGGGTTGCCCTTTTTTCAGGTCAGAGCAACTGCCCCTCAAAATTCCTGTGCACGTCCCTGATGGTGACTGCTATGCTGGACATTGTTGAACTTCAGATGGAATTCAGCTAAGAACTGATTCACACAAGCATTCTTGTTATTGCTAAATGGCATTGCACGTTTTATATTTCTCACAGAATATAAAGGCTAGATTTGGCATTTAAGACGAGTTTGTGTAGAGTTAACAGATTTTTGAGTCATAAGCAGTTTAATAACCAGAAGTGCTCTTAATGTTTTGACTGTTTTCCAGTATTATAACAGAATGTTAGTTCGTGTATACTTTAGATGGAATATTTCATTACTCGCAGTTATTGTTTGACAGCTGAGCGTTAGGATAGTTTCACTTTCGCTTTGGAAATGTTATAGGCTACGTCTGAAACGACTTCCATACTCTAATGAGTATGAGTCATGAATATTGTGTCCGAAAAACAGTAGGCGAGAAATACCCGGATGGTCTACTACTTTCGCCAAGATTTGTGAGTGTGGATGCGATGGACACTTATCTATCCCATGATGCCACGGGAGCTGAGCAATGGTCAAATTTCAAAAGAAAATCAAATAAATATAGCAGAAAACTTTAAGGCGAACGTCCGTTTTTAATGTAAGTGCCAATAAATGAATTTCTCGTGACTAAATGATGTTTTTATCAACGCTCACATGTAGGTTGTTTGTTAATACGTCATAGGTCAAAGAGCATACGGGTCACATGATCATAAAACATGGCGGTTGCGGTTTCTTTCGAAATGTATTCATACTCCCACTCATACTATATACGTATAACGTACTGTAGGTTATTATAGCTTATAGGCATATAGGTTATTTCGGACGCAGCCCTGCCTCATTCCATCCATTTAAAAAAGTCATAAAGACAGAAAATAAGCAGACGTCCATATGCCCAAGCATCATATATTTTACTGCGCAGCATTTGGAAAACACTTGAAAACGCTAGTGTGGTCGAAGACCGTTTTAAAATGAATACTTAGTTCGAGATACGTATGGTCAAGGTCTCAACTACTAATTTTGTGGTTGCATGTAACGATGTGAGGTGCTTCATTCGATTAGACTTACTTGCCACCGACGTGGAGCCTCTTTCTTCATGGGCATAATTTGAAAGTTACATACACATTTCTTGTGTTTCACCATAACAAGGGAAAAGTAGTGCTTATAGTTCCAGTTTGCGAAAGCTACATTTGAACTAGTTGCTCTTGCCATCGATCTCTGACTCCTAGGCATTGGTGTATGCCTCTCTGAGCGACTGTGTTTGTGTGTGAAAACCAACCCTAATCTGCCTCTGGTTGGCAAAAGATGAACTAAGAAAACCTTACCTAAGCCAATCTTCATCAGTTATGCGGTTATTCGTTACTGAAAAAACTATAAGCGTTTATTTTTAACGTCTTTATTCTCATCACTGGCTCTCAACACAAACATCTCAGACGGGAGGATTGGGTTTCTTCTGTCATCTGGTGATCCATCAACGCCCTGCTAATCTTATTTACTGCTTTCTCAAGTGCTGCTGAAATAACCGCTGACATCTCATCACAACATCACAAAACATCATGTAGAGAAAGTGCTTAAACTCCATGAGAAAATATATATATATACACATTATACATTACGCCATTATTTTTGACTTTTTTGGGGGGTGGATAACTGACTATTGGTATTACCATACTTTTACTCCAGATACCACAGTTAAACTTTAGTTACCGGGGTAAATCCACCGTTTAAGGAGCATCAGAACAGAATAGAAGTCAAAAGAGGGGAAGAGGAAGCCTCCATTAGCAGATAAAGGGCAATGAAAACACAGAGCTCCTGCATCTGGATAAATCCAGCATATGAGAACTGACAGGCCGAGCCCATCGATCTGGCCCGTCTGGACCTCATGGGAAGAGCTTAATGGACTTTCAGGTCAGTCAGACAACAGACGCAACACGCGTGTCAGATACATGCAGAAAACCACACAGTCATATCTGCAACCTGCGCTCAACACTCTCCAGATCTACACCAACACTGGAAACATTAGATGTACAGATCTGAGAACAGTTTTCAGGATATTCAAATCCTGATAGCGTGTGCGTGCTCAGACAATATTTGTTTTATTTATTTTGGTTTGTTTACAAAATGTCTGATTTGTTTAATGGCACAGTAAAACATGACTGTTCACTTTCAGAAGTTGAAGTGATGCTTTTTTTCCCCTAAAATAATGTGAAATATGTGTTGGTTATATCATTTCTTTAGTATATTTTAATACAATTTAAATTGATTTTAGAAAAAGAAATATCAAATATCGCATTATTTAGCATGCTATCGCATATCGCATTTTTTCTCAATATGGCACAACCCTCATACACACCATTTCATTTTAAAGGTGTGCATTTCATTCTTTCTTTACACAAATTCCAAGCCCCAACGCCGAATGAAGCTTCTGAGTTTTTGCGGTTGGAAATATGGGCAGGTTCATGGCACACAGGTACTTCAGTAATGACAAACACATGTAAGGGCGGAAATGAAGCAGAGAAGACATTATGCAAATGTAATTATTATGGCAGAGCAATTCATCAGAGCCGCAGATAATTCACTTAATGGAAGACGCCATAAATTAGACAGATTTCACGTGAACTGTGTGTTGAGATGATGCCAGCGGAGTTCTGTGATCTCTCTCTCTCTCTTTACATCTGAATCTGTTAATAAATCTGGAGTAACACACACAAAATATATTTTGAGGAACGTTGACTTTAGACCAAACCCAAATGGACCCCATTTACCAAACGATAGAAAAACATTGAACACCACCGGTCTAAGTAAAACACTTTTCTCCTTTATGTGCAGCCATACACACAGATCTGTACACAAACATCCCTTTAATACAACACTTAAGAAAATCTGATTTCTAGCTCAAGTCTTACAGGCCTAAAGAGGATTTACAGTATATGATGCAATGTTCCGGATGATTTTGCCAGGCATCTTTCTGTGAGCCAAAGGCACGTTTTTATATTTTGCTATTCAAGTAGGTCGACTTCACAAGATCTAAAGTATGTAATTTATGAGATTAAAAAGATTGTGACTTGACTTTCTATTGTACTTCTTGAAAGAAAACGTTCAGGGTCCAGGCTAAAGAAATGAAATAAAACCTACAGACAACTGGCCGAAACAACCTACGAACAATAGCTGCGTTTTCAAACTCAAGGGTTGTTTTTTCACAAGCTGGTGTGGATGATTGAATGAAGCAGACGGTGAAGTGAACGTTCTGTCGACTGAGGGAGATTAGACAGAAAAGAGCAGAGCAGCTATTTCACAAATCAATGAAAAGTCGACAGCAGCAGGTGTTGATCAGATCTTCACATATACAGATGAGACTGAAGAAACCAATTGAAGAACACAAACTGATGAATGAGCGTGAATTTTTGAAGTCAAACGTTTTCTTGATGTTAAAGCCACAATATGTACATTTGGACCGCTAGAAACAACAACAACAAAAGGTGAAGCTAAACGATGTGATGTAGGAGAGTGGAATTATGGGACATGTGGTTTTCACCATCCAGAGGCGTATGGAGATCACCCATCATGTTCACGGACGAGAAAATTAATGAATTTGATTTTGCTTGCAAGAAACGTGGAGTGTAATGCTACGTTAGCCTGTGAATGATATTGAATGCTACGGAGTTAAAACAGTCATAAAGTCATTCTGCATGTGCATGTTGCCGTAGTTTCTACAAGTGGAATCTGAGGGTCGTGCAGTAGTGGTCTTCATGGGTCCACTTAGATCCGAAAACCCGAGGTCCGGCCTGAGACCCGAGCGGGTTCGGGTCTAAAAGATTCACGGGAGCTTCGGACACGTGTCGGGTATATTATTAGTGTCTTCGGGTCTCGGGTAATATAAAGTAAAAATTGTTTTGCTTAATTGACCTGAGGAAGACCCGAACTATCCTGTACAATAACAGCGCGTCGCTTGTGCGTGTGCGTGTAGTTACCAACTCTCCTCCAACCCTCAGCCGATCGGTTGAAAGCCACGCAAATCTTCCGAAAGTCGCGGTGATCTGAAATCACCTTAGAATTGAAATCCCGAAGTTTCCAACGCTGCAGGGGTTTGCACTCGATGTAGTTACCATCGTATTCAGGAAAAACATACTTCCACCAGGCGGCCAGAAGTAGATATTAAAAGACGCGCACATTTCAGTACTACGCGGTTTGGGACACATTGTTGAGACAGAATGTTCGCGCGAGTGGTTGCCATGTCGTCACTTATTTAGATTTGATTCACAACCCATTTAGCCTCAGTTTGCGCAATTTGCCAGAGCAAAACAAGAGGATCAACGTGTTCATTGCCATATCAATTTCATTAATACACGTCGGTTTACATTCAGGTCTAGTCGGGTTTAAAAAACATATACGATGGGTCGGACTCGGGTCTAACGTTATCGGGTCTGTCTCGGGTCGGGGCTTTAAAATAAAAACGTTATCGGGTCTGTCTCGGGTCGGGGCTTTAAAATAAAAACGTTATCGGGTCTGTCTCGGGTTCGGGTAAAAAGTGATTCGGGTCATTTCAGGTCGGGTAAAGATCTTTGGACCCGAGAAGACCTCTATCGTGCAGAGCAGCGGATATTAAGTCACTGATATGAGACAAACACGAGAGACAAGGGATGGGATTTGTAGAGATTAGTTTAAATGGGAATTTCTCTGGATCTGCACGTTCTTGGGAACATTTGGGATAATGTAAGCAAACAAATATATGAAATATGTCACACTGTCCAAGTGATTTTTGGATATTATTTAACAAAATGATTCCATATTGTGGCTTTAAGCTCCAAAGATCTAGAGCTTATGATTGATATGAATTGGCTGCACGCTCTCATTTGTATGTTTCATTATGATCTGCTTCAAGTTGTAGGTTTAGGAGTGAGGCTTCATGCTTTTTTTCTAATGCAAGATTCACTTTTGTATGAAATCGCCAGCGACACATACAGACCTAGTGAATATTTCCCCGTGAGAAATTTTGTTTTGCTTGTTTTAACATTGCAGCTCACAATGTCAAATTAATAATCAACCTGAAATAAGGAGAAAAATGTATTTGTAAAGTGGTTATTTTTAAGTACTTTACATGTATCTATGTATCTATTAATCCCAAACGGTTAGATACGATATGTCTATATACAGGATGTAAAATAAATCGAATGTATTTGAATTATGACATGAACATCGCATTATTTGTCATATATGTGACTACGGGTGTCCTCGGAGGCCCGGGGGGAATTAAAGGCCCATCAAACTGCCATTTCATCATTCGTTTCAATCATTCATTTCAATCTCTAGCGTTGTTTAAAGGCTTTCAGTGGACATGATTCATTTAGACACAAATACAGTGAGATGTAGAGAGAGAGAGAGAGCAAAATGAGAATAGATGACCTGTAGAAAGGTTCAGAACACTTAACAATGACAATCTCTCCAATTGAACTCACGGAAAGAGAGAGAGAACGCGACCATCAATCCATCAATTGCATTTATTTTATTTTATTATACATGATATTTTAATTCTGATCTAATCTTTCATGTCATTTTTACAAAACTGTTAAGCGTTTCAATACAACCTGCATCCAACAGAACTGAGCATGAAGTGCATTTAACCTACAATCGCTGCATCCTCTGTTCTCTAGGGGTCAATTTGGTACATCTTTTTAAGAATCTATTAAATCTACACAATTTATAAAAAATCTTAAAATCTTTTAGAAAACTATGTTAAACTAAAAAAATCAATTAAAATCAGAAAATCAATTAACATCTTAAAATATCGATTAAACTCAGATTAAAATCTATAACAAACTGAAAATCAAAAACCTTGGAAAATCTTTTCGAAAATCTATTGAACTCAAAAGTTCTGTTTGAAAATCTAAAACTAAATTCACATATTTGAAAATCTATGGGTCTGTGCATTGCGATCTATGTAGTTTTTTAACTGTCTGAAAGGTACAGAAGCAAAAATGTTTTTGTTATGTTATGTTCATAAAATGCGCACGGTTTTTCAAAGTTTACTAAATGAAGCAAAAATGTTCACTGCAGTTAAACTTGTGGTAAACCATGGCATTCTAGTAAACAGAGATTACAAGTGATGCCAAAATATCACGACCTCTTGTTCTTTCTTGTTTCTGTTGTTTAAGATATTTCAGGGTGCACATGAACTAAATGTCTTAAAAACAGTCAATTGATCTCCATTGTTCTGTGATCTTAATCTCAATGATCAGCGCGGCAGCGACACGATTCACGTCACAAGCGAGAACGGTGTGATGAACAGAACCATGGCATTTAGAAACAGTCTGACTTTAATGACGCTGGATTTCTTCTAATGAGTGTATGAGTGCGGTCAGATGATAATGTTCTCGTGCCCTTTCCATCCCAGACATCCTTTAAACTTAACCACACAGGTGACGAGGAGCTGAATGATGATTGGTGGAGGATGATGCTGTGATGCTGACTCTCTCTCTCTCTCTCTCTCTCTCTCTCTCTCTCTCTCTTGAAACGGTTTTATGATTTCAGCAGAAGAATCCTTACGTGTCCATCAGACAAACAAGAGAGAACAAACTACAGGACCTTTTACACGTCAAACAAAACAAGTGATTAACTTTTCAACAAGTGAGAGAGAAAACAGATAGATTGAGTGTTTAGAACCTGACTGTTCTGTCATGAGTTTCTTTAGATGTAGCTCACGCGCCCGACAACAGGTGACACGCCGGTCTAATAAGACCAAGAATGAGAATATGAGAACACCGGCCGGCAGGTGACCTGAGCTGGAAAACTGAACCATCACTGATAAATGATGGAGAGGAAGGAATGCGTGTGATATTCAAAGTGTTAAATCTTCGTCAAGGCTTCGAGCTTTAGAGCCTCGGTGGAAATAATTTATTCTCCGGACGCATAATTTGTCTGAGACAAACACACGAGGTGTCAGCAAACACGGCAGAACAAACACACAAAAGCACAAACCTGCAAACAGAGAAATAAACAGAAATCTGCTCAGAGTAACTGTTGCTGGTGTCTTTATATGCGTCTGTTACGGTTTCATGTTGTGTCCTCTGGAGTAAACGTGAGACAACTAGCTCCGGTCAGTCCTAAACTCAAACCTGAAACAACACAAACACATCTGCTTCACATCTCCGGCTCAATTCAGCAAAGTTATTTAAGTTTCATTGTATTTATTGATATTTCCAATGAGCTTTTTTATTTTTGTGTTTTCATGTCAATAATTGTATGTTTTCATGTTACATTTATTTTTAGGAATTTATAATATTTTTTCAATTTTTTATTATTTCTTTGATATAATTAAAATTATTATTTTATAATGAGCTATTTCAATGTATTTCCAGTTTTTTAATATAAGTGCTTCAACTGACTTATTTTAGGTTATTTACTTATTTTATAATTTAGTTGCATTTTTAATATTTGCATTTAAAGTCTTTTTAAACCTATATTTGATTTGATTTCAGTTTTAGTTAACACCAAACCCCCTGAACTGCATGTCAGACTCATTTCTTTTCTGTGTACTCCACATACTGTATTTATGTGAAATGTCCATCATTGTCAATCTCTGACGCATGTGCATTTTGTATGCAGATGTAAAGAAAAGAAATACTTCGGTTCAGAAACACTGGCCAGTTTAATGCGACACATTCTGACTCTTTAAAGTTTCACCCAGTTTTAGCACGTCTGCCCCCTGTGAATCAAATATCTAGTGCCGAAGCAACGATCTGCAAGCCGTAATAAAAAACCTTTTACTTATAATGAGGTTTTATTTTTGTACTTTGTTCTCTCGACACACGGTGAGTTCTACATTACAAAACTACTTCATGTAAAAAATCTTTCCCTGCAAGAACAAAGAACAACAACTAACACCACTTTCAAAAGGTTTAAATGAACATGATGCTTTCTGAAACAACAATGCATACTTTTCTTTTAGCATCTTTTCTTCCACGCATTATTTAGCATTTGGAATAAACGCAAATTAGCCAAGTTTGAGTATTTAACAGGTATAAGCAACCTTTTAGAAACAAACTGTTTTTCTCAATGGCGTCCTCTTGATTTTCATTTGATAATTTGCAGCTGTCAGTATAGGAATATGATTTATTTAGTTACCTAGAAATGTCTTCTTTCTTTCTTTCTCCGTCCTGTTTCATTTGAAATCTCAACGCTGTTGTAAATACACCACAGGCCAGCTGACGCAAACAGACTCATGTGTTCATAAAACGGCACGTCATGTTAAATTTGTTTTTTTTACATATTCACACATTAGACGTTCTCATATCCACAACAGTGTTTTTGTATTTCTCCCCGTCCTCATCTGATGTGTTACTGTGTTTGACAACCTGAGCACATCCCCAAAATGGATGAAGAAAAACTACAGAAAACAGTTAAACACACACACACACACACGCATGCATGCACACAAACACGGGGTCATGGTCATTTGTTCAGTCAGCATGTGGGTCACAGTTAAAGCTCCGGGTGTGATATCAGCTCTCCTCAAACATCTGACGCTGTCATTGTGAATGTCTACTGAAGCCTGAAATAAGAGCGGCGTTTCTGCTCAGGAAGTCAGATATCGGATACATCCACAACTTCCTGTCTCTGAAGATTTAAAGCAACACACTGAGTGAGTTTCTCATGCTGGACCCCTGACAGAGCTGAGATCCATACACCAGCTACAAGCTCTGAGTCACGAAGTCAAAATCACAATAAAACATCTTTAAATGTCTGAAAACACAAACAGTGCTGATGGAGAACACTTGACTAAATATAAAATACAGTTCTCATGTATGTATGTGTTGTCTGGACACTCATATAGTATGTTCACTGCTTCTGTGTAATGCCTTAGACACACACACACACACACACACACACACACACACACACACACACACACACTCTTTTATACACAAAAACACACACACAATTCCTCTTTCTTTTATATACACACACAATTCCACTCTCTTTTATACACACACACACACAATTCCTCTTTCTTTTACACACACACACACACACACACACACACACACACACACACACACACACACACACACACACACACACACACACACACACACACACACACACACACACACACACACACATCATTCCTCTGTCTTTTACACACAAACACACACACACAATTCCTCTCTCTTTTACACACACACACACACACACACACACAATTCCTCTCTCTTTTATACACACACACACACACACAATTCCTCTCTCTTTTACACACAAACACACACACACAATTCCTCTCTCTTTTACACACACACACACACACACACACACACACACACACAATTCCTCTCTCTTTTATACACACACACACACACACAATTCCTCTCTCTTTTACACACAAACACACACACACAATTCCTCTCTCTTTTACACACACACACAAACACACACACACAATTCCTCTCTCTTTCACACACACACACACACACACACACACACACACACACACACACACACACACACACACACACACACACATCATTCCTCTGTCTTTTACACACAAACACACACACACAATTCCTCTCTCTTTTACACACACACACACACACACACACACACACAATTCCTCTCTCTTTTATACACACACACACAATTCCTCTCTCTTTTACACACAAACACACACACACAATTCCTCTCTCTTTTACACACAAACACACACACACAATTCCTCTCTCTTTTATACACACACACACACACACACAATTCCTCTTTCTTTTATACACACACACACACAATTCCTCTTTCTTTTATACACACACACACACACACACACACAATTCCTCTCTCTTTTATACACACACATGTTTTTAAAAATATTTTCAACCACTACGATACTTGTATCCTTTACATTTACATTTAGTCATTTAGCAGACTTTTATCCAAAGCGACTTACAAAGAGTTCAGGGAGCAATAAGCTTTTAAAAGATTTTCGACAAATCGCCCGTTATAAGGTCTGTGGTAATAAAAAACTCTAAATATTTTCACGTTTTATTCCATAAAATGAAACAACCCAATTGTAACCCGCTCAAGATTTTGTAAAGCCTTATTGTGTCTTAAAACGGCTATTGCTCCTTTGGCGGGGACGTTAGACGTCATCGCGCGTATGATATGAATCTCACAAATAATGCAACATGGGCACAAATCTCTTTAAATATAGATTCATTCACGAGTAATACCAGGGAACATTTGTTAATCACAGAGCTTTTTTTGCATTCTTCCAAAAAGTTACGGGAAGTATGCTGAGCTGTTAAATTATTCTTTATAAAAATGATTATATTCAGTTGCGTTTCTTACTTTTCTTACTTAGTAAGAGTTTATTAGGAAGTGACGGTTGACTAGTTGGATGGAAACAGTGATTATTCGTATTATGCCATATTTCAATTTTGCTACTATCTCTCCCTCACGCCTCTGCCTGCAGTCCAAACAGCCGTCACAATGATCGCTGTCAATCCTTCAACCATGTGAAGAGCAAATAATGTGTCATATATTACATTTATTGACTGTTTATATGATATATCAGCTCTGAAACAACCTGTTTCCCGTCCACACTGACTGTACAAATAAACAGAAGTATTCTTCTTCAGCTCAATTTAATATTGATACAGAATCCTCACATGACTCCGTGTTAAAGTATTGTTGAAATATTCACTATCACACAAACCTGGTGAGTCGTCTGCCTGCTGCCAGGACAAAACCTTAAAACTGTAAACCCTATATTTGTTTGGTTAAAAATAAACAATCTTGACTTACTGAGAAAGTTCTTGAAAAATGAGTTGAAAAACGTCGAGGAATAAGATGACAGCTGTTGGTTTGCCATCGTTTGACATGAAATCACGTAAAGATAAGTACATAACGTCACCTGCAATATTAAACTTCAAACAGAGATGGACACAGAGACTTAAACCAAATGAAACCTGTCTCTAACGTTGAACAAATCAATCAACAATCCAGAAAATAGTGAAACATATGGTGAAAAATATCAATAGGGAAATATAATAAATGTTTTGAAACTGTTCAAACGTCTTTTAAAAGGAACTTCATCAAAATGAGGTTTCGCATAATGATGCCTTCACAACAGCTATAATCTTCATTCTAGATAAACAATCTATTGAGAGTTAATGGGATTAATTTCTATACAGTAGATATGATCTGTTCAAGTTGTGCACGTAAATGAATTGAAAATGTATGAGCGTGACGGACGGTGTGGTGCAGAATACACAATCTCTCACACGCTTCCACTGCACATCTGCCGTGATTGACAGCTGGAATACTCCCCTCACAAGACAGATTCTTATCACACTATTACACACAGCAAAGCTTATTACTGGTTACTAGGGCATTTCTAGGTGGTTGCTAGGGTGTGTTGAAAAGACTGTATTGATTTGAATGCTTGTGTATCATCCGATGGCTTGGTTATTTGAACAGGTCATGTGATTTAAGGTGTCACTGGTGCTGGCAGTACAAGCGTGATGACTCGCAAGTTGAAGTTTATCCTGCAGAGGCGTACCTGGAGATGTTTAACTTGTTTTTAGGTGTGATGTAAAAATCGAGGATCTTTATTGGAATGGAAATGATGGTGTTGTTCAATGCTGAATACTGTGACTTGTGTCTCTGACACCTGAAATGTGTTTTCTGGCTTTTCGTAAACCAAAGTACAACAGAGAAAAACAAGAGGTTAAAATAAAGGGCAAATAATCCTGCAATCTGAAATTAGGTTCCCAACTGAATATTCTTGTTTGTGAATGAACAAAATTGCGTTCCTGCCGATTAATTGATAGACTATTGTTGATTCAAACGTCAGGGAACACACATACTGAGGAAATCCTGACCAAAAATGTATATCATGTAATGCACCGTATGCATAGAAATCATAATGAATGCTGCAGGTCCTGGACCAAGAGCAGGAAAAACTCCAAGTATTTATTCAGTCCCGTTTGTCAACATCACTCTGACACATCTCCATCCTTCATACAGAGACACGTGCCAACATCAGCACCACCGACTCCACATCACCACAGCCAATTGCATAAAAATCTGGACAACAAATCTGCTTTAAAACAGCATATGTGATAGACACGCTGTCATAACAAATTATATAAATGTCAAAAATGAACTGTACAAATACCATCGGAGATGCCATTGGGTGTGTAGTTTAACGTTTATGAATGTATATAAAGTATATATTGCATTTAGTTCTTAAAACCATGAAAATAGGAAAGATGGTCAAATAGAAGGTCATGCAATGACGTGGAGAGAAACTCCAAAGATTGGCCAAAGAAATCCCAACATTTTAACTCAAACAAAACAACGTAACATAAAACCAACCATCATCTAATGCACCGCCACACAAAAAACTTCCAGGAAGAATATTTCCTGTCAAGCACAACACTTTCCTGAAGATCGGATTGATGCTTAAGTTAAACTGTGAATCTGTTCTGAACCACGGAAACAAGATCACAAACTGACCCTGATGTAATCTGAGCTAATATTTAAAAACCTTCAAATATTACAGAATAAATGTATATAGCTAGCACACATTCTAAAGCAGATAATGATTATCAACAATAACTGAAGAAGTGTCAGGCAGGCAGGGTTAAATAGATACAGAAATGATGCGTATATGTAATATCAGTTGACTGTCTGATTAATTCAGTGGTCATGGAGCTCTTCCACACATGACTGGACAATATTCCACTCTTTAAAATGACTATGAAATAAAGTATTGCGTTTGATTGTAAAGGTCGAACGTAATGACATTACATAAAGTATAGAGAGGATCAGGTGCAGGTTACCCTTCACGGTCACGTGACCACTCGATCATCTTCCAGATCTGATGCTTCGTTGGCTTTAATCAGACCTCTGTCCACTGAAAAAAGAGTTGAATTCATTTATTTTTCTATTGTCTGTGAAAGAGCATCATGTCCTGCACTGTTGACTAATGACTCTATCAAACACAGACTATAAAACTTCATCTACACTGTTAAGAAACTCATGTTTTTCTTTAATGGGCGGCACCAAAGCAAACAGAGTACTCTTCTGGGAAATCCTTTCTTCTTTTGCCGAGAAACTCGTGAATAAGATGAATAATGCTTTGAGCTATAGGCTAATAAAAATGCCTCATATCTAATGTACCATTTTATCCCCACTGAGCACGTATGATCGGTCATATATCTTTATTTTTCACATAACCATACTGTGATAGTCGGACAGACAAGACTTTCTGTCTGTGTTACATATCGGATAGACGTCCTGCAGCCGGACATTAGTACAGGAGCTTTCTAGTAAATGAGAGATGTACCCAACTAAAAGTTGGTGTCTGTTTTAAATTGTGTCTGGTAGAGAATTCAGGTCATCAGCTATAATTATTCTGGATGTGGTTGGCAGGTGACTTCATATCAAACCTCCAGACAGACGTGCTCAAACATGAACTTGAAAGTGATTAAAAGACCATCTCGCATCCCGGCTCAAAGAATGCAGAAAGCACTCAAAAATCACTCTGAAAATAATATACACTTTGATTTTAACGTAGATTGTTTTGGGTTATTAGATAACCCAGATTCAGAGATCTGTGTGAGGGATCAGGCGGCATGTGTAAGAGAACATAGAAAGTGGGACGATAAAGAGTTTCCACCAAGCTGACAAAATCTGATTTTGGGGTCAGGGTTTATTCCTACTGAAAAAATAGAATGCACTGTATTCATTTAAATAGCTTTCTGTACAAATATTGCACTGCATTGGTTTATCTATTAGCGTTAATAAAAATGTCTGTTAAATTAACAGATAATGTACTTTAGAAAATGACTAAAGTACAGTGTAGGAATATATTTTGGGCTTCAGCAAGTTTTGTCCATTATGAACTTCTGATTTTAAGGAAAAGTTAAATCTCAATTGTTTCTTCTATAAAGCAATGGAAAGTCAAACAACCTTTTATTTTCACCTGCTTCTTAACCCTTGCATGGTGTTCGGGTCTCTAGGACCTGTTTTCACTTATATCTACATATAGACTGACAAGACAGAGGAGAATATATCCATTAAAGTCATTATTTAGCTTTTATTTTCGCATATAAAGTATTCTCGTCACTTCAAAACAATTGAATTGAGCCACTACAATTTAAAGATGTCTTTAGTACTTTTGTGGACCTTGAAAACAACTACAACCATGATTTCTATGAGGAGGCCTGGAAATCTCTCGGATGTCCCTAAAATATCTTAATTGGTGCTCCGAAGACGCCGGGAGGTCTAAAAACATGTTGAGCGGAAATTTTGAATGGAGATGAACTTTTCCTTTAACCTCGTTGTTTGAGACAGACCGTGAGAAACTTAACAACTCAGTCCATCATTAAAGCTTTGATTCAAGAGGTGAAAAAGTGAATGTTGTTAAGTCAAGTGTCTTGTTTGAGTAAATTATTTTAACCACTGAACAGGATGGAAAAGAAAACTTCCTAAAGTGTTGGACCTCTCAGAAAGCGTGACACCAGAATATTGAAGGTCTTACCTCTGTTATCAATGCAGTGTTTGTGGTTGGCCTCTCCCGTGACTTTCCCCAGACTGTCCACGCTGCGAGTTCCCTGACTGCACACGTCATCATCCAGATAAATCTTCCCGTCCAGCAGATGTCCGGGCTGCTCGTCCTCCTCGCAGTCGCAGTCGTCCAGGATGGGCGTCTCGCGGATGGGCACGCCGATGACCGAGGTGTGCTGGATGGGTCTGGAGCCGCGGAAACCGTCGCGACCCTGCGGGGGTCCCAGCAGGACGGAGGGGATGTAGTGGATCTCATGAGTGGCCTCTGTGCTGGCGCTCTTCTGAGGAGCCCGGCGACGCCGACACCAGCGCTGACGGGTGTACAGGACCAGCGTGAAGAGAAGGATGAGGAGAAGAAGAGCGATCAGACCACCCTGGATGAGACAGAACAAGAAATGTATTCAATATGTCACAAATTTCTACGAAGTGATTGTTAACTGGAGCAGAGACGTGGCAGTAAGTTTCTGAATGATGTACGGCCGCAGACATCGAGCTCTTCTTACTGAATGTCCCGCTAAAGTTTCTTTCTCATTTCAGCTGTTTAATTGTCAGGCCTGAAGGTGTGGAGCACATAAAACAGAGCGACATTCACTGCTAGGTGCTTCGGCTCATTTCATGGGTTGTCAGAGACTTCGAAGAGTTTCTCAGGAGCTGTGTTCAAAACTGAGAGAGAAGCCCAACGGCTTTCATTTCCTAAAACCTCAAACAATTCAAACGAATGTGACTGGACTCAAACACAAGTTCTGTTTTCTGTTTTACATCATATACAACCATAAAACATTCTTGCGAACACCACGACAAACAGACTTTCTCTATCTAACTCTTAAGGGCACATTTTACACTTTATCCATCTGAACCTATTTTCTAACTCTGATTCTTCAAACTTTGAGTGGAAGAAAACCGATCAATGTTGGTGTGCAAATACAGCTCTGAGATGAGTGATAAAAAAAGATCTTTTGATGATGTTTGAGATGTCAGGGATTTGTGATTGTAGAATTTACTGAGCATATTGTGATACATTATTGAGATCACATCTGAAAGTCCAGTGAAGACACATCTGAGAACACTGGAGTGTCTTTCCTCCAAAAACACCTAAAAAGCATCAGACTCTCCTTATAATCTCAATGATGTTGCGGAGCAGTCAACGGTTCTGTTATTTATTGATAATCTAACATAGACATTTTTGATCATGAAGTATCAGTTAATATTCAATCATCACTGGCTCTTCGATATAAACCACAACATCAACTGTAAAGTGTTCTCTAGCATCTACTGTACCGCCTCTCTCTTTATCTGTGGTAAAATGACCAGAGCGGTGTTATTTATCTCTGATTTAAAACTTCCATCATCATGAGGAAAAGCAAACCAGACTAAAATTACAGCTCACGCACTGCCGTCTGTCCATAAATCATACAGCGATAGATGGGCATTCTCCATGAGAACAAAGCATCCTCCAGCAAACGTGTCCATTCATCTCCACCAGCAGCTCAGCCAATGAAAGTGAACTTCCCTTCAAGTGAAAACATTCTTTAAACTTCCCAACACTCCTGGGAGGTTCTGTCTTAAACTGAGAACAATGGAGCTTGGCAAATCTTAAGAATGGAATGGCTTCCTCCAGATTAAACTATCAGGCGTGCGAGGGAAAAACGACTCTTCATTTGAAAAGTTTTGGGAAAATCAGTAATGAAAATACAGTTCTAGTTAAAATGAGGTGAATTACCGAATGTAACGACATTTCCTATATAAACCTTTTGAATCGGCATTGCCTGATATGTTTTTACAAATGGACGATCTTTTTGTCTGTTTGGCCGCCATACATCACATTAGCATTTTATTCATAAAGATGCCACTAAGATGTAAAGCTTACATTACTATGGCTCAGTGATTTAGAGCAAGCGCTAGCAACACCCATGTCATGGGTTCGATCCAAGGGGACTGCACGTAGTCAGAAACAAATGTAGAACACAATGCAATGAAAGGCGCTTTGGATAAAAGCATCCACCAAATGTAAATGTAAAGCAGGCATTTGCCACTTAGTAATGTAATATGACCACAGTAAAATGGGTTGTGTAAGGTCGATGAAATAAAAAAATGGTCAATATCAATAATAGTACATTTCTATATTTCATTTATAGCCATCTTTAGTTGCCCACAATGAATGCAATCTCATGTGTGGACTTCTTCATGTGTTCAAGTCTGTTACCAACTGGCACTTAATACACAATAATTGTTCATTTAGTTTCAACAATTTTCTGAATGTATCACATTTAATTTGATTTGTGTTTAATCTGTCTCTTATCGGCCAAAAGCTTTCTTGGTATTGGTAGTGACATCAGCCATAAAAGAAACAATAATAAAACTCATAAGTGCAAGTCATATATCAAGGTATTGTTCCATGATACTGTACATTTTGTGAGAGAAATGAAGATAACTGTAAACGGATGTTTTTGCTCATTAACGTTGTGTTCTAGATCTGTCATCAGCTATCAACACATCTGTCCAAACACCACGAGGTCTTCAAACATCCAGAGATATTCTGTTTAACACATAATAAAGAAGACACAAACAGAAAAACATGTGACAGATTTATGAGACCATCTGCTATATTAGTCATTCATTTGAAGACGTTGCATTACACGGATACGAAATTCAAAACCAACAAATACAATAAACCAAGATATAACACACAAAGCTAAAGATAATCCACAGAGAACAGAATTCAAAATATCAAAGTACCAACATAAAATTGTATAATTTTAGCCTTAACAAAGACTCTTGGATAAATGCAAGCTCACAAAAATGTGGAAAAGACACTTGGAATTTTCCATAAGAAAACAATCGGTAGCGTACAGAGTAAGGTAACACTATATTATATCTTACAGTAGTATTTATTTTCATGTGGGTTGACTTGTATGACTGGGGAGTATGTAACTACTGTAGCATCCCATAGAAACACCCTAACAACCATCCAGAGCACCTTAGCAACTGCACCATAAACATGTATGACAGCATAGACATGAACTTTACTGCAATCAAATACATTACAACACACTCCAAACAGCTTTGTTACCATAGCAACACCCCGACACCAAGGAAAACAACAGTGTTTTTGTAAATACAATTGAAAAGACGTGTTTTTGAGACGTTGAGATGCTTAAAACTGCAGTGCATGACTTCTGCATGTGTATCGTCATGTCTGTTAAAACCATCAAACTGCAGATTGCTCCGTGTGTAAAGTGACATCAAACTTCAATCATAAATCATTATTATAAGTCAGTGATTTTTATGTTCTTGCTCAAAAATGTTCTTGCTTTATATTCAATCATTAAAAGTACAGACTGCAGATTAGATCTGATTTCATCAATGCCCTGCGGTGAAAGAGTACAGATGATCAGCATCACGTGTTCACCTGCTGATGCCAGCAGATGCTTCATTCTGTTCATTCTGCCGTCTGCGACCATCACATTTATCTTACTACCTACAGTAAATCACACCCTACATAGACAGCATTCGAAAACAGAGGAACAATTACTTGTGCTTTTACAACAAAGAGTGAGCTGGCAGAAGAAACTTCTCAGACATTTCTATTAGAAATAGAAAGAGATACAAATGACACAATTGGAAAATACATCGTAAAGTAAGGACCTATATAGATCATATAACAAACACATCAGGGTTTGGATACATAGAAATGAGTGCAGATCCGTGTGCTGAAGTCATCTTTCGACAAGGTTCACGTGTGACTCACGTGGTTAGTAGTTTTCAGACGGGGTTTGGACACACTTTGGTTTCGTCAAACGGGGAAAAGCATCGCTGTAGGTTTGTGTTTGCGATTCTATATTATTTTGAAGAAGGCAGTACTGGAGGTTTTTGGACGGATTGCTCAACGCAGACTCTCTGACATCTGTTCTGTCTGGGAGCCCGGGGTGCAGGGATGTGGGGAGATGGATGTTCTGTTACCCACAGGGAACTCTGTTGGCCTCTCACATGCGAGCGAGTTTATTAGAGTCGGAGTGGACTCCCGCGCCGAGCTCAGCGTGCCACGGTCCCATCGCACACTGTGATGTTTAAGTGCCGTGTGCGGTGCCAGCTGTCTCCTCCCACTTTAGTCCCGAGCACCATTCGGAGAGCCCGACACCCTGTCATCCCTCTGTTTCTTCTTCTCTCAAGGGCAGAATTTATTTGGCAATCCAGACTGTTTTTCTCAGATTGGATCTCACAGCGATGGATCTGAACCGAGAGCCCCAGCGATACCAGCAACGGTTATGTTTAATTACGGCCATAATTAACAACATCGTGTTTAGTGGATGACAAGATTTATACGAGACACAAAAGATATTTTGAGAGTGGTTTTGTGTTCATTATTGTTTGGAGATCAACACACATCAAAATATCTTCTGCACAAGAAAGTTCCCCACGCTACACACACGAAAACAAACAAGAGACACTTATATTAACCTAAATCGTATGTTTTGAAAGGATTTATTGAAAGAATATATCCGATGCTGCCTTAAATGTTATCAAAATAAAGGTCCCTCAGAAGACAGCATCATTTTAATGCCTACTATTGAGAAAAGCCTTCAAGCTTGGAATCATTGATGGTTTTAAACCAGTCTGTGTACGAGGCCACTCACACTGTATATCAATGACTCTGATCCTCTCTATCTGCCCTGATATGAAATTCTAATGAAATTTTAAAGGGAATGAAATCTTGGGAGTGGAAGAATATTTCATTCTTCTGAGCCGATTACATTTAATCTAAGCACATCACGGTGGCCTGAATGAGAACACACACCGAGCACAATGTGTCCTGTCCATCCGTCCACCTGTCGCTCTCGATCCATCTGTTTGCTCTTCTCGGCTCGAGGGCAGATCTTTGGCCGTCCCTTTGACTTACGGCTGGGTTTTACTGAAGAGTTACCACACGGCACACTCAGACATCAGTCCGACAGATGTGACCTCCTTACACACACACAACGTGAGTGAGAGAGACAGAA
Source organism: Barbatula barbatula (assembly GCF_947034865.1). Lineage (NCBI taxonomy): Eukaryota > Metazoa > Chordata > Actinopteri > Cypriniformes > Nemacheilidae > Barbatula > Barbatula barbatula. Next base: position 32,429,289 of record NC_136767.1, read on the forward strand.
ACACAACACGAGTTACACCGGAACACCGTTTCAACGCGACGGCAAATGACAGAAACAAGTTTTTCTCTGTAATGAATGGGTGATTACTATTCAGTTAACTTGATATCCTTAAAACTCTGGTATAATGGCAAACCAACAATTTGTCATCTCAAGACCCCGTAAAAAATATATGATGTTTTAGTTAAAGTGCAGCTACTGTGTTTCTATTTGCGAACTGATTGTAAGTATTACATTTAACTACACGCTGAATACTATAATTATAAACATATGAACCGTGCTGCTTTAGAAATGACATCACTGATCACATGATCCTGTGTAGACTTGTGGTCCTGTCCCGTCTCTCTGATCTTCAGCCACAGACATGCGATGAAAAGTCACGAGCATCTTCATCGAGACATGTAAAAACATTTACTGTGACAGGCAAAGCAAACACACGAGGACAGATTCTCCCAGTCAGCCCGAGCGCTTCGTCAAGAACCGACAGAGGGCTGGAGGACATGTCAAAAAATATCATCACCATAACTTTTTGCAGTTTGATCGCTTGCGATATTTATTATGATATCGAAAATGCTGATGGCTTCAAGAGTATCCCACATTACGACTGAAGCCTGAAGAAACACAGTGTTCATTTAAAATTTACTGTTTACATTTAAAAATATAATGTAGAATAAACCAACAAGCATTTCATTGTGCAAACCATGTCCAAACATCTATATTAATTAATGACATTATACATTATATGATAATATGAACATGAGATTTTTCAACTAAAACAAATAGTTATGTTGTGACTGAATATAAATAAATAAATAAAAATAATTTGAAATGGTTATCTGTAAAAATGTTCAACACCTTTTTAAAGCAATGTATTAAACCCTGTTGAAGAGTTCACATCTATTCTGAATTAGAGCTGTTCAAGCATCCAGAATAAACATTTCTGTTTACATAATATATGTCTGTGTGGCACGCATAATTCTTTTGTATTTATAAACACACACAGACACATACATAATCAAATATATAAAATAAAAAATACGAATACATGTTTAATAGTTATATTATATGAACATAAATATACCTGAAAATATCTGTGAACATTTATTATGTGTAGGTGTTGATATATACAAAATAAATATGCACACACACACACAAATATTATGCAAGCAGAAGCTTTTATTCTGCATTTGATTAATCGTAGAACAGCCCTATTCTGAACTCTTCTTTTTTCAGTCTGTTATTTAATAAAAATGTAATTTGTTGAGATAATTGCATTGTTATCTACAAAACTAATGTCATGATAAAAGCATGTCATGCGTCTTGAAATGAAATGGCTTTAAGGATTGTCGAAAACATTTGAGATAACGTCTGACCTGACTAAACATTGTGAATTAGCGGTTATTGGCATCATCTCAATAATGAAGTGAAGCAGGACAACATGATCAATGTTTCATGTGGAATCGATGCCGCCCCTCTGTTCTATAAGAGAACCAGACTGATGAATATGAACAATTAAATCCATTTTCACTCACACTCCAGGAACTTCATCTGACGGTGATCATCATTCACATCAGACCGCAGACACAACCGAATCTCAATTTGTCACGGCAGATGACATCAGAACAGAGCGCCGTTTAATATTCATGAGACACAGAGAGGAACGGGCCAGTGAGACGCTAATAGTTGCCATTTGGAGAAGAGAGCCGTGTTTTTGTCATGGTGTCTTTAATGATGTCCCATGATGCTTCACGTTTTCATGGTAACCAAATCTAATTGGCTGATAATCATGCATCAATTGCGCTCATTACACTTCTAAATGAACACTGGCGGGTGAAGTCACAGAACGCTCTCTTGCACTTCTTTCGATGGAGAAATGGTGAAGAGTTGCAGGGCTGAGATCTGGCCTTCTCGCTGACATTTACAGACCTGACTGTAATTACTCCGACACAATAACACAAGAGGTCAAGACGGCGTTTTGGTTAATGTTAAACGACAGCGTTGATAAAAATGTGACTTCACACAGCCTTTTAGTCCACTTTAACCTTCAGACATATGACTCTGTGATCAATGAAACGGAGTAAATAATAGACCCTCGGTCCAAAATGAGTGATGCTGTATTGGCAGCATCTGTGACGTGTCAGTTATCAGAAAATAGAAAAGCATCACTGATATTGTTTTAATATTGCGATAATGATAAACGTTGTGAATCATTTTGTGTCAGTATCTGGTTGATACTTTTTATTTAACATTTTGTCATAAGAGTCACAATACAGTACAAATATAAAACACTGCAAACTCTCTCTCTCTCTCTCTCTCTCTCTCTCTCTCTCTCTCTCTCTCTCTCTCTCTCTCTCTCTCTCTCTCTCTCTCTCTCTCTCTCTCTCTCTCTCTCTCTCTCTCTCTCTCTCTCTCTCTCTCTCTCTCTCTCTCTCTCTCTCTCTCTCTCTCTCTCTCTCTCATTTTTTGAGTGTGACGGTGAAATAAAAAACATAAAATAATTAAATAAATAGATATTCCACCTATATGAGAATTATATAATGAAATAACCCACAAAAAATAACAAATAAGAAATAAATATAAATCTAACTATAAATATATAAAAAAATATTTATCAGCTTTTCACTTTATTATTATCGATCAAGAATTCATGTTATCACGGCAAATTCTTTTTGTACACAGATGTAAACAAACAAATATATATATATATATATATATATATATATATATATATATATATATATATATATATATTTATATATATTAATAAATGTTTTTATGTATTTGTATTTTAATAGATATTGTAATAATATGGTGTATAGTGAAAATCTGATATTGTGATGTTGTTAGCAAAACGATCACATTAGTGTCAGGTTAACGCATGTGATGGGATTGTAGTCTGAGGTAGTGTTGTAGTCGAGACCACCAAAACCGAGACCAAGACAAGACCGAGAGCAGAGGGTGTCGAGACCAAGACAAGACCAAGACTTTGAGGGCCCGAGACCAAGACAGGACCAAGGCAGGCCGAGACAGAGTCCAGACAAAGACCAGCACTCCCAAAATTTAATGCACAAAAGTTCAGATTTGTTCTTGAATTGTTTGTGACTAGCCAAAACAGAACAAAAACGTATTCTGTTTGATTGTGTCTAAAACTTAAGTCACTAAACTCAAGGTTTATTGAATAGTCATACAAAATCAACATCACATCAGATGTTATAAAATAAATAAGAGTAACTAAAGTAACAGAAGATTCAAATAAGGAACAAGTGATGAATGGATGTAAAACTTCTGGCTTTAAAAGCAATCACAGGAATGATGTTTAGTGTAGTACCAAGAGTTGTAGTCTTGACCGGTCTTGAAATCAAATCTCGAGACAACTAAGTCTGAGACCGAAACCATCAAAAAATGGTCTTGAGACCGGTATCGGGTACTACAACACTGACTTTGATTGGTCTTTCCACTTGTGTTAGTAAAGGGGCTGTTTCTTATTTCTTGAGATGTTTCTCATCTAATTGGAATATTTCCTCTAAACGGTTGTGGGACTCTCGCTTTTATTATATTACTTGTCTGCTCCTGGCAACAGATACAGATATACTGTCAGGGAACACGGTACCCGAGAGAACATCTGCTCAACGCTTCTACAGACCTCTGCTGATCTGATGTCTCAAAGACACCATCACACAAAACTCTGTCAGACATCCAGAGGTGATGCTGTTGGCACAATGAGAAGCATAAACATTTAGTCAATCTCAAAGGTGGTCAGGCCAAAACACAAGAATAGATGTGACGGATCTTAGCTTCTGATGACTATCACGTTGTGTTGTAGTCAATCTGTGATTCAAATGGGACAAAACTACTCAAGTATGAGTATGGAACACTCAAAGCTAGTGATGTCGGGCCATGGCTTCAGGATCAGATGACAAGCAAAGAACTATAAAACTCATAAAGTTTGTCAAGGTTCCCCAGCACACACAGGCCACAATCACATTAATGATGTTTAAAGCATTCATTATAAAAGCTTGAGTCTGGATCTATTTCTAACATTTGCTGAAAGCTTTAATAACAGTATAGAAAGTGTTGAAAACACTCCATCATACAAGAAAGCGTGTCTTGATTTCTTGCTAATTGATTCTGAGAATAATGATCCCGGGGAGGCAGAAAAGACCTCATCAGATCTTTAAGACATCATCACACATGAGTTTCTAGCATTCACTCCACACTGGACCAGTTTAAACTGTACAAACAATTTGTTTTGTTTTGTATGAGCATCCCGTGTTGGTCTTTGATTGACAGGTGTGTTTCTCCAACACAGTTCAGAATCTGACCTTAACCTCAACATGACTTATAAACTACCCTTAAACTGAAAGAGAAATAAATGACCGGAAAACTATTGTTATAGCCCAGGACTGACCCTTATATCTATAGCTCAGTGGTAAGAGCATTGATTTAATAACGCAAGGTTGTGTGTTGGATCCCAGGGATTGCAGATATCTATGTATAAATGTAAAGGATAATGCAATGTAAATCGCTTTGGATAAAAGCGTCTGCCAAATGCATACATGTAAATGTAGTTCATACACGTACTGATACCATCACACATGGTTATTAATCAAACATTGATTCAAGATTTAATTCAACTTCTATATGTAAGTTAAAAAATACTGAAAAGGTGTGTCACTTAAAAATAAAACTATTAGAAATGTTTTTTAATTTGAATTCTTCTTTTTTTAATTAATTTTCATTTTAAGTAAAATTAAGAAATGTATTAGAGAAGCTGAACCCTAAAAAAACTTTCTTAACCAGTAAAGGTGCAAAGATGAAAATAATGAGAACGTTATATAAACAATATACTGTTGCACCACCTAAACTGTGTGGATTAATGAACAACTTTTGTATTTTGTGTTGTGACAATTAAATCAGATTTTAAAATGTGTGCTTTGACAAACACTTTAAACAAAACCTTACTGTCAGTCAGTCCATCGCTGTCATTCATTAATTATTCCACTCAATTTACAATAAAAACATTTCTTCTTATCAACATCTCATCCAATCTTACATCCAATAATACAGAAGCCTGGAAAAGCTTAAGAGATGAGCTGATGAAGTAGTGTGTAATGGCTCAGAAGGGACTCTTTTAAAGACGTTTAAAGGCATTTAAAGTCATTTAGAGTACAAATGATGTCAGGTCACAGTCATGACTGCACGAAATACAGTTTGAGGGACTAAAAATGGTCTCTCAGATAATCTGCAGGCATGTAAATCAAACAAATAAATCAATAAGGCCAAAGGAAACAATCTGGCATGGGCGTTCTAGGGTCTTAAAAGCACAGAAGGGGGGCACCAGGGTTAATGAGATACGGAAGTTATTTTGGCTAATCTCTCAGAGTTATATCAAAGGGATTAAAGTAAAGAAGTTGTCTAGCAGGTGAAGCAAAGTCATTAAGAAGTGAGACAAGCTCCAGTAAAGTCATTAACAGTGTGCTCTTCAATATCTTCATCGTTCCCCGAGGAGTACTGAGGAGCCAACATGTTAATGAGGAGATATAATGTTAAATTCACTCAGCAGGATGACAAATCTCACAATATCAAACACACGTCTGCTTGCCATCTGCCAATAACATACACAGGAAAGACACAAAAAAGATTCCTTCAAATTAAGCCACCCATAAAGAAGAAAAATCACAGATGAGATATCTTTAATATCTCCATTATTTATAATAAACGTCAATGAGATTGAATGGAAGATCAAGATTGTTCTCTGATATATCTCATGAGAAAAGGAGTTAGAAAGCTCAGAAGATATCTCAAAACGTCTTAAACTGAGTTCAGACTTGTCAAGTCAACAATCGAAAGTGATTGACACCAAAACGGCAAAGAACAGCACTGTTGCTACGGTAAAATCGCACAGAGAACGGCTCTGTTACTATGTGATTAAAAAAGACCTCATCAGATCTTTAAGACGTCATCACACATGAGTTTCTAGCACTCACTCCACACTGGACAAGTTTAAACTGTACAAACAATTTGTTTTGTTTTGTATGAGCATCCCGTGTTGGTCTTTGATTGACAGGTGTGTTTCTCCAACACAGTTCAGAATCTAACCTTAACCTGTTACTGTGGTACAATCGCACAGAGAACGGCTCTGTTACTATGGCAAAATCACACAGAGAATGTTTTTGTTACTACGGTAAAATCACGCTGAGAACGGCTCTGTTACTATAGTAAAATCACGCTGAGAACGGCTCTGTTATTATAGTAAAATCACACTGAGAACGGCTCTGTTACTATAGTAAAATCACGCTGAGAACGGCTCTGTTACTATAGTAAAATCACACTGAGAACGGCTCTGTTACTATAGTAAAATCACACTGAGAACGGCTCCGTTACTATAGTAAAATCACACTGAGAACGGCTCTGTTACTATAGTAAAATCACGCTGAGAACGGCTCTGTTACTATAGTAAAATCACGCCGAGAACGGGTCTGTTACAATAGTAAAATCACGCTGAGAACGGCTCTGTTACTATAGTAAAATCACGCTGAGAACGGCTCTGTTACTATAGTAAAATCACACAGAGAACTGCTCTGTTACTACAGTAAAATCACACAGAGAACTGCTCTGTTACTATAGTAAAATCACGCTGAGAACGGCTCTGCTCCTATAGTAAAATCACGCTGAGAACTGCTCTGTTACTATAGTAAAATCACACAGAGAACTGCTCTGTTACTATAGTAAAATCACGCTGAGAACTGCTCTGTTACTTTAGTAAAATCACGCTGAGAACGGCGCTGTTACTATAGTAAAATCACGCTGAGAACTGCTCTGTTACTATAGTAAAATCACGCTGAGAACGGCTCTGTTACTATAGTAAAATCACGCTGAGAACGGCTCTGTTACTATAGTAAAATCACACTGAGAACTGCTCTGTTACTATAGTAAAATCACACTGAGAACGGCGCTGTTACTATAGTAAAATCACGCTGAGAACTGCTCTGTTACTATAGTAAACTCACACAGAGAACGGCGCTGTTACTATAGTAAACTCACACAGAGAACGGCGCTGTTACTATAGTAAAATCACGCTGAGAACGGCTCTGTTACTATAGTAAAATCACACAGAGAACGGCGCTGTTACTATAGTAAAATTACACAGAGAACTGCTTTGTTACTATAGTAAAATCACACTGAGAACGGTTCTGTTACTATAGTAAAATCACGCTGAGAACTGCTCTGTTACTATAGTAAACTCACACAGAGAACGGCGCTGTTACTATAGTAAACTCACACAGAGAACGGCGCTGTTACTATAGTAAAATCACGCTGAGAACGGCTCTGTTACTATAGTAAAATCACACAGATAACTGCTCTGTTACTTTAGTAAAATCACACAGAGAACGGCTCTGTTACTATAGTAAAATCACACAGAGAACTGCTCTGTTACTATAGTAAAATCACACAGAGAACTGCTCTGTTACTATAGTAAAATCACGCTGAGAACGGCTCTGTTATTATAGTAAAATCACACAGAGAACGGCGCTGTTACTATAGTAAAATCACACAGAGAACTGCTCTGTTACTATAGTAAAATCACACAGAGAACTGCTCTGTTACTATAGTAAAATCACACAGAGAACTGCTCTGTTACTATAGTAAAATCACACTGAGAACTGCTCTGTTACTATAGTAAAATCACACAGAGAACTGCTCTGTTACTATAGTAAAATCACACTGAGAACTGCTCTGTTACTATAGTAAAATCACGCTGAGAACGGCTCTGTTACTATAGTAAAATCACACAGAGAACTGCTATGTTACTATAGTAAAATCACGCTGAGAACTGCTCTGTTACTATAGTAAAATCACACAGAGAACTGCTCTGTTACTATAGTAAAATCACGCTGAGAACGGCTCTGTTACTATAGTAAAATCACGCTGAGAACGGCTCTGTTACTATAGTAAAATCACGCTGAGAACTGCTCTGTTACTATAGTAAAATCACGCTGAGAACTGCTCTGTTACTTTAGTAAAATCACGCTGAGAACGGCTCTGTTACTATAGTAAAATCACACAGAGAACTGCTCTGTTACTATAGTAAAATCACACAGAGAACGGCTCTGTTACTATAGTAAAATCACACTGAGAACTGCTCTGTTACTTTAGTAAAATCACACAGAGAACTGCTCTGTTACTTTAGTAAAATCACACAGAGAACGGCTCTGTTACTATAGTAAAATCACACAGAGAACTGCTCTGTTACTTTAGTAAAATCACACAGAGAACTGCTCTGTTACTATAGTAAAATCACGCTGAGAACGGCTCTGTTATTATAGTAAAATCACAAAGAGAACGGCGCTGTTACTATAGTAAAATTACACAGAGAACTGCTTTGTTACTATAGTAAAATCACACAGAGAACTGCTCTGTTACTATAGTAAAATCACACAGAGAACTGCTCTGTTACTATAGTAAAATCACACTGAGAACTGCTCTGTTACTATAGTAAAATCACGCCGAGAACGGCTCTGTTACTATAGTAAAATCACACAGAGAACTGCTCTGTTACTATAGTAAAATCACACAGAGAACGGCGCTGTTACTATAGTAAAATCACACAGAGAACTGCTCTGTTACTATAGTAAAATCACACAGAGAACTGCTCTGTTACTATAGTAAAATCACACAGAGAACTGCTTTGTTACTATAGTAAAATCACACAGAGAACTGCTCTGTTACTATAGTAAAATCACACAGAGAACTGCTCTGTTACTATAGTAAAATCACGCTGAGAACTGCTCTGTTACTATAGTAAAATCACACAGAGAACTGCTCTGTTACTATAGTAAAATCACGCTGAGAACTGCTCTGTTACTTTAGTAAAATCACACAGAGAACTGCTCTGTTACTATAGTAAAATCACGCTGAGAACTGCTCTGTTACTATAGTAAAATCACACAGAGAACTGCTCTGTTACTATAGTAAAATCACACAGAGAACTGCTCTGTTACTTTAGTAAAATCACACAGAGAACTGCTCTGTTACTTTAGTAAAATCACACAGAGAACTGCTCTGTTACTATAGTAAAATCACACAGAGAACTGCTCTGTTACTTTAGTAAAATCACACAGAGAACGGCTCTGTTACTATAGTAAAATCACACAGAGAACTGCTCTGTTACTTTAGTAAAATCACACAGAGAACTGCTCTGTTACTTTAGTAAAATCACACAGAGAACGGCTCTGTTACTATAGTAAAATCACACAGAGAACTGCTCTGTTACTTTAGTAAAATCACACAGAGAACTGCTCTGTTACTTTAGTAAAATCACACAGAGAACGGCTCTGTTACTATAGTAAAATCACACAGAGAACTGCTCTGTTACTTTAGTAAAATCACACAGAGAACTGCTCTGTTACTATAGTAAAATCACACAGAGAACTGCTCTGTTACTTTAGTAAAATCACACAGAGAACTGCTCTGTTACTATAGTAAAATCACACAGAGAACTGCTCTGTTACTTTAGTAAAATCACACAGAGAACTGCTCTGTTACTTTAGTAAAATCACACAGAGAACGGCGCTGTTACTATAGTAAAATCACGCTGAGAACTGCTCTGTTACTATAGTAAAATCACACAGAGAACTGCTCTGTTACTATAGTAAAATCACACAGAGAACTGCTCTGTTACTTTAGTAAAATCACACAGAGAACTGCTCTGTTACTTTAGTAAAATCACACAGAGAACTGCTCTGTTACTATAGTAAAATCACACTGAGAACTGCTCTGTTACTTTAGTAAAATCATGCTGATAACGGCTCTGTTATTATAGTAAAATCACACAGAGAACGGCGCTGTTACTATAGTAAAATCACACAGAGAACTGCTCTGTTACTATAGTAAAATCACACAGAGAACTGCTCTGTTACTATAGTAAAATCACGCTGAGAACGGCTCTGTTACTTTAGTAAAATCACACAGAGAACGGCTCTGTTACTATAGTAAAATCACACAGAGAACTGCTCTGTTACTATAGTAAAATCACGCTGAGAACGGCGCTGTTACTATAGTAAAATCACACAGAGAACGGCGCTGTTACTACAGTAAAATCACACAGAGAACTGCTCTGTTACTTTAGTAAAATCACGCTGATAACGGCTCTGTTATTATAGTAAAATCACACAGAGAACGGCTCTGTTACTATAGTAAAATCACACAGAGAACGGCGCTGTTACTATAGTAAAATCACGCTGAGAACTGCTCTGTTACTATAGTAAAATCACACAGAGAACTGCTCTGTTACTATAGTAAAATCACACAGAGAACTGCTCTGTTACTTTAGTAAAATCACACAGAGAACTGCTCTGTTACTTTAGTAAAATCACACAGAGAACTGCTCTGTTACTTTAGTAAAATCATGCTGATAACGGCTCTGTTATTATAGTAAAATCACACAGAGAACGGCGCTGTTACTATAGTAAAATCACACAGAGAACTGCACTGTTACTATAGTAAAATCACACAGAGAACTGCTCTGTTACTATAGTAAAATCACGCTGAGAACGGCTCTGTTACTTTAGTAAAATCACACAGAGAACGGCTCTGTTACTATAGTAAAATCACACAGAGAACTGCTCTGTTACTATAGTAAAATCACGCTGAGAACGGCGCTGTTACTATAGTAAAATCACACAGAGAACGGCGCTGTTACTACAGTAAAATCACACAGAGAACTGCTCTGTTACTTTAGTAAAATCACGCTGATAACGGCTCTGTTATTATAGTAAAATCACACAGAGAACGGCGCTGTTACTATAGTAAAATCACACAGAGAACTGCTCTGTTACTATAGTAAAATCACACAGAGAACTGCTCTGTTACTATAGTAAAATCACGCTGAGAACGGCTCTGTTACTTTAGTAAAATCACACAGAGAACGGCTCTGTTACTATAGTAAAATCACACAGAGAACTGCTCTGTTACTATAGTAAAATCACGCTGAGAACGGCGCTGTTACTATAGTAAAATCACACAGAGAACGGCGCTGTTACTACAGTAAAATCACACAGAGAACTGCTCTGTTACTTTAGTAAAATCACGCTGATAACGGCTCTGTTATTATAGTAAAATCACACAGAGAACGGCGCTGTTACTATAGTAAAATCACACAGAGAACTGCTCTGTTACTATAGTAAAATCACACAGAGAACTGCTCTGTTACTATAGTAAAATCACGCTGAGAACGGCTCTGTTACTTTAGTAAAATCACACAGAGAACGGCTCTGTTACTATAGTAAAATCACACAGAGAACTGCTCTGTTACTATAGTAAAATCACGCTGAGAACGGCGCTGTTACTATAGTAAAATCACACAGAGAACGGCGCTGTTACTATTGTTAGGACTCTGTCCTTCCTATCTCGAGCTTTCTGGCTCCCTGGGCAGAGTCATGCCATTGCCACGTCTTTCGGGTTTCTGTTGTGTTATGTGTGGAGACATGTGGCTTTATGTTGTTACTTAATGCCACGTGTCTTCCTGTTATGTCTCTCAGCCCCACCCTCCTATCTCCTGTAATTTCATTAGGGTTTCATTCCCATCGTCTGTTTTGTAATTCACCTCGTTAGGGTTTCATTCCCATCAGCTGTCACCACTCTCCCCATGTAATCACTCCTCGTTAGTGTCTCCCTTTATATGGTCTCAGTTTCTCTCTGTTCAGTGTTGGTGCATTGTCTTTATCATATGTCTTATGTCTATTGTTTAATGTTCTGTGATCTCTGGATGTTCGTTGGACTTCGTGTCATTGGATTACCTGTTTACAGTTTGTAGACTTATTATTTTCACTTTTCTAGAGACTTTATTTTCTAGTCTTTGTTTTGGAAGTGTTTTCTTTGTGCTGGTTTTCCCCATTGCGGGTGTTTTATTTAATAAACATTTATTGTTAAACCTTCGTCTGCCTGCATCTGGGTTCTGTCAAACCATTTCGTGACAACTATAGTAAAATCACACAGAGAACTGCTCTGTTACTATAGTAAAATCACACAGAGAACGGCGCTGTTACTATAGTAAAATCACACAGAGAACGGCGCTGTTACTATAGTAAAATCACACAGAGAACTGCTCTGTTACTATGGTAAACTCTAGGGATGCACCTAAATGAAAATTCTTGGCCGAAGCTGGATAAAAAGAAACACTTGGCCGAAGGCCGAACACGGCTTTTCACATATCTTCTATTTATTTAGCCGTTTTTTCCCCATTGCATAATCTGAATGGTCAAGATGCCCTTTTTATATTCTTTTTGATAAAATACTAAATAACTTAAAATAAATTTGAGCAAAACAAGTAATTAAAACAAAAAACGAGCCCTCTCCCTTCTTGAATAGCCTATTAGGCCTCATACTGACTGCTGAAAGAATGTGGTGTAGAGAAAATAAATCAAACAGGCCTGTGAAGAAGTACAAACTCCGAAAGCCACAAGAAGAGATCAGAATATCAGAGAGATTCAGAGTCAGGCTCTTGTGACTTGAGAAAGTAAACCAGAGCTAAGCAACCATCCAGAACCCCCTAGCAACCACACCAGAACACCTTAGAAACGGCACAGGAAACACACTCAGAACATCTTAGCAACCGCATAACAAAATCCTCTCAAGCATCTACATCACTCGTAACAGCCTCTACATGATATTCTCTTTTGAATCCAGACAGCATTTCAAAGTCACAACAACAAATAAAAAAGCCACAAACCAAAGCGAAGTGTTTACACCTAACTCGGCCGCTCACCCAACCCGCCATATTCCTGTGCTCATGATCAATGTGTCCTCAGTTCAGTTTTGTCACATTTTAATCTGTGTTGGAGCGCTGGGGACGAATGAGAAAACATGAGGGCGACCGGCTCTCTACTGCAGAGGGCAGAAATTAAGATTATTAATGATGTGTGAGAGAGAATAAAGGTTTCATATAACTGTGACTGCAGGGAATGTCCTCATTTTAAAATTGACGTTAGGTAGCCATGTTTGCTTTAGTCTGCATACAACATTTTCCCTAAACATGAACAAAATCTGATAAAACCTATAACACAATCTCACTGCAATCCGTAATATTCTGAGGTGGCTAATTCATATGAATTTGTACCGTTATATTCACACATTACAGTATGATCTGCTTTCAAATCAGCTTTTAGAGACCATTATTATTCATTATTGCTTATTTCTAATAACCACACGCTACGATTTCATGCAAATTAGCCACTTCGAAAAAGAATGACCAGTTCCGGCCACATTTGAGAACATCATGTAAAATCATGTTAAGTCGTAAATAGAAATAAAAATTACATTTATAATAACAATAAGCATTATACACTGCAAAAAAAAATTATCAATCTCCTGTACAAAAGTACCGTATATATTTTTATAAAACGGTCAGTTCTGGTCCTTGATTCTGATTGGTTGAGCGGAGATCTAAGCCGTTATATAATACCCCGATTTATAACGGCTGACCGCATTACCTAGAATCACTGCGCCACTCTTGCTACGTACAGCGAAATAATTGTCAAAATGTCCGATTTTGTGAAGAGATTGACATGACGGACAAATTAGACCAATAACAAACACCGCTGAAATTAATGAAAGAGAAATTGAAGACATCGAAAAGTAGAAATGAGGTGAATACTCATAAACAGACTCTGTGCTCTGTTAGTTGTTTTCGGTATTGTAGTGAGGTAGGCGGGACGAGAGTCGGGATGCGAGGCCGGTGCGTGAGTGTTTACGAGCGTCAGCTGTACGTGCGACGGTCTCGCATCACGGAGGGGATTGTGGAGTTTTAATTAAAGGACGAACGATCGGACCATCAGTGAGAGAGGAACAGGCCTGGATTTTGTGTGGTAGTTTGAGTTTATTTATTAATTAAAAGTTAGTTTATGTTCGCCGGTTCCCGTCTCCTTCCTTCCTTTTATGGAACGTTACAGTGGTGCCGAAACCGGGAGGAAGTAGAGAGGACTGGGACCGGAAATGTTACGTTTGTGTTATGTGTATTTACGTTTGATTTTATTAATTAAAAGTTAGTTTATGTTCGCCGGTTCCCGTCTCCTTCCTTCCTTTTATGGAACTTTGTTACACGTATTTTTTATTGACTTTAAACACTGTTCATGTATAAAAATAGATACATGTTAATGTTAATAGATAAACACCACAGTCTTTAAGCACATTATTCATTGTGTTCTTTGCTGCGTCTGTGTTGCTTGGCAGCCGCACCTGTTTCTGAGGAACTACTTTGTTTGGCGGAAGAATGTATTTCTATTAAAGTAATTACATAATATTTGTTGTGTTTTACTTCATGAAACTTTACTATGCATATGGATTAACCGTTTTATAAAAGCAATAAGCCCCGCGAAGCCGTGGGTTACAGTGCATTTTATAACAGCTAAGGGGGTTTTACACTGTAACCCACGGCTTCTTGGGGCTTATTGCTTTAGTATATTAAATTGAGATGGAAAATGACATGATATTAAGTCTTGTTTATCTGAAATTAAGCGAGTTTATGCTTAAAACAAGCAAAATATCAGTCTAGTTTATAAAAGAAGCTAATATTTCTACTTATGTCAAGCATAAACTTACTTTTGCATTTATCCATTTTTTTAAAACAACACTAAACATCATTACGTGTTTTTATTTTATTTTATGTTACTGTAATTGTTTATGATTTAATCATTTTAAAACACTGGAAAACAAGACAAAAATACTATGTTTATAAAAATAACATCCCACCTAAAAGAGAATGTTCTCTTTATATTATCAAAAGAAATACTGCAGTAACTTTGACAGCATTTTATAAACATTACATGTTACTGCTAAACTAAAAACATTGGTATAAAAACATGATTTACCATATCATTTATGCATATACAACATATTTTAGGTAGCTGGAGGAAGTCTATGTTTTGATTTAGTCTGTTTGATGGTTAATATGATTTTATGGTTTTTATAAAACACAGTTTAAGATGGTTAAAATATTGTACCAAAACTACTAAAGTAAGGTCTGAACAACCTTTCCTTACAATTCTCTAATCCAGAGCGCACATACAGTATATCAGACTGCTTTCCAGACGCTTTCCGTCTCATGAAAGTAAAAAGTGCAGCAATATCCATAACTAACCTTCCATCATCCAATAATCCTGCAGCCCTGCTCTCCACTTTCTCCCTGAACTCCCGGTCTCCAGCGGTAACTATTGCCATGGTAACCTTACAGAGAGCTGGAGGGTAAGTGGAGAAGTCGAGCCGGTGGCTTTGGCGATAGTAAATACTCGAGACAGCACCACTGCCGTGTCATGAGCGCGTGACAGAAGTCAAAACGCTGATCTTTGTTTGTTGTTAATCACCGTCACATTCATTTGAATACATATGTGCATCATTTCAAGAGAAACACATCACACTGACTGGCCCTGAATCCTGCAGACTGACATGAAAAATACCGCCATTCAATTTCCTCTGAAGAAAAATCTGTGATTGGCATCCAGAAAAAGAGGCATTTATCACTCGCCAGCCGCAGCATCATAGATGATGAAATAATGAGACGACAGTCGAGTCAAGTGCAGCCCTGCCGTGCGTGCCAATGCATGACGGGAAGACCACCCAACCAAACAAAACCTGGTCTGCTGTTAAAAATATTGTGTCAACAATTTGCAAAAAATCTATAAAATGCTTGTTTGTTTGTGTGAGATTCACCCCAGACGATGTGGTGTAGTTTTGTTCCTTTGACGTTGTTTTTATGTGAAGCGTATGGATTGTGGTGAAGCAGATCTGTGACAGGTAAATTAAAGTGTAGAGTTTAATCTGCCCAAATATGCAAATGTATTCTTACTTCAGAGCGCGTGTGTTCATTACGTTTGTTTGTCTCCGGGGGGAAATTATTATGCGTTCTGCATAACTCACCTGTACCAGCAAATAAAAACCAGCAAAACAATTCAGTTATTGAATTAATATTTCAAGTGAACAGCACACAGAAAAGAAAAAACTATTGAGCTAATAATCAAGTCATATTTTCATAAATTGTATCAGCACAGTCTTTGTATCATCAGTAAATACAGAAAGAGAGGACTACATAATATACTGTTGATCTGTGCCGGACCGAACGTCTCGTGTCGAAAAGCTGTCAAGTGTGTGATGAATGGGAATAGGAAATGAGAAATTCGGAGGAAATAACACACGAGTCAGGTGGTCATTGTACTTTCAAGTCAAATAAAGCAAAAAAAAAATCTTAGGTCGTCTAATGAAGTGTAATTGATATGAAATAAACTAACCTTTAAATAACAGTAGTACAACGTATGCAAATAGAGAGTTTATAGTCTGGTGTGAGTTTATCGTCTGCAGGGCATTATATGAATATTTCACACAGAAATTATTAGCTGTAAATCCAGTTAAATATTAATTCGCCCCCAAGATACTGCACTTATATAATAACTGCGCTTTAACTATTCACACAGCAGAGTTTATTAAAGACAAAAACAACAGAAACCATAAGAGTTTTCCAAAACCAGCTGATCTCTGTTTCAAATGATCCAAAACACAGCACTGGGACGTTCAATTCTGAAATGAGAACGAGACCATAGAGGAATCTAATCTACATATATTACATTTATTAAATTATCAAACAGTGCATTAATAAATACTGCAACTTAAACTTGGCCAGAAATGGGTGATTCCAGCCTTATGGACATGACATAAAAACACTCAGAGAATGTATTTCAGACCAATACACTGAACCATTTGTTTACATATGACTGAAGTTACCTTGTCAATAGAGTTTAAACATCTGAAAAATATCAGTCAATGCACAAGCGATCCATTTAAAAAAAAGGCAAATACAAGTGCGTTATGGATATGACAAAACAAAAGGACACTTTTTTTTGCGAGACGACACATTTCTGTGTGTATGTACAAACATTTCTTAAAATGTACAAACCTGAAGCAGTTATTCCCATTGATGGAATGGAGAAGGGATGACTCTTCATAGAACAAAAAATACTTTATATTCATTTACATGTGTCACTTACCTGACTATGAAAAATCATGCACTACAAATAAAACAAATGCTTTTGAACTTGAAGAGAGATCTCACATGGGTATCTGAGCCACCAAATGTTGATTTCTGTGTTGTTACTAAAGTAAAAACCTTTACTAAAAACATGATTGTTGACATTTTCGTAGAATCGACCAAAATATAGTTTCTAGTAAATGCAGACTGCATTTATTAGATAATATTTACTAGAATAATTATATAAACTATAACGTGTCTGTTCTTTGAAGACTATTTCTTCACCCTGGCCTGCAGGGGTCGCTCTCCCTGAACCTCCTGCCAGGCGCCTTCAGAATAGGTGATGGCACCCACATTATGGACTCTGGTTGCTCCAGGCCTTTAGAGGTCAACATTGCCTCATTCAGCACTTCATCACCAAATTGTATACACCTGTGTTTGACCCTTTATAAGTTTGTTTGTTCTCTGCCTTTGTGTTCAGTCTTGAGATGTTTATGCCTTATTTCTTGCTGTTGAGCAGTTTTGACGTTAAGTGTTCTTATGTTGATGTTTTGGACCCTCGAGTCTACCTTTATGTTACTCTGTTTATTGGAAACACGGCTTGCCAAGTTTTGTTTTGAACCTTTGTGTCTAAAGAGTAAAGTGTTCATTTTTTATCACTAAAGCCTCCTGACCTTTTGATCTTCTGCGATTGGGTTTAAACCCTGGGGTCTAGCTCAGTGAGTAATACCCCACACTTTGAATGCCAGGGACCTGAGTTCGGTCCCCCTTCATGCAACCCGTCAAAGCAAGACTGAACCACGGAATCAAACCCAGCAGAAGAACCCCGACCCAGTTCCAGTGCCGAGGGTATCTATGCTGCACTCTCTGAGCAGGCTATAGCCATTCAGCGACACGATAAGCCCTCTCTGAGATTCTCAGACTTCTCAACCCACAAACCCAAGCCTCAACACACAGAGAACCCCAAGAGTCTCCTGAACCCCGATTACCAGCTCCGGAACGGTTTGATGGCAATCCTGAGAGATGTAGGGGGTTTCTCACTCAGTGCACTTTGGCCTTTCAACTCCAACCAAGCAGTTTTCCTACAGAAAGCAGCAAGGTGGCCTACATTATAACCCTTCTTACTGGCAAGGCGCTCGACTGAGCCTCAGCCTTGTGGGACCAGAAGTCTCCACTCACCATTGACTGACAACTCTTCATCAAAGAGATGCAGAGAGTATTTCAGCATCCTAGTTGCAGGGGTGACGTGGAACATCGCCTGTTAAACCTCTCTCAAGGAACCCGAAGCGCCGCAGAGCTCGCAATAGAGTTTCGCACTCTGGCGGCCGAGAGTGGCTGGGATCAACCGGCTCTTAAGGCCATCTTCCATCATGCCTTATCTCCCAAGCTAAAGGACGAGTTGGCTTTCCGAGAGCCTGCACCTAATCTTGAGTCTCTCATAGATGTGGCGATCCGTGTTGACCATCGCCTCAAGGAACGTCAACTGGAGCGATTGAGGGAGATCAACTTACCCCAAGTTGAGCCTCAGGAAATTTTATGGATCTAAGGTTGGCCCAGAGTCTAGCTATTGTTTCAGAGACTCTACAGGAACCTCTTAGTATCACGGCTGCCGCCGGCAGTCCGTTGGGGTCATGTAGGGTTACCCAATGCACTACCCTCCTCCAATTACAGATAGGGAATCACCAAGAGTGGATACAATTCTTCTTGATTCATTCCCCCAAGCTCCCTGTAATCCTTGGCTTCCCATGGCTGATTGCTCACAACCCTCACATAGACTGGTCTTAAGGAGTCATCAGCGAGTGGGGAGCCAACTGCCAAACCTCAGGTACTGCTTCCTGCTATCCATCTGAGCCACTTAAGACTTTCCCACTGGGTCCTTTTGTTAACATGACTAGACCTGAGACTTCCTGCACAGAGATCATGGCCGTTCCCAGACTCAAGCCTGTCCCCACCAAGCTCACAACTCCCGAGTTATCCCGAGTTCCCCCTGAATACTCAGCTCTCCTCAAAGTCTTCAGTAAGACCCAAGCTGCCACACTACCCCCACATAGAACATATGACTGCGCCATTGAACTTATGCGTTCAATACGCCTAACGGTCACTATGAGTACCGAGTTATGCCGTTTGGTGAACGCTCCAGCTGTCTTTCAGTGCCTTATTAATGATGTTCTCAGGGAGATGCTTAACCTTTCAGTTTTCGTCTATCTAGATGACATTTTGATTTTCTCCCAGAACCATGAGGAACATGTACAACATGTCAGACGGGTCCTTACCGAACTGTTGAAACACAAGCTCTTTGTAAAGCTCGAAAAGAGCGAAATTCCATGTTCCTTCGGTTTCATTTCTCGGCTTCTGGGTTTCCAAGGGGAGTCTTCAGATGGATTCCGGCAAGATCCAGGCAGTATTGGATTGGCCCCAACCCAACTCATGTAAACAGGTACACCGCTTTCTGGGATTTTCTCATTTTTACAGGAGATTTATTCAAAATTTTAGTTCTGTTGCAGAGCCTCTAACTAGTTTGACCAAGAAGTCTAACGGGCCATTCACATGGACCAACAGAGCCAATCAGGCGTTCAACTCATTGAAGAAGCACTTCACATCGGCTCCTATACTGGTGCTTCCGGACCCAGAATTACCCTTCGTTCTGGAGGTGGATGCCTCGGACGTGGGCGTAGGAGCTGTCTTGTCACAGAGAAGCAAGAACACTAACAAGATTCACCCTTGTGCTTTTTTTTTCTCGTCGACTCAGCCCCACTCAGAGAAATTATGACATTGGGAACCGGGAGCTGCTTGCCGTTAAAATGACATTGGAGGAGTGGAGGCACTGGCTGGAGGGGGCCAAACACCCGTTCCTCATCTGGACGGACCATCGTAATCTCACCTACATCCAAGACGCCAAGAGATTAAATTCACGACAAGCCCGTTGGGCCCTCTTTTTTTTACCAGATTCAATTTCACTCTCTCTTATCGCCCAGGTTCAAAGAATCTCAAGCCAGATGCCCTCTCAAGACAGTTTGACCCACCCGAGAAAGAGAGCCACCCAGAAACCATCCTCCCCACTTCCAGGTTGATAGCCTCCATCCAGTGGGACTTAGAAGATGCCGTCAAAAGAGCCCAACAGCGTCAGCCCGATCCAGGTAATGGCCTTAGAGGGCGTCTATTCGTTCCTGATTGCTTACGTTCCAAGGTGCTGCGGTGGGCACACGCTTCCCCCTCCTCAGGTCATCCGGGAGCCACTAGAACCTGTGAGCTGACCCAGAGGAGGTTCTGGTGGCCCAGGATACAGGCGGATGTTCGGACCTTTGTCTCTGCCTGCTGGGTGTGCGCTCAGAACAAGGAGCCTAGAAGCTGTCCTCAAGGCCTGCTGCATCCACTGCCCATTCCGAACTGTCCCTGGTCCCATATCTCACTGGACTTCGTCACTGGTTTGCCTCAGTCTCACACTTATCCTAGTGGTGGTGGACAGATTTACCAAGACATGTCGTCTCATACCCCTACCCAAATTAAAGAGTAAAGGGGGTCTAGCTCAGTGAGTAATACCTCATACTTTGAATGCCAGGGACCCGAGTTCGGTTCCCCCTTAATGCAACCCGTCACATAAACACAATGTACTGTGCCGTGTTTGACCTTTTTTGTGGTTTTCATATTTTCCCCTGTAAAGCTGCTCTGGAACAATGCACATTGTGAAAAGCGCTTTACAAATACAATTGAATTCAATTCAACAAACTCTCGCATTGAATTTTTCTAATGACTAAAAATGAATGATACACTTCCAAACTTACTGTCTAAATAAGCTTCCCTACCATAGCCTCCGGACACAGATATTAACATCACATAGAGACTTAAAGTCATGGTAAAAGTAATTGATTTTCCTTTCAATTCATTAAATTAAATGTTATCTTGTCTGAACGATGATGACTTCTATTTTGAGCGCTCAAAGCTGCTGTTTTAATGTCAACCATTACAATAATAAAAACATGCAAAAACAAATATGAATATAAACAAATAAAACCGAATAAATGAAATAATTAAATAGAATAATTGAATGAATCAATAAATATATTTAGACTTAAATAATAATAACACTTAATAAACCCCAAATGAAAAAAATTACAATGTTTCTATTCATCCTATTAATGTAAATATAGAAAATGTATATAATTATTAAACGCTCTACTTGCTCACACGCAGATGACAGAAAAAATCAATCACTAATGCTTGTTAAAAGGCTTCTGTTTCATTGCTGCGTGTATGTCTCTCTCTATAATAACTATATATTAATGGCTCAATTTACTCACGTTTTGGAATAAGCAACAAAGATGCAAAGAAGTCCTTCCAACAAATAAATAAATGAATGAAATGTCCACTGTGACCGGTCATGTTTATATGTGCTCCTGGCCAAATGCTTGACACATTCAACTTGCTCAGATCAACACACACATTTACGTGGTTCAAACATTGGAAAACAACTAAATCAAGGTGAATTAATGACATTTAGATATGTAAGAGACATACAGTAAGAGTGAGAAAAGGATGAAACTATCTCTTTAGGTTATCAATTCTTATTCTATTAATAAAGAGTTATATTTAGTTCAGGAGGACAAATGCTGTCAACAGGAAAATGGATTTATCGAGAGTGTCAAGAGAGTCTATCTGAAAACTAAATTGTGCCGGATGAAAGGTTGAACCCTAAGAAAGGCCATTCTGGAACATCCATGACCTCCAGTTCACCTTCATCTCTGGAGCCTATAAAATATCAATAACACCCCAGTGACAATTATAAATGTGCAAAAGTTACATTTGAGATTGAATTAGGACGTCAGGAACAATTCACCAACTGTCTCTCCTAAATAGAATTGAAAATAAGTACACAAGTACTTAAGTGTCACAAAATGAGTTGACCTAATGGACTACTATTTCCATTGTGGAGAATCGTGAACACTAACAATTGAATAAGTGATAATCCACGGGTTATCTCACTGAAATCATGGTTATTTGTCAAGTTAAAGCTGTTATTGATGTTTACAGTCTTATTTTCGTCACTTACACATGTCTACACCGTTTTGTCACATCAATAAAGTGTGGACAAAATGTCAAATTAAAATGGGTTTCTAATGTCTGTAGTCGTGTGGCGTCGCGCCGGTGGTGTCCGGTGTAGACAAGGTTTTGATTTCAAATGTTGATCAAACTGACTGGAACTATACCCGTGCATTAAACCTTCCAGCCAATCAGAATCCAGTATTCAAACAGACCACGGTATAACGAAAATTAGAAGTTTAATAAAGCTTTATCGAGTTACTACAATAAATTACACAGTAAACATCACATAAATAATAATGAATGAAAAAGCTGCGACATTGTTTTTACTGAGCGATGCTCTTTTAAATGCACAGACATAACCACACAGACATCTCGTCCTCTGAGTGAACTCCAATTCATGTTTTAATATCCAACACCAGAACTACTGTTTGTGAATCAATATCTGTTATTTTATCTAAGAGTTTTGTTCTGTATGAATTGTATTGTTACCCGCAGGCACAAACATACACACAACACACAATTTCTCTCTTCCCCGGTGAGATGAGGTCATTGTGTTTGGTCTCTTCTGTTTTCTTGAATGTGTGATGTTGTATCTCTCTCATCATAACAGTGTGACAGTTATTAGCTCTCAGAAAGTGTTAATATCTCTCTTTTCTCCTGACGTATGTCTCCTATATTCTCCTATACACAACTCTGACTCATCTAATGTCATTCATGACTGTTTTATGGACGAGTAAATACAAAAATGGAGGGTCAGTCGAGTTGAACTTTTCTATTAGAAATCCCCCAAAAGGACGTTAATGTGACGCTTGTGCAGCACATGCAAACAGATCTCAACAAAGTATTCTGTTGGAAATGCAAATGCGGACTGTCGTGATCAAAAGTAAGAAAAATGTAAATGGTTGTTTTAGATCATATTTAGCTGGCCTTAACAAACACAGCAATATATTGTTAATAATTATAGCTGTAGTAATAATAGTATTGTTATTAATGATCATTTATTATCTTTATTAATTGTATTATTATTAGTGGTGGTAGTATAATAATAATAATAATAATAATAATACGATTAATAACAATATAATAATAATAATATGTTTATACTAATACTACTACCACTACTAAAACTGCTAGGACTTATAATATTAATAATAACAATAATGATTATTATTATAAAATCATTTAAAAATATTGTAATTAATACTAGTTGTAGTGTTAATATAATAACAATAACAACAACATTTATAATAATAATTTAAAGTTAAAACATTTATTATTTAAAAAAGTTAATATTGTTGCTATTATTATTGATTACATTCAAGACTGAATGGCAGCTGTATATTAATGCATACAAATTGAATATATATTTTTTTTAAATGTAGAAAGCAAAGTCTTTAAAGAAAATATGTTGGAATTTGAACAACTAAGTTGTATTGTAAAAAAACTTCATATCATCAACCGTGTGTTTCGCAATATACCAGTATATCATTACACCACTATTAAATATGAGACTCATAAATAATGTAAAAGATGTGTCGGGGTAGTGTGTTTGTTTGAGGGTCGTCTGGGGTCTATCTGTATTCCGGTCAGGCTGTTTTTAAATGAAGCCCTGAGGTAAAGTCCAGCGGTTGAGAAAGACAACCAGCCCATGATTTTATCGCCCTTTTTTGATACACAACACAGGAGAATAAAAAGATGAATGAATGTCGGTGTGTTCATGCCCTGAGGGTAGCTCGCCAAAAAACAGACAAAACGCTCCACATGCAGCGAGAGTTGCTGCTCTGAATCATTATGCAAAGGCGATGGGACGCATGCAGCATGCGGAAGCTCCACATGCCCCCCTGCATCTGTCCAGCAGGAGACGATGTGTCTGATAAAAATGCAGTCTGAGGTGAGATGAGCGTGAGAGAGCTAATGAGAAACAGATGTAAACATGATATCTCTGATGTAACTAAACTAAACAAGCAACATGCATAATAAATACACTATGAAAATGAAAAATATATATATTTACATAAAATGATTCCATGGTTGCTGGCTCGTTTTTATGTGGTTTAAAGGTTGTTTCTAGGTATTTGTTACGGTGATTCTAGGTGGTTGCTAGGCCTTGTCTATGTGAATGTTAGGTCATTTCAAGGTGGTTGTTTCTATCTATTTGTTAAGGTTTTTCTAGGTTTGGGTTTCTAGGTTTTTTAGGTGTTCTTTGTCATTTCTATGTGGTTGATAGGTTGTTTCTAAGTGGTTGATAGGTTGTTTCTAGGTTGTTGATAGGTCCTTTCTAGGTTGTTGATAGGTCATTTCTAGGTGGTTGATAGGTTGTTTCTAGGTGATTGATAGGTTGTTTATAGGTGGTTGATAAGAGGTTGTTTATAGGTGGTTGATAAGATGTTGCTAGGTGTTTGATAGGTTGTTTATAGGTCCTTTCTAGGTGGTTTATAGGTCGCTTCTAGGTGGTTGATAGGTTGTTTCTAGGTGGTTGATCAAATGTTGCTAGGTGTTTCATAGGTTGTTTATAGGTCCTTTCTAGGTGGTTGATAGGTTGTTTCTATGTGGTTGATAGGTTGTTTCTATGTGGTTGATAGGTTGTTTCTAGGTGGATACTAGGTTGTTTCTAGGTGGTTATGAGGTTGTATTTAGGTATTTAAGGTATTTCTAGGTGGTTTCTAGATTGTTCTAGGTGGTTGCAAGATTGTTTCTTGCCCATTCAGGAATTGGTGATACAATGCTATAACTTTGCTAGATGGTGGTGCTATAGCATTTCTAGGTGGTTGCTAGACTTGTCTATATAACAAATAGTAGCTTGGATTCCCCTTCATTGTTAATAACCCTGACTGTTTAGAAAGTAACAGCACACTGTGTAAACTGCTGTCATGATCACTAGAAAGTCAAACAAATGTCTAATTTAAACTAAACTTGTGGACCGTATAATATCTGTAGATAACAACAGCTCAACATTTACTCTGGAACAGTTCAACAGATGAATTTTGTGAATTAGGAGCTTCTAAATTGTTTTGAAAAAGCATAATAAATAATTTTCTAATAATTTATTGAGATAATATTATGAGGACAGAATGTCATAAATTTTGCCCAGTTTTCTAAGCTCTAGCATTGTTAGACATTCTACATTTAAACATCTACAAGACAAAAAAATGGCACAAGACATCTCTACACGCACTGTGTATCATCATAACATTACATTATAAAAACTGCTCAGATTTAAATATTCCCAGAGTGTAAAGCCGACAAACATGAGTTTGCTCTTCTAGTAAACACTGAATAATCTCCCTACACCGGTGTGTACACACTGTATGCCTGCACACTCATTATGTGAGATTGGTAACTATAAAGTGATCATTATCTAGTGCTCATGTGACGTGTATGATCATTAACACAGCTCCCCTCAGTTCTGTCGGCCTGACGATGAGATTTTTAACACGTTATAATTGCAAAAACACATTTCCTTTAGCAATGCAGAGTGTGATAACTTCAAAACCTGCTTGCTGATGGTGATAAATCCATCCAACTACTTGTATCTCTACAGCTCGGTGAGATGTTAAGATTATATTCCCATTAAGAAAGTGTTGTTAGATGAGAACATTTCTTTATCACTGCCACGATGGATGACTGCTTTCACTAAACCCAAAGTAACTTCCTGACCAAAAGTGTGAGGACAACAGCTCACATTCAACATCATTGGCCGTGCCGATAGTCTACTTATAGTCATATCAAATATTGATATTAATATTTATCGATCAACTAATTCATTCATTTATCAATTGCATGACTGATTAAAGCTCAAACAGTTGAGGTTTTGTGTTTCTTCAGTCCACCTCTGATATGTAGTTTTCATCTATAAGAAGCTACAGTATAAGAATCCCCAGCACAAATCAGAAGAGAAAGCATTTTGTTTTTTGTGAGTATTTTCAGCGGGACGATCATGCACACATCTATTAAAGCTAACGGTGCTTGTTGGGTCTCATAAATTGGCCTTTATTAGGTGCTCACTAGAGGAAGCGGCGGCTGAGAGCAATTGACTCTGTACAGCACAAAAATCAATAACGCATATGAAAGCTGAAATCTATGAATTCTTTTAAGAGTTTCCTTTAGCCCGGTCGGCCCATAAAATACGCTGATGAAACTTCAGCTGTCGAGTGGACAGTGTTTGGTGTGTGAAAACAAAAGCCATGAGGAGAAAGGATGTTGCACAATGCGTCTTTATCATGTTTATTCAATTAAAGGGATACTTCACCCAAAAATGAAAATTCTGTCAATCCTTCCAGTTGAGTTTAAATGAACACACCGAAAGATATTTGGAAGAACGCTTGTAACCAGACAGATTTCGCCCCCCATTGACTACCATAGTAGGAAACAAATACAATGGTAGTCAAAAGTGCCACCGAACTCTTTGCTGTCGTACATTCTTCAAAATATCTGCTTTTGTGTTCAACAGAACAAAAAAAATGATAAAAATAAAATTTTCCTACTTTGGGAGTCAATGGGTGTTGAGATCTGTCTGTTATAAGCATTCTTCCAAATATCTTTCTGTATTCATCAGATCAAAGACATTTATACACATTTGAAACAACTGGAAGGTGAGTAAACAATGACAGAATTTTCATTTTGAAGTCAAGTATCCCATTAAGAACACAAGCGTCTGTTTTTTTGCAAATGTATTTCATCAGTTTTTTAGGATAATTCACTTGGATTCAACAAACACCACAAACATCAAAATGTAATCCATATACATGAATGCTTTTCTGTATCTCGTCAATATTAACAAAACACAAAGTGAATAAAAAAGCAACTTGTTGTTTTATCAGTAGACCTGTTGTCGCCAGGCTAGATTATACAATAAGTTAGTCTTTGCACATACAGTCTGAAAGTTGTTTGAGTTTTTTCATATTTGGTGCTGGTTTGTACGGTGTCTCTGAATTGTCAAAACACCTCTCAAAATGCTTGTTAAAGATGCAAAAAACACAGTAAATCAAAACCCAGTCCAAAATATTTTTATGACGGACGATAATATGGGAGGGAGTGTGTAAATGTGATTGACACAACGTGAGGTCCTATTTATTTTTTAACGTGCAGAAATTTCGAATGCACATTTCGGACTGAAGGTGCAATGGCCTTTACTGCGTATTGCGCATGTTCACGGACCTCCCTTAACTTCCGGTGTCATGACTAATTCTGCCCCCCGTGTAAATGGTGTCCGCTTAGGACCCCGCGTAATTCAATTGACTAAAAGAACTTCTAATGGGTACTCTTCATAGCGCCTAATTGCAATTCGTGCAAAATTACATTATCAGTATTTGTATGTATGACAATTATTGGTTTTTCACTAAATGCTTCATACAATAGTACATATATGAGGCTAGAGGAAGTGAAATCCAAAAATCTAGTTCTTACCATTTCTGTTATTTGCTATAATCTAATATCATAATAAGAAAATATATAAAAAGTGATGTTTTTTGTTTGTAAAGCAGATGTTAACCCAGAAATACTGGCGTGTATGTTACATCAAGCTTTGACAAAAAATGCTTCTTAAATGTTAACATGTCTTTTTAATGCTTTGTTTTGTACAGCGTATTTAGCTCGCTAGAAGCTAACGTAGCTTCAGTTAGCCATACAACAACATTTCGAGAAAACAAGTCTGTGATCAGGCATTACAAAACCTACTAGATTGGGTCCTAAGTGGACACAATTCACAAAGGGGGTAGAATTTCTCATGACACATTCACAAACAACCAAGTGCCTGTAGATAATTTTAGATAACAATCAAAAGAAACGGAGATGAAGCGTTACTTGGCTAATCTTGTCTCTCCAATATTTTGATTTTAGACTGCGATAGCAAACTCAACCAATAGATGTCAACGTACCATACGTTTTTTTAAATGAAACGGTCTACAGATGCCACAATTGTGAAGATAACACAATTGTTTCGATTCCCCATAAGCCAACAGGTGTTTATTGGAACACCAGTTAGTGTTTAAAACGTAATTTTTTTTATTCGGCATAATCAAATAAACAGAGAACTTTCTGATGCCGTATGTTGTATAATGTTACTCTCTTGATTTAATAATGCCGGTGGAAGTATATTTGGTCACAAGTTCTCTCAGTTAACTTCTCACCCGTTGCTTATCTTCAAAAAGGAAAAGATCAAACTTCATATAACATCAAGTGAGAATAAACAGCGTGTGATCGACAGCCGGCTGGCGGAAGTGCAGCACTCAACACCTTCAATCTGTCACCTGCTTTACAGAACTACAGTTAAAGATGCACAGTGAAAACGTCAGCCACCGCCGGTCGGGCAGAAACACAGCGGTTCTCATGAAGAAGACAATAAGCCTCCTCCTCTTCTTCTTCATCATCTCTGTTCATTTACACCTGTTGAGAGTTTCACTTGTTCACTGTCAGACGGGATATCAATCTCTAACCCCAAACACTCAAAGCGTACGTGACTTGAGAATGAAATCAGGTGATAAATGTGAAGAGGTGCACTCTGTCTTTGTAAAACACACTCTGGTGGAAATGATGTGTCTTACAGTCGCTGCTTACTGTCATTCTGGGACTGTCTCTGCAGCCGGACGCTGAACTTTACTGCCGCGTTTAGTCTTACTCTAACTGCTGTGATGCATCACACGCTCATGTGCGTTTACTCACCATCACAGAGATGTGCAGCAGGTGCATGTGTTCGTGCGGGACACGCGGGGGCTCCTGGACGGTGGGCTGCGTGACCTGCGTCAGCTGCTCCGAGCTGCTCATGGACACGTGAAAATACAGCGTCCCGTTCTCCAGCCACTGCTGTTTCCAGTGCACCTGAGAGATGTCCGCACCCGTCCCAGACATCTCTGAAACACAGAGGAGAGGAAACACATCAGTCACGTGACCCCACCTGACCAGTTATCAACATGGAAGCTGACCGGAAACCCCTCATTTCCTCTGAGCTGTCGGTGAAACGACAAGAGATGAGTAATAAATTCAAACATCTTTCAAATATTGTTTATATTATTACATTGTAAAACACTGTACAAAAATACTGCACACTGTGTATTAATACGAAATGTACAGACTTACATACATCACAAAGTTTTGTAAAATATGTATAACCTTCAATAACTTTGTTGAGTAAATTCTTCCTTTTCATCAATGCATAACTCTACATGTAAAACTGAATCGATTTGATATGATGTTTTCTTCATGTATACATCTTTTTATAAACATTTTCTAACATTTACAACAGCAATTCTTAAATATAATGTAATCAAATATTTAACAATCTTTTATGACATTTACAACCGTTTTTTACAATAAAAACTTACGACACAATGCAAAAACAGAATGACATGTTCTTAATCCAAAACATCATTGTATTCATTATTTTTATATCAATAGAAGATGAAGATGTGTATGATATGACGTTAGAATCTCAGTATTATGACGAATGAATTGTGGCTTGATTTCTATAGCACTGCATGACGTCTTTAAACTAAAGGTGACATTCGTAGATTTTCAACAAAGAAACAACACTTCTTACTTTCTGACAAGTGTTTATGAATTCATCTAGATACTGAAAGTTGCTTACAAAACTGTCAAGATAAACACATCCAAAGTATATAACCAGGGTCCCAAATCAAACTAAATACTCAATCTCAATAGAAGAAGCAGAGATCTTCTCCATCATGACAAAAGCTGGCAGCACATGTGATCCGCTGATAAAACGTGTCCAGAGATCAGATACGTCGGATGGGTTTTTTATTGAATCAAGTTTGCGGTCTGACCGGTCAGTGTGACCTCGGCAGCAATGAGCTTGATATTTTAAAAGAATCTGCAGAATCCCGGCGAAGCCGTTTCAGCGCTAACAAGGAGCTGAAAATTGATCCTGAAAGATCTCACAGTGGTTGGAATGATGAGGACACGACATTCAGAAGGCAGGAATGAGAGTCTAATGCAAAGAAATGAGTGTCCAGATCAGCGCTCTTTCATGTTGGTCGAGACGAAATGGAGTTTCACTCTCGTCTCAAACATTTCTTTTAGAATTCCTTGGATGAAAATGGACACGAGTAAATTGTTGGCAAACGTAAAGATTAAAGGATAAAGGTTTTCTGTTCATACAATGGAAATCAATGGAGTTCCGTGTTGTTTCTTCAAACTAATACAGGTTTGACACGATATGAGGATGAAGAAATGATGGGGGTACACTTACGGTTTCAACATGTACGCTAACATCAGCTGACGGTGGGACTGTAGTTTACGATGATTAATCTATCGCTTCATTAATACAAAGTTTCATGCAAACCCACAAAAGCACATTTTCAGCATGTTTGGGACTAATGGACAGGCAGAGAGAAAGCGCTGAGCGTTGTGTTACAGATCTGTAATCATCTGTCTTTATATATAACGAGAGAGAGAGAGAGAGAGAGAGAGAGAGAGAGAGAGAGAGAGAGAGGAGAGAGAGAGAGAGAGAGAGAGAGAGAGAGAGAGAGAGAGAGAGAGAGAGAGAGAGAGAGAGAGAGAGAGAGACAGAGAGAGACAGAGAGAGACAGAGAGAGACAGAGAGAGACACAGAGAGAGAGAGAGAGAGAGAGAGAGACAGAGCGACACAGAGCGACACAGAGCGACACAGAGAGAGAGAGAGAGAGAGAGAGAGAGAGAGAGAGAGAGAGAGAGAGAAACCGAGCCTGACACCGATCAAAATCTTTATAACAGCCCTACTGGTTCTGGTCGCAGTTACGATACAAAAAAAACATTAATTACATTTTTTATCATAATTATTTGTTCAGATTCGGACTTTTTAATATAAACTTTGAGAATCTATATCTATAATAAATTCATACTGTTAGCGCCGGGCGACCCGCGGGCCAAACGCCGAAGCTAAATAAACATAAATAAAAGAGAAGTGAAGTGGTCAAGTGAACGCAACAGTGGGATGCTTTCATCTCATGACACTATCAACTTCAATTAGCTGAAAAAGTGGCTTTCCAGGCAGCAGGCCAAAACTTTCAAGCTATTTAGATCAATTTAGAGTGAATTACCATCACTGCTCCAAACTGAATACATCTGAATAAATTACATGTATTTAGGGTCTGGCTGAGCTTAACTTGCTGTGTTTCAATTACACAATTTATATGCTTTTGTTTCAATCTGCGTCCTCTATGTTTCACAGCAAAGAAAGAATAAAAGAACACAACGGCTTCATTATCTACTGATAAATGCACAACCCTCTCTGTGTGAACTAAACGTGCATTTTAACAAGAAAACAATTGACTTGTTCCAGCAAAGATCTTCGGACAATATCACTGTAGAGTTGATAGAGTGATATATCTACATTTAGGCTTTTGACACTCTCCCTCGAAGAGACTTTCATTTAAACTACACATCATTTATCAGTATTGGCTTAACACACAATGTTATCAAATCACCTACAGGAACATTATATTATTACACTAACACATTTGTTCTGATGTTTTGTTGTGTTCTGTATCTTTAGGGACGGGTATATTTACACGTTATAATACACGAGGATATTGCTGAAAAAGCACAATTACAGTAAAGTGACATGCGCAGATTATTTCAAAGACAAAAAAGGAAACCAATAAAAGTTACGTTTAAAAATATCACATTAACTGTATATGCTAAAATATTTTATCAAGATCTTCTATTTTATATTACGTATACATCAGGGCTGTACGTGACTGTTTTTGCAGGTTTAATGTTTGCTAGAACAGGCCAAACAGTCGTGCGCAATGTTTGTTAACAGACTGAGCCCAGAACAGGGACAGCGGTGAGAGAGTCATTGGGCAGAGAGCCACAGGACAGCAGGAGACACCGTCCCCACACCACAGGCCTGTTTGTGATTCATTTGCGTAACCCCATTAACAACAAGACTCATCGGGTCCCAAAACACACCCGCATTACAACAGCACCCGCGGCAGTGAGAGAGAGAGATAAAGAGTGTCCCGTTCACGTCATCCCATGGTTTTGGACGCTGTTGTTCTGCCCCCTGTGACTCTGCAGTTAATGCCCTCTGTGTCTCGCAATGGCCACAGTCAGCAAAACACTTATTACTGGAGTCCAGCGCTCGAGTGCTTCTCCTGAAGAAACGCAATCAGAACGCCTGGCAGAGAGCGAGCCGAAAGTATCTGAATTTCACAAATCACATTCACACGCTCGACTCGGCCCAGAACGGCCGTATCGTCCCATTTCAAAGGCACTGCGGGAGACCCAACAGCACGAGCCAGCCAAACATAAGCTCATTTTACTCCACAACATGCAAATGCTGGAAAGGTTTTGTTCGATTTGAATGTCTTTCTGTCTTCGATTTCTAATGCGCACATGTAAAGCAGACGACTACGGAAATCTGACACATATCAGCACAGTGAACGACATCTGAAATTATTTGCAGATATCGATCTGATTCACGGGTGTAAATATCAAAAAGACTCACAGAGAGGATCCCACACTCATCTCGAGACCCTTCGGTGTGATCCAGCGGCAAACACTGAATAGATTTCATAAAGCACATGGCTGTGTTAATGGATTATAAAGTCAAGGTGATCTTGATTTTCTGTTGATCATCGTGCACCTGCGGGACATCATAACATCACCTTACTACTGTATGCAGTTTTAAGAAACTATTAAAATCTATTATGAAAATAACATCGTAAAATAAAGGTTTGAATAACATAACATAATCATCTGCTATATTTAGTGTAGTGAACTTTATTGTTACGAGGTCTTAAAAGGGTCGGTTGACACGGCTAAATCAAATATTATCATTACTTTTAGATGTAACGCAGTGTGTTTACACGAGTTAAGGTTTAAAAACACTGTATTTTCCACTTATCGTGAATGTTTATTTCTCCTCTTTGAAAGTTCATCGCTCTGAAAAGCGAAATCTGCTGTGATTGGCCAGTTAACCAGAGCGTAGTGATTGGTGGAATACTGCAAGCGCGTGATGGATATGTAATGCCTCTCACCATATCGACACTTTCATTTTAGCAATTTTACATGTCTAATACATGCATGCCAAAACACACCAAAGACACAAAAACACGTATTTGCGCCATATGACCCCTTTAATTTAACGCCAGATCTTGACCGGTTTACCCGTTTTCTTTGGCACAATATTATCAGACTGGTTGTATCAGTGATTGTCAAGTGATTAGTATTGTATGGAGTGAGCAAGTATGGATCTGTACGTGACAGTTTCATGGCTGAGAGACAAGTGTGCATCAGTCTTGTTTAGTCTGATAAACACTGGCAGGCCCGAGGCTCTTTACTGTCCGTTTCTGTGCATCACCAGAGAGACACACCAACCTCTATTGTGCTCCCATCTGATGCCAAAAACCACTTCACATCTAACAAATAACATTCATACACAAACTCATACCAATTAAACAAACACTTGATACTGAATCATTAAGCATTGTAACCGTTACATAACAAACAGAATAAAGAATCATCAACAACATGTTTATTTAAAGTGATAGTTACCCTAAAATGAAAATATCTGTCATCATTTGCTCAGAACGCAAAAGAAGATATTTAGAAGCCATTTACCCATTGACTTCTATTGTGTGGACACAAAACCATTGTAAGTGAATGGTGTCCAGTTAACAACATTCTTCAAAATATCTTCCCTTGTGTTCTGCGCAAGAAAGAAACTCACACAGGTTTGACATGAGGGTGAGTAAATGCTGACAGAATTTATATTTTGGGTGAACTATCACTTTAAATCGTATTTTATGAAATAAATGCATCTCCTATTGAAGATCTCATCAGTGTCATGTAAATATCTGTAGTAATATGAAATATTGCATATGGAAGAATAAACCGCTGCATTGACTAATCAACATCCATGACCAAGATACAGTTCAAAATATGATAACAGGTCAGAATTAAATATCATGAATCCATTTGCCTTATTGAGTTTTGTTTACTTACCGTAAACAACGAATCTACTCGCTCAAACATTGCCATTAATAAAGGTTAAAAGATTATTTTCTTTAAATAGTATTGTAAAGTACAATGAAACGCTGTAATGCAAACTTAAACTTAAATGCTTCTTCGCAGGTTGTAGACAAAATACAACATACATTTACTGCCATGTAAACAAAATACAGAAATGTACAAGAGTTACAAAAAATTTAATGCAACATACTCAAAATAAGATCAGCTGATCCCATGCGAATCCATAACAAAAGATTTCTAGAAAAGGCAATTCTGAAGGTCCACCGCCAAACCCGCCCAACCTAACGTCACGGGCATAAAAGCAATCAAACAAGAGATCGCACGAAGTGATACGAATTAGCCATATCGTAAAATAAGTTGCGTTTTTGCCATCAGATTGTGTTGTTCTGCCATCTGTCAAAACTGTAAAATGTAAAAAAAGTGATTTTGAGAGAACATTTCTTTGGCCCTCTCACCAGTACACCAACCAGAAACAATCTGTTCAATATTCATAACCGTCATGTTTTTGTTCCAAACAACTGTTGTGAGCTACAGGATATTTTGTTGGTCACTTGGTTTCTATTTTATGAACCAAATAGAGGCAATTCAACCACACATGGGCCACTGAGACCATCACATCAATGGTTGCCAGATCTACACTTTCATTGTTTTACAGGATATCATGTTAGAATATACAAAAAGAAGACTTGTCTACACTGGACACTAGGGCTGCAACGACGCATATGTGAAATGCGTCAACGCGTCACATGATTTACGTTATTTGGAGTAACGGCGGATTCTGCTCCCGGGCATTGTGCAAATGACAAGATAACATGATCGTGGTCTGGTTTTATTTAATATGTTTAACTGTCGGAAAATTTCAAACAGAGTTCGGACAAAATGGTGATTTGTTCACTCTGTAACAAAATAATAGCATGACTACCATGCAAGAGCACCTCAAGAGATAACATCCTGTGACTCTCCGACGAGCCTTTGTTACGGTCAATGACTCATAATAGACGTCACCCTAGAGCTGAAGCTATCGGCTAGCACATATGCTAATAATATGGTGGCGCTATGAAACGCGTCAGTTCGGTCCATTGATTCGCGCAGATGACATGTCAGCGCGGTGCGAGCTCTGTAAAACCCTGCTGTCTCGTCCCACTTTTGGATTGATTGGCTTCCCATATAATAATGCTAATGTTAACCGCTAATGGTGCTAATGTAAGTTATCTACAGTGGCAGTAAACTTCAACATTAGTCAGATGTAAATCTTACATCCACGGAAATTGTTAACAGATAGTAAACAACACGTTTCCTCGTTAGACCTTCAATGTATACATTTCACATTTTGTCATGCTTTATCGGTTCATACATTTCATAATAAAATACATAAATACGTTACCCTTTCTAAAATACTATTATGGTTGTCATGCACTACCCTTTTGAAATGTAACTAGAACTTTGTGAAGTTACTTAAAATTTTGTGACACGGTCCCCCAATATTTTTGTGCACTGTTCTTGTTCGGCATTATTTATGTTTGATTTTAAAACTACATGTTGCCTCTAAGAATATTTTGCAGTGTATTAGGTATGATATATATTTGAAGTAACGTCTTTAAACTATATGTTGCCTTTCAGGTTTTTTTGCACTGCATTAGACAGTTTTTTGGAGGGCTTTGCTCCTTTAATATACATGTTGCCTTTCAGGCTGTTTTGCACTGTTAGGCATTATCTATGTTTGAATAAACTGAATTAAATTGAAGTATGTTTTTAGAAAATGATTTAATAAAACTTATAAAGTTTAAAATACCAAACCCGCTCATGTTAGCTGCATGCTTCACGCTTCAGGACAGTTTAACGCCACACCGACGTCTTATTATACGCCCAAATGGAATAGTTGGCATTCTGGGACGTGGGGCTTTATTAAAATGCAAAAATTGCAAATGCCCAGTGGAGATGTGATTCAGTTTGCATTGTAATTTTGTAATTACGTGTCCAACACAGAGCCTTTCAGCTAATGTTGAGTATTAAAGTCCACGGCTGGTGTTCATAAAGATCAGACAGCGAGATCAAACGAATCCAAAACAACGCCATGCCAGGATCTCCACATGAAACGCTCAATCGGTCATTCTGATTGCTCAGAGATCATCCTGTGAAATTAAATGTTCATAATGAGGGAGAGGTGAGCTAACACACACACATCTTAAACAGGGTTACTGAGTTAAGCCGTATTAAAGAAATCCTTTTAATTAAACACTGAAGAATGTGATGTCATCTGTTTACTTCATTGTTTTATCAGTGTGTTGTGTTTCAGAGTTTAAATGAAGACGTGAAGTGACCTATCACGATGACTTGATGATGTGCAAAAGCGCTTATTACCCTCACAGTCTGTTCTGTCACAGTGAGGATGAAGGCCGATGAATAAGCGATACAGATGAACGAGTGAATCGTCTAAATGAGTGATACAGATGAATGAGTGAATCGTCTAAATGAGTGATACAGATGAACAAGTTAATAGTTTAAATGAGGTATACAGATGAATGAGTGATTCGGCATAGCAGTGATAGGAGAAGCCATGCTTCTGAATGTGTCATTCAGTCTCACAACAGATAGAGACACACACCTTACTGTCATCATCTCATCTCTAGCGATACACACACACACACGGGCTGAACTAACAAGATCAGTGAACAGGTTTAGCTCTCAATACTTCAAGACGTCTGGAGTTGTATAGTGAGACCCTGCAGAAGTAATTAATGGGAACAGAAACAGACCTATAAATATTTCACCGCTCGGAGTAACACGTGTCACTCATTCTGACAGCATCACACAAACACAACAACACAGCGTCACAGCGTCAGCCTCTGGGCCAAACACAAATGAAAACTGCTTCAAACCTTCCGCCGGCAGACACATCCATCACAAACAAACACCAGAAAAACAATACAATCAGACACGGCTGAAAGGGATCATTCACACAAAAATAACAATTCTTACATCATTGTCATGTCAAACCTGTGTGAATTTCTTTCTTTTTCACAACACAAAAGAAGATATTTTGAAGAACCAAACCACACTGAGAAACCACAGTGACTTCCATTGTATGAACACAAAACCACGGACACATTTTTCAAAGTATCTTCTGTTCTGTTCCACTGAAGAGAGACTCACACAAGCACATGCCGGTGAATAGACGATGACACTTCATGTTTTTTTATTCTAGCATGAATCTATTTACAACATTATACAATACAATGTATTTCTTATAAATGTCCTTTTTTAGAATAATATATAATCAGATTGCACCGTTTTCTGTGATTTTCATCAAAATCAAACTTGTAAGCCCCATGACTTTCAGCAAGGGCACATGAGGAGGCGGGGCCGAGATGGGGGCGGAAAGTGTTATTAAACTCTAGTTTGGTCGAGGCAATTGAATTGAGTGAGAAAACAATTTCAGAACACGCAGCATATTGTTGTCGTACATTTGAGGGAGTCGGTAAACATCTGTGTTAAACAAAACAATCCCGTACACTCGCACCGCATAAAAGCAGACGTTATCAACTCCTCCTCTCAGTCTCTCGCTCTCTGTCTGTTCCCTCCTCCGTCACCAAGGTGACCTGCGTCTACATCGCATTATCATGCGCTCGTAAACCTGCACGGCTTGCTTTACGCGTTAAATGCAATCCCATTCGACCGTAATACAATTTAGCCTCGGCACGACAAGAAAACTCCCTCCTCTACAAGGAAATTAGCATCATTACGGAAAACAATGCAGCCGATATTTACGGCCCAAGTTATAAATGGTTTGTCTCCTCGCTTTTCAGGCAGGATTAAAGGGGCAGGCGGCCAAAGAAGGCCTAATGTATTTAAAGTGACACATTAAAAGGATAAACAGTAGCTTTATCTCCAAAGTACATTGACTTTTGTTGAAACGCAGCAAAATCTCATTAATGAAGCAGTCGGGCGACCCATTACACATCTCAACGTCTCTTGAGGGCAGAGCCACCGTGTAGGAGTGAAAGCAGGTCATAATCATAAACACATTAACATCGGTGAATTCTGATGATCGCTCGATTCACGTCTGATCCTCCTTAACGGTCACATGGAGGAACATTCAAGCTTATGGACTCTTCTCATGCACATGACCGTACTCTGAGGTTTTGTGAATTCTAATGTGTTCTACAGTACATGATAAATGTTGTCTGTAAATGTCATTATGTTTCCTCAGCATTCTGTATCTGTTGTGGGGTAACGCTGCACCTCATTACGTTTTGTGTATCTGTAAAATCAAGATGAATCTGCTCGATCTCTGCCAACACACAGACACGCACACACGCTCGCACACACACACACACACACACACACACACACACGCTCGCACACACGCTCACACACACACACACACACACACACACACACACACACATCTTCAGAAGAGAAAGAGGACATATGGTGCCCAGAGGGGCCACACCGAAACTCTGTGTGCTTCCTCTGACAGGATACAAACATGAGCTCACTCTACATCCATCCATCCAAACACACATTCATACAAACTGTGGACTTCATCTGACAGAGTACACACAAGATATCGCTGTACATCCAAACTCACACAATAATACACACACTTGCTGTGATACACAAAAACACACAGACAAGAACTCACACACAGTAACACACAAAAACACATGCGCCAAAAACACACACAGTAACACACAAAAACACACACACAGTAACAAAGTAACACACACAAACACACACACAGTAACACGCAGACACACACGTAAACACACACAGACACAGTAACACGCAAACACACACACAGTAACACACAAAAACACACACACAGTAACAAAGTAACACACGCAAACACACACACAGTAACACGCAAACACACACACAGTAACACACAAAAACACACACACAGTAACAAAGTAACACACACAAACACACACACAGTAACACGCAGACACACACGTAAACACACACAGACACAGTAACACGCAAACACACACACAGTAACACACAAAAACACACACACAGTAACAAAGTAACACACGCAAACACACACACAGTAACACGCAGACACACACGTAAACACACACACAGTAACACGCAGACACACACGTAAACACACACACAGTAACACGCAGACACACACGTAAACACACACACAGTAACACGCAGACACACACGCAAACACACACACAGTAACACGCAGACACACACGCAAACACACACACAGTAACACGCAGACACACACGTAAACACACACACAGTAACACGCAGACACACACGTAAACACACACACAGTAACACGCAGACACACACGCAAACACACACACGGTAACACACAAAAACACACACACAGTAACAAAGTAACACACGCAAACACACACACAGTAACACGCAGACACACACGTAAACACACACACAGTAACACGCAGACACACACGTAAACACACACACAGTAACACGCAGACACACACGTAAACACACACACAGTAACACGCAGACACACACGCAAACACACACACAGTAACACGCAGACACACACACACACACAGTAACACACAGTAACACACAGACACACACGCAAACACACACACAGACAAACACACAGTAACACGCAGACACACACGCAAACACACACACAGTAACACACAGTAACACACAGACACACACGCAAACACACACACAGACAAACACACAGTAACACGCAGACACACACACAGACAAACACACAGTAACACGCAGACACACACGCAAACACACACACAGTAACACGCAGACACACACGCAAACACACACACAGTAACACGCAGACACACACGTAAACACACACACAGTAACACGCAGACACACACGTAAACACACACACAGTAACACGCAGACACACACGTAAACACACACACAGTAACACGCTGACACACACGTAAACACACACACAGTAACACGCAGACACACACGCAAACACACACACAGTAACACGCAGACACACACGCAAACACACACACAGTAACACACAGTAACACACAGACACACACGCAGACAAACACACAGTAACACGCAGACACACACGCAAACACACACACAGTAACACACAGTAACACACAGACACACACGCAAACACACACGCAGACAAACACACAGACACACACACAGTAACACGCAGACACACACACAGACACACACACAGTAACACACAGTAACACGCAGACACACACGCAAACACACACACGCAAACACACCGTCTCGGTTACGTATGTAACCTCTGTTCCCTGACGGAGGGAACAAGACGTTGTGTCGAAGCCGACAGATGGGGTTCGCCCTTGAGAACCAATCATCTCTGACTATTTTGAAAAGGCCAATGAAATTGGCGAATGAAATTTGCATGCCGGGCTCCGCCCCCGGATATCCGGGTATAAAAGGGGAGCCGGCGTGCTCATTCATTCACCTTTTGTGCTGAGGAGCCTGAGAGCATCTCGTGACTGCTGCAGCGGACGGCTATTGTCGTGGCATGAAGGACACAACGTCTTGTTCCCTCCATCAGGGAACAGAGGTTACATACGTAACTGAGACGTTCCCTTTCTGTGTCGAAGCCGACAGATGGGGTTCCTATTGAAAACGCCACGGTAATAGCCACGTCACAAATCTCCAGCGAAGCGACGTTGGCCAGCCTAGGCGAGTCAGACGTAAGCGCTCTCGCGAGATTGTAACCTTCCAGTAGGTAGACAGGGGGACCCAGAGCTTCCAAGAAAAGATGGGTAGCCCCTGCCCTCTGTCAACTCAGACGGCCCCAATGGCGAGAGCCGTCCGGCCATAGGACCACTGGGTAAGCGCTATTCCCTCAAGGGGGAGGTGCGCTACGGAGACCACTTCCCACCCTCGGGGGGAATACAGTGGAGAATCAGCATGGTCTTACCGGTAGGGAAGAACTCATGGGAGGTATGTGCGAGAATCCGCAAGGTGGATGTCCACAACAATAAATATAACAAAGCAAACGTCACGTAATTGACCTTTTGTACTCATCTCACAAAAGTCTAAGATTACAAGCCTATGAATAAAATTGTACTTTAACTTTATTCTTGTCCTGTTCATGAAACTAATATTTCTTTCTTTTCTGAAATGTGAAATAAATTGTCTTTATCTTGGGTGTGTAGTGTTAAAATGAGTGGGTTGGATCATAAAAAAATCTTATAAATTAATTCTACTCTAAAGATTTCAATGTTTCATCACATTTCTTGTGTTAGTAAAGAACTGAATCAGATAATCACATAAATTGGTTGATTTATTCATTTTTATATTTTGGATTTTACAAACAAGTAGACGTCGTGTTCAATGTCATTTTACTGAAATTACCAGTTTTAACGTAACACAAGCAATCAAGTTGAATGACATTTACGTTTGTGAACGACATCAACGTGAGCATGTGTCACAGTCTGGCAACAGAAGATCGGCTTGGAATCAGCAAGATGTGCCACTGTCCGGCCGATCATGCGGTCAATCGGTGCACCTCTAATTATATTGCTTTGCTTTCATCATATGATAACACAATGTTGAAATGCAGTAAACTTGATTTTAAGAAAACCATCTGTGCAGAATGACTCTAGTGAAGCTCAGACATTGTGGGCGGTTCCCAGTGCGTTGCTACGCGGTTGCTAAGGTGTTCTGAATTGTGTTAAGGTGCTGTAATGTGGTTGGTAGGAGGTTCTGGAAGGTCGCTTCTTTCCCGGCTCTCATTCCATCCAAACTTTTAACATTTCAAATTCACCATCGACCACAGACGTCACATTCATCACCTCGGCCTCGTTTCATCGCTTAAAAAAATCCTGATTCATAATTTTGACTCTGTGTGGCATTCCCGAGAGGATTGAGAGGATTTGAGATATCATGTCTTGTCCTGTCACAGCAGAGACACAACACAGAGCTTTAATATTTAAATACCAGTGAATTACTTTAAACGTATCATTTCTCCCATACAAGACCTCACGTGATTGGCCATGATCACTTTTGGCTCATCGTCCTGATCTCTCACGCGGTCTCTTGGACGACAGTTCTGAACGGCAGCCAGATACAGTTCATGCGTGGAATGATGATGACAGATATGACCTTGACCACGCTTTTATAAGCTTCAGTGATACAAACATCCTATTAAAAAAAATTAAACATAATAACATACGCAACATTACAATCTTTCATTAAACATATGTATGAATCCAGTAGAAATGACCTCCAAGAATTCTCATACAGTAGATGTATGTTCTGAAAGATGGCTGTCATTGATGGTGATGAACAGGGTTTATCATAGCAGCAGCAGGGCCGTTTCAGTAAACTACACTCATTAGATCCGACTGTGTTTTATGATGGTTTTTTTAGCATTAAAAGCATTGTAGATCATGCACCTTTCCATGCGATGCTTTCCTTCAACTACTCCATGCGTTCTGTGTGTGAAGGTGATCCAGAATGGAAAGATTCTGTGCGCATGTAGATTGATGTAAATACTGGCTCAATGC
Organism: Barbatula barbatula; assembly: GCF_947034865.1. Lineage (NCBI taxonomy): Eukaryota > Metazoa > Chordata > Actinopteri > Cypriniformes > Nemacheilidae > Barbatula > Barbatula barbatula. The sequence goes on from NC_136767.1 coordinate 32,471,805, forward strand.
ACCGCAAACCTGCCGTCCCGATGAAACCTCACGTAACCTCTTTTTGAGTATGTCAGTGTTTATTATAAATGATTATTCGTGGATGTCCTTGTTTTTCATAACATTTAATCAATTAATGAGCCTCCTCCTCGCAACAACAGCTTTATTGACTGTCTAAAGTCCGAGCCTCCAACAAACTATTCAGTCAACTCCATCCCATTGAATTCAAGTCCCACACTACTAGTTTCTCTTTTCTGTTCCATTCCGATATACTGGGGATGTAAGGATTCACGCAAGCTTATCGATTAAAATACATGATGATTCAAGCCGGTTGAGATGTTATTTGAATCACAATACATGTTTTGAGCAACAGGAGCCGCTGGGTTTACTGCAAACTTATGCTGATTTTTCTAAAATGTAAACAATCTAAGAAAATCTTGGTTTGTTTATATAACAATACTTTTCTATTATAAATGTTTTATTTCATTTGGAATCTGTTTTGAAATGTCAATTTAGTGCAGCATTTGAGAAATAATAATAGGGGAGTTGTTCATTTCTAAATTATTTCAACAAATTAAACAAATTATTGAGAATAAATCCTATCGCATCGCGAGCGGAGTGAATCGTCACATATGAATTCCTCTTATTAATTCCTGTGTACATATTTTCAGAAAACTACATGTGTTGCGTGATTTGCTGATATTTCAATTAACAATATTTGTACTGCAGTAAGCATAGATTTAAAGGCCGTTCACATTATAACGATAAATAAAATGATAACTATAAAAAATAACGTTTTAAAAATCATTCTTAATTCAGGAGAATAGCGGGGTTCACACCATAACTATACCTATAAAGAGACAGAGAACGATATCGTAGGGATCACTTTCAGAACGATTTCATCTGATGACGATAAAACATACGGTCGGACAGTTTCTGGCAGATAATGTTTAACTATTAGTGATCGAAACGCAGCTTTTATGTCAGAATGAAAGACTGTAGTGCAGTTTGTTTACAGCGGGATATTATACTGTATATGTTACGCTTATGAGTCAGCAAGCTGATAAAATATATGTTTTCCGTGCGGGACACGAGCGCACCTTCAGAGAGACCATCCAGCATTTGCTGTCATATTTTGGAGAAAAAAGGTTCGGGAATGAAAACGAAAGCATCAGCAGATCATCTACATTCATTTTAGTGACTGAGAACACTGCAGCGGCTTCAAATAAACATAACGTTATTGTTATCGTCCGCTGGTGTGAACGCTAATATAGTAATAGTTACAGTTATGGTTATAATGTGAACAGCCCTTAAGTATAGTATTAACCATAGTTTCATTATAGTTACTACAGTTTAACTTTGAGTTTAACTGACTTTAATTAATTTGCACAAGATTCTCGAGAAACGTTTGTTGACCTGAAACTGAGAACTACTAGAAAAGAAACGTTATTAAAATATGATGTCACCCAAGCTGTGGTACTGAATTAGTAGCTGGAAATCTGGGCTAGTAACTGAAATCTTGCCGTTGAGGACGTGATTGATGGACCAGAGGGACCCGTGCTGCCCTTGGGCCGCAGTCTGGCGGTAAGTGCATAAGAAACTCTCTGCTTAACATAAATTAACCAAATCATGAATAATTAAGAGTTTGCCAGAGTGAGTACTACTGTTAATATTGCTCGGGACTTAAAACTCAATACTACCAGCTGTAAGTCATCCTCCACCATTGACTAGAAAATGATTTCTTAAATTATTAAGAACTTCTGATCATTCCTAACCAGCAGATCATGAGATTAACTCATTGAAAGAAGAATAGCACTAAGCAACCACAAGTCAACCAATTGCGATAGGACAACCGTGAAGAAAATTCAGAGTAGAGAAGAGTTTCAGATCGTGCTTAGAAAGCGCTGTAAGTTTCCGTTACAAATACGGTTCAGAAGCGCTCTCGCAGTCGTTCTGTAATGTTTGTAGGAAATGAAAGTAAAAGGCATCAAATTGGCTTGTCCAGTGTACAAATAGAAAACATGGCCGAATGATGTTTGACCTTGAAAGTTTAAAACTTTCTTTCAGTTGAATTTCTGATTCCTTCCCATCTGAATCCGAAAAGCTGGAGAGGAAAAAAACAACAAAACTCGAACTAAACTAAAGCAGCAGAAAATTGTGCTAAATTACACAGCAATTACACGACCAATTTAATTTAACAGATTTAGTCGAAAAACTCATTAAGAACATCAAGCCAAATAGTAAACTTTTTATTCCTTGCTTGACTCATTCCCCTTTAATGATTTCCTTAAACAAACCTGTAGAATATCTCATGAAACATCACAAAGATAAACACAACTAACAAAATGTCTGTATTTCGTTGTAAAATCCTGCTTTGAGTTGCACAAGAGCCAATAACGGAGTGTCACAACTGTCACAGAATATTCTCTTCTAAAACAACTATAGTTCACACGGAATGAATATGTCACACCAGACAAATTGAAGATTATCAGGCAGGCAGTTCATTTGTTATGTTTCTACAGAAAAGCACTTCATCACCGGACCCAAGCACCTCCGCCATTGACTTCCATTCCATCAAAACAGCCAGAAACACTTTACCTTCTGTGATGATTGTGCACCAGTTCGGATGAAAAAACACACAATATTGTCAACAACAACACAACAGAAAATAAGAAACTGTGTCTTTAAATGAGATTCAGTCTTGTACCGGGCGCGGTAGGCCTACAGACAGAGATGAATACAGATGTTCTATTAGAGACGTTACATAAAAACTTTTTTCTTGGCAAGAAAGTTTGGGAACGGTCTCAACTAAATGAAGCTTTTCCTTTGGAACAGATCTAATCTTATTGAATGCTCGATCTGCAATCTAAATAGGCACGTTTACTGCGTTTCTCTCTTTATTGCATATTGGTTGGTTTGTTAATGGCATGTTTGGTGCGAGAACAGAAAGTTGAATTTTGAAAACAAGAAAAATCAATGCCGGACTCATTACCAGGCCGAGGGGAAAGTAACTGATAATGATAAAATCAATTTCAATTTTGACTTCATACTGAGCCGATGGGGTTCTTTGATATCATTGACTCATTGTGAAGTGTTTGAAGACCTTCCTCTAGAACGGACTCAATGAGTCGCTGGACGGGAGTTTAGTCATGTCAATGAAATTCAGCAGCAACAATATAAACAAAGGACCAAACTTAACTACTGGTAGATCTCTGCAAAGAATCAATAACTGTTAAGTAGTTTTAACGTCATTTAATACAATTCGTATACAACTAAATAATTAATATCAATCATTATATTAGAACCAAACACGGCCAGCGCGTGAAATCATATTTCAATGAAACGCAGCCTATATTTGAGATTTTATGCACAACCACTTGACAAACATAAATACTGTGTGAATAAAAAGTTTCTGGTCTAAATGTGATTCCTTCTTTCTGTTTGAGCCATCGATCAACACCTTGAACTAAACGCAAGAGTTCATTCATTAACAACCCTAAACGATTAATGAAACCAGTGTTTCTCCTGTGTGAAATAAACAAGTCCTGTATCTACACACACTTTTCTTCTGATCCGGTTCAGTCCAGTCTTCTACACACATACAATCAGTACTGTTCTTTTGTTTTGAAAAACACATTTCATTTAACAATGAAAAGCACAGTTGCTATACAAACAATGTGTTAAGAAACCAAAGCAGTCATTTTAGTTTGTGAGGAGTAACTTGCTCAAATATCTCACACACATGATCTGATTTTTGTCATCTGAACAATAATGTGTTTACTTCCATACTTTCGTCAAACCTGTGTGAGTTTCTTTCTTCATCGGAACACAACAGAAGATATTTTGAAGAATGTTGATCATTAAAAACTGAACTCCATTGACTTCCACTGTATGACCACAAAACCATCTTCTGTTGTGTTCCACCGAAGAAAGACTCACGTACAGACTACATGAGGGTAAATGAATGATGAAAACAGACGACTCTTACTTTTCTTCTAACAGCACTTTTTTATTTCATACAGAAGTTTAAGTGTTAACACGTTTGCTATTGATTCTCATCTCAAAATCATTCACAGTATTAACTATAACAACAACAGCATCGAGAGAAACAGCCCAAAGCGCTGTGTGATTTAAAGATAGCAGCCCGTTCTTCTCTTCTGCATTATTAATAGAGCTGTTTCTTTAAGACAATACAAACAGTTCTATAACTAATGTAAAGCTGTGAAAGAAATGACTTTAGCTACAAAAAAGTATAAAGAGAAGTTTGTAGAAGTGTAAATAGTAAAGAACTTCAGAAACGAAGACTTGAAGTCATAGGGTTTTGTTTTTGTCGTGATATATTTTAATATTAATTGTTAAGATCTGTAAACTCAATAAATGAGTTAAATAATAAACTTCAATTTGTTGTAGTTTCCTGATGTGACTTTTGCTCTTCTATCTGTGTGGACAGATGAAGAATTCAGTGAAATCCCAGCGCTTCTGCATAAACCACATTTATATCTGCTGGCTGTTGCTTGATGTTTTCACTCTGAATAATTACCAGCATTACGCGTGTAAGATCATTAAATATTTAAAGACAAAGATCGCTACAAATCCCTGGAATGAAAAATCACCCACGAAATGTGTGTTCGTATTAAGTATAGTCATTTCAGACGTTTTTTTATTTTGGCTTAAAAACTCCACGTCGAGACTATTAAAACAATCATGTTCAGCTTGATCAACACTCATGAGCTTTGTCTGTACAAAAAAAGCTACATTATTAGATTATTGATTATTGGCATCATTGCGTGTTCTTCCAATATTGCAAAAGCATTGAACATATAACAAAAGACATGCAATAAGTAAGTCTAAGTTTAAAGTAAAATTTAAATTAGGTGCTGAGTAAGGGATAAATATAGAATGAAATATAAAATAAAGTATATGTAGGTAAACTAATGAAATATATAAAATATCTCTATCAAATGAAGATATTAGGCAGAAACATGAGATTGTAATAAAAGTAAAAAGTATTGTTTGTAACAGATGAAGGCATTCGTATAGCCAAAGCATTTGCAGCGCTTCAAAATGAAGGATAATTATTGTGATAAAATAAATCAAAGTATGATGTATGTAGTGCATATTATAAAGTGGTTTATAATATACCGTATGTACATTTATAAAAACAGAAATAGAGTGTAGTTTAAACAAAGATTTACAAATGCAAAAAATCCATTTAAGTGGCAGAATAAAGGAGTATAGTAATTGAATGTTATGTACAGATGTTCTCTCTCTCCTCAAGATTCAAATAGCTTCATTGGCATAACACACAACATACTGTGTTTACACACGAAAAAAGTATATAGAAAAGCATAATAGAAAAGGCGTGTGACGAGACCCTTAACACACGACATGAGACGAGTCACGAGATCGAGACTTTTTTTATTAATTAAATATATAGGGGAACGGGTTTTTTTCCACATACTCAATTTTACGGCCAAAATGTTAATTATTAAATCATCTTGTACTTTCTGAAACGCATTACACATGAAATATTTGAATGAATTATATTATAGAGTAATAAACAATATGTGAACACTGCACAATGTTTTGTCACAAACTCATTCTTAACGGTCCTAGCTTTTAGCTTTTTATTTTATTCTTTATATGCTTTTTGCATAGTGCTGGTGTTAGCAGAGGTGCTGATCAAATCACACTGTCAATCCTCCTTCCTACACTGACTCAACCCTCATAGCCTTCATACATAAACATATGTTATATGTTTACATTGCACATATGTAAGAGAAAGATGATCATTTTTTAAAGAGGTTTGCTTGTGAATATATTTCAAGTGATGTGATGTGAACTTGCAGGTGCTGTACTGTACTCGTGGTACAGACAACTCAGCTGCTGTTCAGTCACACGCTCCTGGCAGCGTGGACCGCCGTAAACACCGATGTTTTTAATGCGCGCAAAGGTTGAATCCCGTCCGTCTATTGCGTGTTAACCTAGAAATATGGTGAGAAAGTAGCACCGCGGGATGTAAAATCATGTTGTCCATGAATGTCACTGTAGCTCACAGCCTGCACATACATTATGCAGTTATTACCGTGTTCTGTACTGTCATGAAAACAGGTCAGACCGCAACAAAATGTGCATGCACACAAATGCTCCCAAATATATCTTGAGGGTGCACAGGTGAAATTTAGGGAAGCATATGCGACTAAAATGGTTGCAATATCGTGCCCAGCACTCCATCATGTCAATTGCAAAAGGAAATTGTGTTCTCGTGCCACGAGATCTCGTCACGCCCCTACAAATAAGTATGTGCCTTCATTAAACTGCAAAATAAGAGTAAGAAAGCAGTCCTTTTGTACATTACTGTCTCTCTCTCTCTGTCTTTCTCTTTCTAAAGACCTCGGCTTAGAAATTAGATGATGCACGATAGGAGACCCGCTGTGGAAATCTGTGAACGCCCCACGTGACAGTTAACACGCCTACAGCTTTACACAGAAAATGTTTTTCCTCCCGTTGTTTGTCTGCGCTTCAGCCCTCCTCGCACCCCATCTATATAACGCTCTTCATGAATGTAGATCTTTTCCCTTACTGTGAATACGGTCGAGTCTTGCCCGGCATCACGCTCCATTTCCTAGAAACCACAACAGCGTCCTGTGGAGCTCATCTGAAGCACAGGCGCTGTGCAGACGGGAGGTGCGTCCTGCAATATGATTTATTACTTCAGCCGGAACGCAGGAGTCGAGCACACTACACTTTTCTAGTTCTGGGAATGGATTTTGTTTTGGAAGCGCATTTATTTTAATACCATTGTGCATTCCACGGAGAGGCATTACTGAGAGCATTTCAACACAATGTGCATCATTTCCAGGTCAACACTCCCTCATGGTAGCGCGCTGATAAATGTTGCAGTTCAGAAATTCAAATTAAAGACGCGGCTGCTCTAAAGTCTGAGTGGATTTACGGGAGATCGCATTAGGTTCTTCGCTCACTTTTCAATTGTTAAATCTTGAAGTTTAAAGCTTTCAGATGATGTATTGGTTGATAAGAACACTTTGTAACGCCGTAGTAAATCCAGCAGTGGATGTGAAGCGGACTCATTCATCACTCTTGTTAGGTTGTGGTTAGTCTCAGACGTCACGCACGCGGACGGTTGGCTAAACGTCTGATGCATACGGCACACTTTTCTGGAAACACTTCGGCACGTTCGAAGTCGTCCTCTGATTGGTTGAATTTCACAGGATTTCCGGGAGACGTGTGTGCCGCATTATTTAACGGTCCGCCTGGAAACAACACAAAGCCGTTTGATCTATGATGTAAGCTGTTGTGTTTACAACGGTTGCAATAAGAATTCATCACGATCGATGATTCTTAAAAGTATGCTAGGTTCACGGCATTAATGTATAATCATTGTTGTTGCTGTTAACTTTGGACACGTGCGTGAATGTGTACCAGTCTGTTACTCCGGGGACGTTTTCACGTCTCTAAACGGGACGCAGAACAATACGAAACGTGACTGGTTGTTTGACCCGTCAGTCATATGGCCTCTTGGGCGGGCCTTGGCCAAAGAAAGTGGTGAAACCTTCCAGACATTCAGTATGAAGGTCTGGCTACACCAATATAGGTTGTGGTAAACAGGTCCTACACCAGTAGTGTTCTGAAGAACAAAATGAAACCCAAGACTGAAGATTTTTTGAGTGTTTGTTGGGTTGTAGTGACTGTAGACTGACCCTGTCTGACTCCTGCTTGCTCTCTGATAGTCTTTTCTGTAAACTTAGCTTGGGTCAAATAAAACAAAAGCATCAGAGCATCTTAGAAAAGTCAAGTGGTGTATTTGACAGCTGTTACGTCATTTTGGGTCTTTACACGCTAAATAACAGCGTGACTCTATCCATCGATCACTCTGTGATTCTGATTCCATCTATCTATCAAATCAATCAAATCATCATTCATCTATTACGGCAACGGTCTGAAACAGTCTGGTAACACCTGTCAACCATCTAAAAAGACATCCAGCTGAAGGTTAAAGCGTGATGCTAGCAACGCCAAAGTCATGGGTTCAGGCCCAGGTATTTGACCTTACTCGAATACCAATGTAGGTCGCTTTGGATAAAAGCATCTGCAAAATGCATTAATGTACATGTATATATATATATAAATTACGAAATTTAGAAAAACATTGCAAAGACAGTAGCAGTTTTATTTTACCTTTACGTTGCACGAGTAGAACAAAATTCATAATTATTCAATTGAAAACAAGTGAAACACAGACAGGTGTGGAAAGAAGGGATGCACCGTGCATGTACATTCTGATAATTCCTCGACATTGGATATCATAAAACCGATATATTGGCCGTTATACAGTATCTGGATATTAATGTAAAATACCCTAAGACTGAAACAAAGGCAAAAAGTGGACAACTGCTTTAATAAGAAAACATTGACTGCAGAAAACAAGGTAACCGTTTGTTCTCTTTTCCCCTGAAAATCATGTACCAACCCTACTTTACACTAGTTAAAGATTCTTTAACCTTCAAACTTTTCTGTTATATTTTTTATTTAATAAACAAATGATAGATGTTCTTCCCGAGAAACCCATAGAAGTGTTCTTACCAGCCACGAGTCTAACGGGGGAAGCGCGGAGGTCTAGGAGCTAGGCTAAAGCTAACACCACACCGGCTCTCTTTACCCAGCATTTGCTAATGTTCGTTCATTAGTGAACAAAATGGATGAGATTCAACTCCGCATCATCAACAGCAAAAGACTTTTGAACTGCAATGTCATAATCTTCACGGTAACATGGCTACACAGCGGCATACCGGACAACGCTATTGAGTTAGCGGGCTACAACACACACCGGGCGGATAGAACGGCAGAGGAATCCGGTAAGACAAGAGGAGGTGGAGTGTGCATTTACATCAACAAAGCTTGGTGCACGAACTCTGTTATTGTTGGGAGACACTGCTCGGCTAACCTTGAGTTTCTCATGGTTAAATGTAGACCGTTTCATCTGCCACGGGAATTCACTTCCACCAATATAACGGCAGCTTATATTCCACTGGATGCTGATGCCAAGCTTGCTATGAAAGAACTTCATGCAGCCATCAGTAAACAACAGACTGCTCACCCGGAGGCTGCATTTATTGTTGCGGGAGATTTTAATCACTCAAACTTAAAGACAGTGCTCCCTAAATTTCATCAGCATGTTTCCTGCCACACAAGAGGAAACAAAACTTAAGACCATGTCTACACAAACATGGCTGAAGCTTACGCCCGCGACCCCCCTCCCCCACCTGGGTCAATCTGATCACCTTTCTTTGTTCCTCACCCCCAAATACATTAATCGAATTAATCGTGTGAAGCCATCAGTGAAGACCATCAAGGTGTGGCCTGCAGGGGCAGACTTTTCACTCCAGGAAAGGTTTCTACACACAGACTGGAGTATATTTGCTTCTCAGGCCACCAGTGGCTCTCACACGGACATCGACAGCATCCTCTGTATTGGACTACATAAATTCCACCATTGATAGTGTCACAACGCAGAAGCAGATCACCACGTACCCTAATCAGAAGCCATGGATGAACAAGGAAGTGCGCCTCCTGTTGAAAGCACGCAACACTGCCTTCCGATCGGATGATGCACAGGCCTATAGTACTTCTAGGGCAAATCTGAAGAGGGGCATCAAAAAGGCCAAGCACTGCTACAAGCTGAAGCTAGAGGAGCATTTTTCAAATTCTGACCCTCGACGCATGTGGCAGGGCATTCAGGCCATCAGTGACTACAAACTCAAACACTCCACCCCCATAGCCACAGATGCCGTCTTCCTGAATGAGCTTAATGACTTTTATGCTTGCTTTGAGAGAGACAACAAGGAAACAGCTACCAAGCTCACACCCTCTGCTGACCACCCAATCATCACACTTAACGCCACTGATGTTCACACTGCACTAAGCCGGATCAACGCGCGCAAGGCTGCTGGCCCAGACGGTATCCCTGGTCGTGTACTCAAGGCATGTGCGGAGCAGCTCGCTGGGGTCTTCACGGACATCTTCAACCTGTCCCTCGCCCAAGCAGTGGTTCCAGCATGTCTTAAATCCACCTCCATTGTGCCCATCCCAAAACATTCGAACCCCGACATGCCTTAACGACTACCGCCCTGTAGCACTCACACCTATTGTTATGAAGTGCTTTGAGCGGCTGGTCCTGGCACACCTAAAGGTCTCCCTACCACCCACACTGGACCCATATCAATTTGCAACAATAGGAGCACGGATGATGCAGTGTCCATAGCGCTGCACTCTGTGCTCACACATCTGGACAATAAGGACACTTACGCACGCATGTTGTTTGTAGACTTCAGCTCTGCTTTCAATACCGTCATCCCTTCCAAGCTAATCGTCAAACTTGGAAACCTAGGTATCAACAACTCTACCTGCAATTGGATTATGGACTTCCTGACGAACAGGCCTCAGCTTGTTAGGTTAAGCCACATCTGCTCTACCACCACCACCCTCAACACTGGTGTACCACAGGGCTGCATACTGAGCCCCTTTCTCTACTCCCTTTTCACACTCGACTGCAGGCCTGTGAACGGATCTAACTCCTTCATCAAGTTTGCAGACGATACAACGGTGATTGGTCTCATCAGCAACAACGATGAGACTACATACAGGGATGAGGTCCGGCACCTGGCCACATGGTGCTCAGACAACAACCTGCTCCTTAACACCTCCAAGACAAAGGAGATCATCGTGGACTTCAGGAAGGCGAAAGAAGGCACACACGACCCCATCCACATTAATGGGATGGCTGTTGAACGTGTTTCCAGTTTTAAGTTCCTGGGGACTCACATTTCAGAGGACCTGTCCTGAACCACCAACACTCAACACCTCATGCCTGGTCAAGAAGGCTCACCAGCGTCTCTTCTTTCTGAGGACACTGAAGAACCAACTGTCTTCAACTATCCTGGTGAACTTCTATCGCTGCACGATAGAGAGCATCCTGACCAACTGTGTCACAGTCTGGTACGGGATCTGTTCTGTTGCTGAGTGCAAGGCACTGCAGCGGGTGGTGAAAACAGCCCAGCGCATCACAGGGACTACACTTTCTCCCATTGAGGACATCCAGAAGAAACGCTGTCTGCGTAGAGCTCGCAGCATTCTCAAGGACTCCTCTCACCCCGCTCATAGACTGTTTAGTCTCCTGCCTTCCGGTAGGCGCTTCGGGTGCCTCCAGACAAGAATCAGCAGACTAAGACACAAGTTTTTTTTCCCAGAGCTGTTTCATTATTGAACTCTGCCCCCCCACTGATTCCACTACCTCTGTTACCTTGAACTCCAAGCTGCTATAACATTGTTTACATTGCACTACAGGGCTGCATGCATGACTGAACTGTACACACCAGTACTTCATGTTATCTGCTCTAATGGACTGTTTACACACACACAGCATAATTTGCACTCTATACTGCTCACTTGCACATCTGAAATATGCTCATTTGCACTAATGGTCCACTTTCATAGCTGCATTAACTTATCTACTGCACTGTAACTCTATTAACTGCATCTACTCATCTACTGCACTGTAACTTCAATAACTGCATTAACTAATCTACTGCTCTGTAACCTAATTAACTACATCTACTCATCTATTGCACTGTAACCTCAATAACTGCATTAACTTATCTACTGCATTGTAAACTTATTAACTGCATCTACTCATCTATTGCACTGTAACTTCAATAACTGCATTAACTTATCTACTGCACTGTAACTCTATTAACTGCATCTACTCATCTACTGCACTGTAACCTCAATAACTGCATTAACTAATCTACTGCTCTGTAAACTTATTAACTGCATCTACTCATCTATTGCACTGTAACTTCAATAACTGCATTAACTTATCTACTGCACTGTAACTCTATTAACTGCATCTACTCATCTACTGCACTGTAACCTCAATAACTGCATTAACTAATATACTGCACTGTAACTTCAATAACTGCATTAACTCATCTATTGCACTGTAACTTCAATAACTGCATTAACTCATCTACTGCACTGTAACTCTATTAACTGCATTAACTCATCTACTGCACTGTAACTGTAATAACTGCATTAACTCATCTACTGCACTGTAACTGTAATAACTGCATTAACTCACCTACTGCACTGTAACTCTATTAACTGCATCTACTCATCTACTGCACTGTAACCTCAATAACTGCATTAACTAATCTACTGCACTGTAACTCTATTAACTGCATTAACTCATCTACTGCACTGTAACTGTAATAACTGCATTAACTCATCTACTGCACTGTAACTTCAATAACTGCATTAACTCATCTACTGCACTGTAACTTCAATAACTGTATTAACTCATCTACTGCACTGTAACTCTATTAACTGCATCTACTCATCTACTGCACTGTAACCTCAATAACTGCATTAACTAATCTACTGCACTGTAACTCTATTAACTGCATTAACTCATCTACTGCACTGTAACTTCAATAACTGCATTAACTCATCTACTGCACTGTAACTTCAATAACTGCATTAACTCATCTACTGCACTGTAACTTCAATAACTGCATTAACTCATCTACTGCACTGTAACTTCAATAACTGTATTAACTCATCTACTGCACTGTAACTCTATTAACTGCATTAACTTATCTACTGCACTGTAACTCTATTAACTGCATCTACTCATCTACTGCACTGTAACTTCAATAACTGCATTAACTCATCTATTGCACTGTAACTTCAATAACTGCATTAACTAATCTACTGCACTGTAACTTTAATAACTGCATTAAATCATATACTGCACTGTAACTGTAATAACTGCATTAACTCATCTACTGCACTGTAACTGTAATAACTGCATTAACTCATCTACTGCACTGTAACTGTAATAACTGCATTAACTCATCTACTGCACTGTAACTTCAATAACTGCATTAACTCATCTACTGCACTGTAACTTCAATAACTGTATTAACTCATCTACTGCACTGTAACTCTATTAACTGCATCTACTCATCTACTGCACTGTAACCTCAATAACTGCATTAACTAATCTACTGCACTGTAACTCTATTAACTGCATTAACTCATCTACTGCACTGTAACTTCAATAACTGCATTAACTCATCTACTGCACTGTAACTTCAATAACTGTATTAACTCATCTACTGCACTGTAACTCTATTAACTGCATCTACTCATCTACTGCACTGTAACCTCAATAACTGCATTAACTTATCTACTGCACTGTAACTCTATTAACTGCATCTACTCATCTATTGCACTGTAACTTCAATAACTGCATTAACTCATCTACTGCACTGTAACTTCAATAACTGCATTAACTCATCTATTGCACTGTAACTTCAATAACTGCATTAACTCATCTACTGCACTGTAACTCTATTAACTGCATTAACTAATCTACTGCACTGTAACTTCAATAACTGTATTAACTAATCTACTGCACTGTAACTTCAATAACTGCATCTACTCATCTACTGCACTGTAACTTCAATAACTGCATCTACTCATCTACTGCACTGTAACTTCAATAACTGCATTAACTCATCTACTGCACTGTAACTTCAATAACTGCATCTACTCATCTATTGCACTGTAACCTCAATAACTGCATTAACTCATCTTCTGGACTGCAACCTATTATTAACTCTTATACTGCATCGTAACTTTAATAACCGCATTAACTCATCCACTGCATTGTTACTAACCTCACCTATTGCATTGCAACTTTAACAGCTAATGTCAATAATCTATGCACACTTAAATCACTTGCACTATTGTTTAGTCTAAATTATTATCTGCTCATATCCACCTGTACATTAATGTTCATAGTGTTAATGTTCATAGTATATAGTCATCTCTATATATTGTTCATAGTACATACCTACTGTCATATTTTCATAGAACATACCTACTGTAAAATATTTTATCAATATTGTATTCTGTATTCATTCTAACTGTATATCCTGCACTTGCTAACTGCACTTCTGGTTTGACCTAAACTATATTTCGTTACACTGTACTTGTATATGTGTAATGACAATAAAGTTGAATCTAATCTAATCTAATGTAATCTAACAGATCTCCAGACAGAAAGCATTCAGACAGCAGTCTGACTCAAACAATATGCTTTTATTCCTATAATGTAAACATTCTTATTATAATGTATCTACATCAACAATGTTTTGCTAATATTACTAAGTGAAAGATCACGACAGAAAGACAGAACTGTGTTGGATTATAACTGTGAGCAGCTGAAGAACTTTAACCAGAGGAAATCATTTATTATTTATCAGCTATAATATATCCACCTACATTTTATTATCGGCCAATACCGATGACATTAAAACGGACCATTTATGGGCCGATACTGATATGGCCGATAATTTATCGTGCATCCCTAGTGGAAAGGGTCACAGGGGATGTGATATGGTGATGGGTTGGTTTTCAGAAAACAGATACTAAACAAAACCCTAATACAACTAAAATTCTATTACTAAAAGACAGCCATGGCAATATGTGTTTGCTCAACCAATCACTTTCATCACCTCGTTTGGTTTTATTGAATTTGTTCATTTCTCATGAGTTGTATATATTTTTACTACTTTACGCTGCCTCCCTGAATTCATTGTAAGTGGCTTTGGATAAAAGCGTCTGCTAAATGACTAAATGTAAATAAAATCATTCAACACAATGTAAAGAATATTAATATACTCTCCAAAACTATAATATTATATTTTACAGCGACAAACACACATCCCCTATTTCTGTCATTTTAATGGCAACTGATGCTACAGATCTCATAAACAGATTATTCACTTCTGCCCGGATTCAACAGACTGGGGTCACAATTATGCTTTTTACATTTTTTAAATAAATATAGAGATTGATATAAAAAATGAGGTACATCACCCAGCCTTACTCATAAGCACCACCTGAAATGTAAAATATCTGACTGTCCGGATGTTTGTCTGTCTGTCCTGTGTGATTGCAAGGCCTGTAAAACTGTCCGATTTAGGTCAAACATCGTTGAGCCAACATTAAAGTCTGTCATGAAATTTGAAGTGCATAAGTGTCCTGTGAGGGATTCAGCGGTGATCTCAGCGGGATGGTGCTGTATGACAGTCAGCCTCCTGCGCTTCAGTAAAACACACACAGTACACAAATCACCCCGGGGGTCTCCTTTCAAGAGAAAATCGTCCCCCCTACGGCAGCCAATGCAGAAACCCTGCCGAACGAACCCTAATCCGGCTCGGTGGGCTCTGCATTTATACAAAATTATGCAACATGATTTGATTTTAGATCGATAGCGTTTGACATGTGAAATTTAAATGATAGTTGTTTTCTTACATACTTTAGAAATCCCCCTGAACTAGATCAAGTCACTACTATTTGAAATAGTAAAGTTGATATTAAAATGAGATTATGAATTGAATTCCATCTCTGTAGATGTGTGAAAGGCTAAATGATTTAAGTGCTGTTATTAGATTCCTATTGTACATTTGTGTGTTTATACATCTGAAATAAAGACTCACTTTTTACAAACTGTAATAGCTAAAGATTGTTTTCAAACTAAAACATTATTAATAACATAGTAAAGAAGAGTCTTGCTTTAGCTCGTTCATATCATAATATGCATAGGCTTTTATTCAATCTCAAATGCACATCACAAAAATGTCTTTCAGAATGTGTAAGTCTTATTATATCTCTCAATGCATCTTGTATAATAGACATTCCCCACTAAAACATTCATAACCGTGTGAAATAAAGAACACATCCACAGCAATAAAGTTAAAGTGAATACAAACTGAAGCTCAGCTTCTGCCATCCTGAACGTGAAGCGGCCTATCGAGCGGGATTCTGTTGGCCCCTGTCGCAATATCACATGACCGCAATAGATGGTCCCTGTCAGAGTTTATTAAAAACATGCTTCATTTCCCGCTGGCATTTGTGCCGGATAACTACCCAGCGGTGC
Source organism: Barbatula barbatula (assembly GCF_947034865.1). Lineage (NCBI taxonomy): Eukaryota > Metazoa > Chordata > Actinopteri > Cypriniformes > Nemacheilidae > Barbatula > Barbatula barbatula. Next base: position 32,487,811 of record NC_136767.1, read on the forward strand.
ACACTGCGCTACACTGCTGTTTTAAACCCACATAATAAATACAGGCCGCGAACATTGTGGAAAACCTGAAGCATTTGTGTCTGTAGATTACAGTTGACTAAAAACCGATTTTTCACAGTTACGTTATTGAGAGTTTCAGGGTGAAACAGAGAAATAACAACGTAGGTGTGTGAAAGAGAACAAAGGTCAGGAGGTCCACCGGCGGCGTTGAGTGGACTATAGTCGGACCACCCACAACTAACAAAACCATAGAATAAGTCTCGCCTACAAGTACAAGAATGACGAAGAACTGATTACTGAATTCCTCATAGTTTGTCAAGTTCAATTATCTTTATTTATATACAGCTTTTCACAATGTGCATTGTTCCAAAGCAGCTTTACAGGAGAGGTCTGAGGTATCACCTTTTTACAACATAACCGCAGGGAAAAACACTTAAAATTGTGCCTAATGCAGATGATGTGTCGCATTACATCATGCACCTGCCGTGACGTGTAGATTCGCATACACAACATTTTTTTCAAAAGTGCTTTGTGGACTGTATATAACGGCAGAATAATCACATTTAATCAAAATAATGAAAATTGCACCTAGACAGCAAAATTGCCAGTGTTACAAAAGGTCAAATTAACTTTGAGAGTGTTGATTATGTATACACTGTGAGTGTTAATTCGGTCATTTTTAACACTGCCGATTTTACAGTGTGAATGAGAAAAAAAGAGTTTATAAGCACAGTAGGCGCTGGCATCAGATCAATAGAAGTCTTTCTAGCCTCATTTGTTGCAGAATCAGATGGTCACACTGTCAGTTTTGCTGTATTGGCGTTCATCTGCTCTGTGGATAATTATCTGTTCCGCGTACGATCGTTGGGTGAAGTCAGATTCTGCCCGCCGCTGAACTGCTGACAGTGGGCTTCTCCTTCACAAGTGTCCTGAAGAGCCATCCAGAGAGTTGACAGAACAGTAGACTCTGGACCGCAGATGCCAGCCTAGAAATAGCTGCACCGTTGGCAATCCACCATCAGCACGTTTGGGTGTCAGACTTTTGTTTGAGAGCGATACTTAACTCCATGGGGAGAGTCCTAACCCGAGGCTAATTGGCCCAAATCTCTTGGTAAGCACAGAACATTCAGCATCCTCCCCGGAGATCATCCAGGCCGGAGTTATGGCTCACGTGACACGGCGTAATGACGCCCGTGATTGCAGCTGAATTGATTTCTGCATTATGATCTGATTATGGCTATGATAAAACAGCAAATACTGTAAATGTCGGTGTTATGTTACAACTCTCACAAGCGGTAGTCCATCCTTAATCTCGTAGAGAATTTCCCAGAAGTGCTATACGAAAGAAATGTGCGCTTCATCTTAAATGATGGATACTACTGAAGGAGCTTTTAGGACTGTCCTCATTACATCTGGACTCTATTATGTCGGCTTGATGAAAAGCGATTCATCGATAGCGTTTCCCAGAATCAAACAAAATTCAGTTCAATACATATAAAAGATTAGGTTCTTTGCATCCTTGAGTAAATAACAAAAAATATTAAGTCCTGTATATAAGACTCTGATTAAAACATCTTAAATCCTACACCCGCTGTAATTCAAGTTGCTGCCAACTGAACCTTAAAGAGAGTTCACACAAAAACTACAATTCTGCCATTACAAACTTGTAACTTAAATGGAGAAAAAGCAGAATACTGGAAACCAAGAGCTTCAAAAATCACCAAAACACAATAAAAGTTTTATAATACAAAAATCACAAATTAGCGCTGTGAGAAAGACGCAAATGGAAGCTGTAGGCCTCTGCGCCAGATTCCTGAAAATTGGCACAAATAAGCAACAAATAAATGAGTACTAAAATGACAGTCTCTCATATCAAGGTTGTAGTTAATCTTAATAAATAAAAAAAACATTTGTCTAAAAACTATTTTGCAAAACTACAAAATGGGAAATGATACCTGTAAAATAAGCTTCAGACACAAAAGCAATGAAAATGACAATAGGGTTACAAACTGGATGAAAATAAATGAAACCTAAAAAGCAGCACACAACTACATTTATCATGGAAACTAAGAATGTTTAATATACACCGATTCCAAATATGAATTAAACTACAGGAAACTACAAAAACTCTTGATTTGAAAGAAACTCCTTCAAAATATCTCATACAGAACTTTAGGAGATTTCTCTTACCACACAGACATGTCTCCAGGCCACATTAGGGGGTAACCCCAGCCTCCGGCTCGCCCCGAGCACAGTAACCGCAGTCTGAAACATGCAGCTGAATAACTGATGTTCACACCGACAAGAAGACGGTTGGTCTCCAGACACAACTGTGCGATAGAAGCACCTTCAGGGCTGAAGAACCAAAAAATATGAACTAATGCCCCTACCACTGCTCTCCAAACACACCTCTGAGGGTCCCGGACCACCAAGAGACGAATGTCAATCAAGAAGGCGTGATGAAAGAGTCTGTCACAGGCTGAAGATTAACACGCTTCAGACATTGTGTTCCAAGAGTTGTAATCGCAACCATTTGTGTCAACAGATAAGCAATGGAGCGATTTTACCCTGTGATTACAGTAAACGAATTAATGGCAGCGTTTATTCAAACAACGCTCATAAATCAAGCCAACACCGCGTATGTAAATTGTTCTTTGAAGTTATTAGCTAATTGTTTTTGTGGATTGGAAGGAAGTGTGTTAAGACAACATTCAGAAGCAGGTGAATGCAGGAGTGGATTTCAGAGAAGAGAGTAAAGAGATGCGATACGGAAGGTCACGTGTGTTATAAATCTTCGGTGGCCCTTATGACAGAAATCAATAAATGAGGGCTTGAGCACATCTACCCCATTCTAAAGCGTAATATCATTGCAATACTGCGTGTGCGTGCAGACTTTACTACAAGCTTTGGTGATTGTGGTGAGATGCATCGGTACTTTTCCAGAAAGACAACGGTTTACGATTCTTTATTCTACCGTGAAGTAACGTTTAACCTTAAAAACTATACTCCACGAAATGTATAAGAGTTTTCAGTATTTTATATTCGGCGACATTACTCACAGGAGTGAAAATAACAACAAAAAGGTTTATATTACGCAAATAAATCCAGACCGTCACATTTGAGAGTTCACACTAGTAACATCCCACAAAAGCGATAAATGAGAGAAATGTTCGCATATGCGATATTGTTCTGATGTGAGATTAATTACGCCTCCTTCCTATTCCAACACATCGCTCAATCTGCCTTTCTTGAACCAATCGTTCTTTTGAATCGATTCTCTGCATTTAACCGGTAAAATTTGACGCATTGAATCTGAATCTCCTAAATCCTTCAATCAGTGTCTGTGATCGAAATAGCCGAAATAGGGGTGTCTGTATTCATAGTGGACATTATTGAGTGCACTCATTCAATCCCATGATGCATCATAATTTGGAGTGTACACCTCAAGTCCAGCTGCTAGCCATCTATAGTTTTTTAGAGTAACTGTTATATATTTATGGGTGTGTATGTAGGTTGTGTAAATACCTGTAGTATTCATTATGTAAATTAAGGCGACCACACATATTGGGTCTGAATGTATGACCCGATATAAATGTAAATATTGTATTGTTGTGCAACTTCATAGAATAAAATAAAACCAAATCGTTTTTAAATATTCACACTGATTGTCAGAGGAGGGTAGAGTAATATCTTTACTCAAGTAAAATTACAAGTCACCATCAGCCCTGTGCCTGACATGTCCCATGTGTATGAATCTGTGCGCTTAAATAAAAATGCAGTCGAAATGAGTGAAGATTCAGAACAGCAGAGCGAGCCGGAGGCATCATATAAAAATGAGTCATGTTCCTCATGCTCACACGAAAAGAAATCCATTCCCACCCCACTGCTGTCGTCGACAACACACACCGCAATGACCTGTCAGAAACCGAATAATTCCAGCACTAAACATCCTTTGAGACCTTACCCGCGTAAAGTCTGTGTATAATTCATGACAAGAGTGAACGTTTACATCCAGCAAGCAAAGCACGTGAGAATATTTACTGTCGGCCGCAAACACTGGTTATCTGCTCCAGCTATACGTTTCACAATGTCTGCGAGATGTTGACCACCCGCCGGGTAAGAGGCGATGAGAACGAGCTCTGTGTCCATGTGTTCAGAGCTGATAGCCAATACAAAGAAAACAAACTGTCTGAACACACCAACCCATCTGGAGCTGAAGACAATAGTGATCACAGAAAGGATGATTTAAGAAAGATGTACTAGTATACTCAACGCTTACTTTTGTTACACTTAAAGTGCACTTTTATAAAGTCCCCAGTAGTATGAAAAGAGTATAAAAATAAAGCAGCACATTAATATTACTACCACGCAAAGTATACGTAAATATCTATTTGAAGTATCTTTCTTTTTGTAAGGGTACAAATTGACTTACATTTTTCACACAAAGCATTGTGGGATTGCATTTTGTGCAAAGTATAGGTGAAACGTGGAATTTGTAAGTTAAGCCACGTTTACACGATGAAAATATGAACATCTTTCTTTTGCGTTTTTGAAAAGGTTTCACATACACACGACAACGTTATCAAAACAATCCGCGTTTACACCGATCCGTGAAAATGACTCAAACACTGTATTACACATGCCACGCCAGTAGTTGGCGACATCACTTTGTAAAGAAAAAATACCCTGACGATTGATTGACGGTTTATTGGAAGGCGGACTTCCGTCGCTAAAGAGACCATACAAAATGAACGCTGTGGTTTTCAAAAACTTGCATTTTGAAACCCGTTTTCAAAAGTTTGCGTTATCAGTCCCCTTAAACGCCGTTTCGCATGAATTGTTTTGCTGTTTTACTTGAAAACGGTCTCGTGTAAACGGCCCCTTAGATGCTGACTTAAACTGCTGCCTATTCAGTGAGCACATCAGATTTTGTTAGCATTGAATCATACATTTATGAAAGATGAGAAATTCAAGAAGTGTGAACGATGAAAGAACTGCACATCAATTGAGCTGAAATGCCTCCCTGTGAGATATAAGAAGCATTATTATCAATATTTAATATTTAATTAAGGATTTTGATAATCTTCTCACCGATGTGAGTGGCAGGGGCACGTTCGAGTCACGCACAGCTGCAGAACAAATCCCAGCGTCCACTCCAGCAGATTAACTCAAAATATAATGACCTTCCTTCTGGAGAGGAAATCAAGCCCCCAGAGATCTCAGATATGAAAAAACATTGTTTATTCAAGGAAACCGCGCTCTTTTATCTCATGCCGGTGGTAGTTGGTGTGCAATGAAAAAATACTTCATTTCCAAATAATAAAGACAGCGATACTCTGCATGCAGGATTCGTCGTCTTAGAACAACAGTCAATGGTCCAGACACAACAGAGAAGCATCAGTAGTGCATGAAGGAGATATTATCAAGAGAAAGCTATCACCCCCCCTCCCGCGTGTACCACTTCCCGTCAGTAAATATGATAATGTTACACGATGCACGCTCTCAAAATAAACATTATAATACACAACGCCGGCAGGCCTTTTAGTCGCTCGCTGAGCCACGGCCATTTCTCTTATCATCAGAGCGCCAGCGAATAGAAATGAAAGAAAATGCAGAAAGTGTTTGGGATTGACGCGCTTTGAAAAGCAGCTTTCAAAGCCCAAATTTCAGCTTGTTTGTGTGGCCGTGTTTTAACCCAACGCTTTACCATTACTGAACAACAGACACCTGCGAGGGCCTGGAAATTGAATACGGTGATGGAATAGAAACGTGATGGAAATGTCATTAAAAGATAAAGTGAATACAGGAATTCATGAAATGACGTGTGCATGTGAATCATTCATTATTCAGAATGTTTAATGTCTTTTGCCAATTAACATTTGCAAGATTAAAGCATAAAAAAAGAGAAGAGATGAGTGACACTTAACAATTCCATTTTACAATTTGATCAACCAAAAGCCATCAAAACAAATTTAAGAACATACTTTGGCTCTTTAATAGTATATTTGACCTTATATTTCCATTTTTATCTTATTATATTAACTCAAATTGATCTCTTACTTTTCCTCAGGTGACTTCATACGCAGATAATCAGGATCAGAGATTAAAATTGGGATTGGGATAGTTTAGTCAAAAAATCGATTTTGTTCTCATACGCATGTTATGAGTTTCTTTCTTCTTCAGAACAAACACTGAACTCCATTGACTTCCATCGTATGAACACAAAACTACTGAGACACTTTTCAAAATATGTGACCCTGGATCACAAAACCAGTTTTAAGTAGCACGGAAACATTTTAGTAAAAGACAAATATACATTATTAATGCAAAATTATAGATTTTTCTTTTATGGCAAGTAAAGATCATGTTCCGTGAAGATATTTTCTGAATTGTCTTCCCTACATATATAAAACCTTTATTTCTGTGAGTGGATGACCTGCTACAGCGTCTCTGATCAACAATTTCAAAGGCAATTTTCGCAATATTTAGATTTTTTCGCACTCTCAGATTCCAGAGATTTAAACGGTCGTATCTCCGCCATTTATTGTCAAATCCCAACAACCCACACACATCAGTAGAAAACTTTTTTTATTCAGATTTCAGATTATGTTAAAATCTCAATTTCCAAAAATTATCCCATAAAACTGGTTTTGTTGTCCAGGGTCACACATCTTCTTTTGTGTTCCACTGACGAAAGACTCACGTACAGATTTTTTGGTGGGGGTCGACTGTCTCTTTAAGATGTGTGTGATTTGGTTTGGCCATGAACACACAAACACACACACACGTGTCCGGTAAACAGCGCTCGGCTTGGCGGTGGTTTATGAAGTGAAATCGATAGAAATCAATAGAAGGTGTTTTTACACATGCTGTTGGTTTTGTCCTCTAAGCCCTCACCATGACACTTTGAAGAGGTCTAGTGTAGTTTTAACTTCAGCTGATGGAGAAGGATAACAGCCGTCTAACTAATATGACAAGTCAAAGGTGAGACGCTCTTAGTCCTCGATCCTGTGATGCATCCATCTGTTATTAGAGACACACTCCAGACCTTCTCACCTCCACAACTCAATCTACTGCTGTTGACTAAAGACACTTCTAAAGTGAGGTCGCAATCCTTTGACTTTCTCACAAATGAAACCAACATCACGGTATACACTCTTTAAACTAACGCTCTTCACAGCGGTGCCACAGGAAAAATTGATTTTCTTTATGTTGCTCTTAGTCCTTGAAACTTTTAATCACTTTTTCTTGAAATATAAATTTCTTTCTTATCTTATAGGCGGAAAAAATGTTTTGGTACTACAAAGAATCTTTCGTGGATGTTAAAGCAGATGTAACACAGGCAATCTCAAATCAATCTTGAGTACCTATACAGTAGTATTGCATACTTCGTATCTTGGAAGAGTATTTAGTTTGATCACATTTATAAAAGACAGATTGAAAAACGCTGAGCCTGCAGAATGGAATGCCAAAAAATTGGCCATTTCCGTAGAAAAAAAAAGGAAAAAACACGCCAGAAGAAACGCCATTTGGTTGAACCGTGTGTGGTTGACACGTGGCCGTGCTTTGCCAGGATATATGTCCAATAAGGGACTAAGAAAAGTTGTTACGTGAGGGGACTTCATGTTCGTAAAAAACTTTCCCAAACCTGTACGATCTCAGCGGGAGTGCATCGAGCACAGAAATACTACTCGTCGACCATGTCAAGCATAAACCAGCGCGTTTAAAAGCGTAAAGAAGTCAGAATGCATGAAACACTGTGGCCTCACCCCTTTAAAAGTTATAGAGATACGACATTTATTTGTGTACAGTGTCATGGGTTTATTCAACCTGTCGTCTGCCAAAAACACTCTACACATCACACTTGTATAATTCTATTTGAGGTATAGATAATATACATTACATGTATGCATGTAGAGTATAAACAATATACATATGTAATGCAATGGAAGTCGTTTGGATAAAAGCGTCTGCCAAATGCATAAATGTAAATGTAATAGTCATTTTTGTTTTGTTACAAATTATTTGTTACACTTCTAAACCACATAATTCTGATTGTTTTGAATTGAACATTGCCAACATAATATTTGACATGACTGTCACAGGCACATTACAAAAACAGTTGCTCTGGGAAAATAAGTCACGGTGGCCTGTAAATAACCTGCGTGTGGTTGTGGTATTTTGCTTTAAAAATGTTCTGCAGATCATCTAGACTTTCTACAACTTCTTGTTTTTCCCCGAAGCAAGAAATATGTGAAAGCTTTAAGAGGAAATCACTCATTAAAGTTTGATTTGGCGTGGAGGAAAACACGTCTGTGATCTACTGCTGGGTTCATGTCCGAATCCATTGACTGATGGGTATCAGGAGAATAAGATCTGCTTGAGAATGAAGGAGCTGAAGGATAAATATAGACACTGCTGCTGATGCTTTTAAAGTGTTTCTCTTCACGTGGTTTTGGTCTCTGAGGAAACAATACAGACAAAGATCTACCCATCATCCTCTCTGTCCACACCTATGATATGTCCTCTAGGTCAAGGGTTCCCAAAGTAGGAGGAGATTACGTCACATTAACGACATTAGCAACCGTAAAGACCTAAAAGTGTTAGTATACTGTTGTGCAACTTTTGTATACTTTAACCACCTCCGAGGACAGTGGGGGTCTCGAGTCACTGTTATTTTGGGGGTCGTGGGCTGAAAAGTAGGCCACAAAATAAATGCAGTATATTCTACTATGTGGTGACATTAGATATGACATCATTGCTGAGATATTTATATTACAGTATAGGATGATTCTATTAATGTCCACACCGGTGGATAGTGATGTTATGTTTATTCTTAGTTTGCACGATGCAGTTTTACATGGTAAATGCGTGAGCTGTTAAATAGAGTTTGGGTTTCATCTTTTATAGGTCAGCACCCTTTGCTCTGGAACTCATCCTAACAATCGTACAGATGTGCTACGGATCCCAATCTTTTCTAAAACGTGTCCTTTTGTTGTCATTTCTTTATCAAACACATTCACGTTCTCATTCTAACGTAATGTATTTCTCACCAAAACATTATTTGATTTCAATGCAGATCATTTTTGCACAAAGCTCCTCATTTATGTTGACATTTGCCAAATACTGTAAAAACAATAGTCCTTGTTGTGATGCCTGATTCATCTTTATTATCGACGTTCTGCCAACGTTCAGGGGAAAATATAATAAGGGAAGTTGGTAGAAGTACTTCTTGCATCTCATCGACATGAGCCTCATACAAAGTCAAGTCAGCTTTATTTATATAGTGCTTTTTACAATTATCATTGTTACAAAGCAGCTGTACAAGAAAACACATTGACTATAAGCAAAACAAAGTCTTTGTGAAATGACGGAACACACAATTAAAATCATTTCATGAAGCCGTTACAGATCTGAAAAGCAATGACCTGCCTGGAATAAAAAACAAATATATAATTTTAAAAAACCCATGCGAGCAAGCCACGGTGTTCAGCTTGCAGAGATCATTTCCTGGAACAATAAAAATCAAACCGCTAGTTATTTATGTATCTGTATCTGTTCGGTAATTTTACAGACCTTTTCATTATGCAAATGACATTGAAGTCCACAGTTTGGCCGTAACAACCCCCGGTGTATTTCAACATAGTATCTCAGCCTGTGGCTGTCCTTCGTGTAATGATTTCTCTCTCCTCATCTGAAGACGGATAATTTAAAGAGGGTTAAAAGTGATGGTCACCCCACTTGTCCTTCGGGTGAAGTTTGTAGCTGGCTGTCACCCCGCTGGCTTAAATGATAGTCATTCAACCCACCGGCCACCCGGGCCCGTGCTTCTCAACTGTGTGATGTATGTGTGGTTTTAAATCAAATGAGGTTTTCCTACAGATGTGGCTGAACTTCATTGATTTTTGCTACATGGCTGACAAAGAACAATATGCTGAAACACAATCATGTGTTGGTGTAGAGTCGAGCCTTATTTCATCTCACCGCACATCAGTCCACATTCATCTATTCTCTTTACAATATCTTTGGAGTTTGTTTTCGTAATCCCAAACGTTAACCGTCTGCAGTCTGCTTTTGGTATTTCAATAAAACAACATACGTAAAATAATAGCAAAGAAGTCAATGGGTCTCATTCACTAAACATGCGTGCGAGCGCTTGAAGTCTACGTACGAGCGAATTCATTTATTCTAAATTGAATAAAAAATATATGAACAGCTGAAAGCACACGAATGCACAAATCACACTCCGGCGGGTCTTAATAGTCTTTAAAATCACTCTCTCTCTGTCTCTGTGTACACATACACAGTGAAGACAAAATGTATGTTTCATCTTAGGTCAATAGCTATATACTACAAATAATGAAATATATTGTTACGCTTAGATGTACATTATATTTAATTTTAAAATGATTTCATCATATATATCTTTCACTTAAAGGGGAAGTTCACCCAAAACGAAGCTTTCTGTGATATTTTTTACTCATCCACGTGACGTTAAACATCTTTAGGGCCCTATGAACTCAGATTTATTTTTTCCCAAATTCTGTTTTAATTTCTCCTACACAGGACTGTATATCCACAATTTTCTGTTTATATGGGTCTATAATACATCTAATGGTTGTACCTAGTATTACATCTGCCTTTTAAATACCAGAAGGGAAATTATTACAAAAAATGTATTGCATATAGTTTTAGATGATTGCTTTTGTTAATATACTTATTATGATCCCCAATTATTACTGACTTACCTATAATAATGCTTAAAACGCTGCGATATTGAATGTCAGTCATCACATCAACCACAACACACATTTTTTTCCCACTGATCTTGTTCAGTACGGTTTCCATGTGTGTGTTGCTCAAAGACGCGAGGTAAGTGGGTTTGACGAAGGATGCTTTCATTTTGAGGCAGTGATCCTCCTTGCTTGCAGTACTTTATGAGAAAACTTCTTCAGTTTTTTGGAAGACTTCACAGTCTCAGATGGTCTCTTCGAAATGATCGTCTCAACTTTGAATAAATGTTTATAAATATGGGCCTTACTAACGTCACATCACCACACATATACGCCGCCTCATACAAACAGGGAATATGCATTTCTGTCATTTTATTTGTCAGTTAATGAAACCATGGCAAAGAACAGGTATTTGTAAATGGTTTATAATGGGTTTTGAAAATGATTTAATCCAAAATTTGTCAAATTCCGTATACAGTAAATTCAGTTTTTATGTCCGGATTCCGCGATCGCGTCCGTGTTTTCTGCATCGCGGTAATCATAGAGCCCTACATGTTTAGGGAACTTCCGCCGTCTTTCTGAGCACAAATGAAGATATTTAGGTGACATCTAAAAGATTTCCAGGCCTCCTCATAGACATCATGGTGTCAGTTGGTGTCAAGGTCCAGAAAAGCACTAAAGACATGGTAACATTGGTCCATCCGCTCATAGTGGATCAGTTGAATTTATTTGAAGTGACGAGAATGATTTATGTGCGAAAAACAAGGCAAAATACCGACTTTATTGGCCTTATTGTCCTCTGTCTTGTCAGTGTATGGCTTCATCTTCTTCTTGGACGAGAGCACTTTGACGCATGCAAATCAGAACGCCAGCGTCCAATAGAGACCCCATGCAGCTTTCGGCGCACAAACCTAATACGTGTGCGTCACAGTGCTCTCGTCCGAGAAGAAGATGCCGGAAGTCTCTAGACAAGTTTAAGTGACGATAGGTGGTAAAGGAAAGGTTAGCGGAAAGCCCTAATATGGAGATGGTGTGGCCGTGTTTTATGCAAATGACTAAACTTGTGCACGCGGCCGTTCATTTAGAAAACTGCCGTGAATTAGGCGGAACGTTCAAATGAGCAAATAAATACGAAAAAACTATGCAATTATTAGTGAATGAGACCCAACGTTAAAGCCCAAATGATTCTTGAATTCATAAATAAGATTATAATTCTATTGGAGGTTCTCTTACAGGTTTATACATAAACAGGCGTAAAATAATGAAAAACAAGTGACCCAAATACTACATAAATATGCCTGCATGACCTCCAGTGAGTGTTGGAGAGACATAAGAGTCTTTATGAAGGACAGAGCTGATAAATATGGATGAGGGGTTGGTATATACACACACAAGCCCACCTGTGCTGTTAACCTCTTTGCAACATGAGGAACCGCCGTAAACTCACAGCAACAAATTAGTATAGCCGTGACATCGCTGGAAACACACGAGGCCCCCGGACGTCCGCACAACATGTGTTGCAATAACACAGCCGTGTATAATTGGGTTGAGGATCAGAGCCGAGCCCGTGCCCGACAAACTCGCCGACACGGACGACACGACCGCCAGCATACCAATGAGATACAGTAGAGAGAAATGTGTTTGTGTGCTCTTTTCTCCTTCATTTCTGCCATAATATGCTAGTTTGGTAAAACTTTGTGGTCCAGAATATTTCATGTCCACAAACATTGTAAAAGGTCTCACGTGAGTCTGATAGAAAGATCTCTAGTGATAATGTGGCGCTCAATATTCCTTCCCTGTGAAAATGAACCATCTTAAAACCAGCTGAAAGTCTGGAGGTCATGATGATGGATTCGGGCTGAGCAGTTCTGATGGACAATCTCTGTAAACCGTCTTCTTTACAGGTGTGAAATAGCCGCTAAAGCAAATCCACACTAGAGGAAGTGATGTGTCTGTCCTGCCTACAGCATCAATGTGCATTCTGAACTCACACTGAGGATGATGCTGAAAAACATTTGTTAACATTAATATGGCAATGAATGTTAATAACGCTGAAGTGTTTTCCATTACAGATTCTCATTACTGTAACGCATCCTGTGTAGATTCACTTTCTTAGTTTTTCCATTTAAATCATTATACATTCAACTTTTCGTTTGCGCTTCATTTTTTCTTCTTTATTCTTTCCTTTTTTTCCTGATAATACACTATTACTATAAAAAGTAGATTTATTTATTTACTATTTTTACAGTTGGTGTCGCTCATACACATATTATGAAAGATTTGATACACATACACTGTACTTGAATGTCCATACTTGGATATTCATACAAATCATATTATTTTCGCTGTTTGCTTTATACTGTATTATATGTATAATTTATAAATTATTATTTTAAATAATATAACTTATTTCCCTATGTCTATAGATTGCACTTATACAGTCTATAGTGTTTTGAAATACATTTTAAATGAACTTAATGAAATATTTTTGTAATTTTCATGATTCGCAATGGCGATTCTCATTAGATATAACCTACACAGAAGAAATAAACATTAATAACTCAATTAGAAATGAATGCTCATTTATAAAAGTGATCATTTTTTAACCATACACCCCACACACACACACTTCCGAGGCATCTTTCAGCTTTTCCAAATTCAACTTCCTTTCAAAGTGACCCACACCATACATGAAGCAAACCCCCGTCAGAGCGTCTCTATCACACATACACACGTAGCTGAACTTCTCTCATTAACTGAGTCTCATCGTGCAGTTCTTAAGCGGACGACGCTTCCATTTAACCCTGCCGGACAACAAGACGTATGTCTAGGAGACGAGCAAACCCTCATGTCAGATCACTGCTTAAATCAAACACGGAGCAGAGAGATGCAGTCTGGCACCTCTGCTGCTGTTGGCCGGCCTGACGGTGAATGTTTCCAGCGCGTTTTATACCTCTGATGTAGCTATAAATCCCTTTACACGTGATACACGAGACTGACCGTCCAGCCAACCTTCACCTTTCCTATATACTAGTAAAAGAGCGATGAATCACATTCTGTATTTCAATTGAAAAATGCAAACGAAGAAAAATTCTGCCACTGTTTGTCTGTTTGTTTGTTGTCTCAAAGAGGTGCAATATTGATCCTATGCAGCTCGGATCATTGATCAATATTATACTGCAAACCGTATAGAACTTTTATGATAACTGAACAATGTCTACATGCAATTAATGACAGTATGGGGAATATAAAAAAACCAAAGGAAGGAAATACAGTGAACAACTACAGAGCTTTCAATGTTTAAATGACTAGTGTTCATGTTTATGAATTACTGTTAATATTAATCTTCACACGAGTCTGAGAAGAAGTTCAGTTCAAGATAAGCCTGAATGTGTTTTTCTCTGTCGCTGTAATGAAGCACAGAAGAGATTGAGGTGTAACGCAATATTCCACAGCCTCTGGTTCATATTCGCACATGAATATTTTAAAGCTCTAGAGCTTCTGGTCATGGAGGTATTGCCCTATTTCACTGTCATGACTAATTCTGTCAGCTGGTGGATATTAAATATTTACCTGAGACTGCTTTGAGTCTGTTTATATGACTGTTTACACACAACCGCATGAGCATTGAAGCTCTTAACATCACATCTAATCACTGCAAGAATATATAAATGATCACTGTACATCATACTGTACATGGCAAAGTCTTAATACATTACATTACACTGTAAAAATATAAGCACTTTTTGAGTTAACTCAACAAACGGAGACTGAAGTTCACCCAACTTAAAAAATGATGTTTAAGTAATTCGGTCACAACATAATCAAGATAACATAATGAACAACACTACAAAAGATTGTTGGCTGGCTGTAGATTAATAGAGAATATAGATGATTTATTTCAGTTTTTATACAAATGTCTTTGTCTTTTACAACAACTGTACTCTCTGCCTCGAACAGAACGAAACTTCTTTTAATAGTTGAGGCGTGTCAGGCACTTACAGCTCGACACTGAACACAAACCTCAACCACGGTAACAATCAAAAATCATCTTTCATTGAAAAACTCGTAACTCAAAAGAGAACTAACAGAAACACTGATATTTAAGCATAAATCAAGCCAGCAAGAACCAAAACACTCATCCTTATAGTAGAAAAACAAATAAGAAACACACACATCATGGGAACTTTCAAACTCTTGCAATATTGTTTGTTCAGAATACACTGTTTTGTAAATTGTGAAAACTTTCTGACGCATTTCGGCCAACCTAAAAAAACTCTCTTTGTTAGAAACACTTTGAGGCACGTAAAATGTTGTTATGTCAAACATTCATTGATACGTCTATGTTCAGGTTACTCATTTATCTTTGTAAGGAGAACATTTTGCAAGTTGGATTTTTAGTTTTAGTTTAGTTTCAACTTAAAAATAAATCTTTTGAGAATTGTCTCAGATGTCGATGAGGGTCCGTGTTTTTTTATTATCAACATTCTTGAGAATAGAAAGTCATATAGGAATGATATGAATTTAATTTATAGATTATATTGTAATTTTCATTATTGGCAATGCAGATTCTTATTAGATAAAACCTAAATTAATAATTCAATATTAAATGAATATAACTTATGGATAAATGATGAAAGAAGTCTTGATTTTAGGTAAACTAACTCTAAACACAATGATATTAAAGAGAGAGCCGCTGGCTTCTTTTTAACTGTTTCTCAAAGCAAGATCCTCCTCTAGAGACCTCAAGAGATCTGAGCAGTATTTTATTATAAACATATTCAATTATTGAAATTGCCCAAGAACACACAATCTTTTCATTTGACAACGACAGCCTTGTTACTTAACAAAAAGTATTGATGACATCAAAGACAAAGTTTATATTTCAACAAGCTCTTAAATCTCCTGAGTCATAAAAGAGCATCAGCGGTGAGATCCATCATGTCTATCTCATTCACGGAGTCAGCTTCAATCTTCCTCGTGCAGTTTTATTCGATACGCTACTAATTATTTCTTACACTTCAGCAACAGCTTGAGCTAAATAAGAACGCACAGCATCCTCACATTTGAAATCTTTATATGATCATGTGACCGTCATGTCCACGCACAGCAGTGACCGAGGGGGATTGATGTCTGCTTCGGCCGGACTGATCTGGCCCATATCCACAGGGTTTGTGTCTGTTATTCTGAGTGTATCACAGGTACCGGCGTCGTGTTTACTGTAACCCTTCTGTGCCCGACCGCGCTAACACACCACTTCACCTACATTTATAACGCAAGCCGTGTCCCATATTCCAGCGCTCACAATTAAAGAGTAAATCCAGGCCAGAATAACACACTGAGATATAGAGAATCGTGTCAGGTGCTTTATAAAGCTGAAGGTCGTGAGATTCAGAAGCAGATCTGACATCACACCTGATGCCCTCTGCATCCGCCTCACACCAAAGCTCGGTGTTCGCTTACATTCGTGTGTTTCATTCATTCACTTGAACATCACTGAATTCATTCAGGACTAGAAAACATCATAAAACTCTGCACTTTAAATATATTGGCCTGAGAGTTTGTGTGAATAGTCTTAGTCGCCCCAGATTCAGTTTTCTGAGTATTGAGAAGCAGTTTATAGAAGGCGACTAACACAGCGGATCAGTTTTGGAAAATCTATTTTTCGTCGGGCTGTTGTGAAATGAATCTTTTACTCTGGAAGGTTTTGTGGCGGTACGGGGATGATGCATTGGTTCACAGAGCGACGGGCAGCTGTGTTGTTTCACAGGATTAGGATCAAGCTCGCAACTCTTCAGCTGTAAATGAAAGTCGCAGATAAAGAGTCGTGATGAGACCGGAGGGACGGCAGCATTATACAACAATGCCCGGCAGAACTCTATCAAAAGGCTGACTGGTCAGAATCTGATTTATCCAGACGAGAGAAAGACAGACAAAAAAAGGCTTCGGGTTTCCTTTTATTTTCTGTGGATGTTGCGATAAATGCAGGAACTGGAGGTTTCAATTTTCAGAGGGAAAATGAGAGTAAAACTGGAAAGAGGAGAGAACAAAGGCCGGATGCTGACAGTGTCCGCTGTGTTTCTCTGGGGTTTAGCTGAAAGCTTTATAAAATCCACTGCTGTGAGATCCTCGCAGGATCAGAGAGATACACATACTGTGCACTTCATCTCTGTCCCCTTCATACATGTCAAAGAATACTGAATGAAATATTGAACTGCATCACAACACCACCATTAACTGCACATGAGAGAGAATGTTCATTTAGCCTTCTCTAGAAACGCCAGCACTGAGCTCAAAGAATCGTCTTACTGTAATCACATTAATCCTAATTCATATTACATTTCACATTATCGTAAGCACATATTCATTTCCTAAATATTATTATTATTAGGCAAAATTCATTTCAAATTCGAATTTCATTGTGTCTGGCCTTCGCTTGCGCTCCCTAAAGACCGTTAATTGTAATTGCTCGTGTGATTTTTGCAATTAAAGAGAAATTGTTAATAATCTCAATAACTTTCCCGGACACAGTTGAGCTGTGAATGTGAGTTTATGATTATGAAGCATTGACAGCAGATGTTGAGAAGTCAGATGGACACATCACACATCAACCCATCTGAGTCCGAGATTAAAGGGACAGTTCACCCTGTCTGCAGTTACTCACGCACGAGTTGTTTCCAGCCTGTATACGTTTCTTTGTTCTGAGGAACACAGAGGAAGATATTGGGAAGAATGTGAGCGATGTTCAGTTCTGGCACGTCATCGGCTACCATAGTAGGATCAATCTAAATCGTTGTCCGAGGTGCCCGAGCACTGTCTGCTCTCATAAACGCTTCAAATATCTCATTTTGTGTTCAACAGAACCAGGATACATACTCATACTCTGGCAGTGGATGATGTGCCAGAACAGAAAATGGCTAACATTCTTCTAAATATCTTTCTGTGTGTTCAGTCATTTATACTGAGCATTCTTCCAAACTCGGTCCGGTCAACCACATCTCTCACAACCTTCAAAAAACTACTTCAAACCTTCTCTTCTACTTGACAGACAAATGAAATGTACAATACCCCCTCTCTCTCTCTCTCTCTCTCTCTCTCTCTCTCTCTCTCTCTCTCTCTCTCTCTCTCTCTCTCTCTCTCTCTCTCTCTCTCTCTCTCTCTCTCTCTCTCTCTCTCTCTCTCTCTCTCTCTCTCTCTCTCTCTCTCTCTCTCTCTCTCTTTGTCGCAACAGGTATTGTTCTGGCTTTCGTTGAAGTAACTTTGTATTAGCACCTATTGTACGATTGCTCCTGTCTGACACGTCGCTTTGGATAAAAGCGTCTGCTAAATGACTAAATGTAAATGCACAATAGTTTTGATTTGTTTATATAACTTTTTATTTTATTGGTTGGTTGGATGGGGGTTTTTGTCCTTTAAATATACTGTCAAGGTTTAAAAAACGTGAGAAAAGTTCAGTAAGCACTGCATGGAGGAAGAAAGTAAAGCTGACCTTTACATTTGGAGTGATGAGTCCAGAAGCTCTGGATTTACTCTTAAAAATAACCCAGCAACTTCAACATACTGCAAAAAATCCGCCAGTTCAGACTCTCTGTCAGCACTTCCGTGGACGGATCTTGAGAGTGTCCTGCCATTCACTTCAGTCTAAACGCACGCTATAAGGCTAACAAAGCCGTTTTAAAGAATGGGTTTTTGTCTTTAAATGATCAAATGTCCAGCTGAAAATAAATTATGCATTGTCTTTACAAGAAAAAATAAACCAGAGTTTGCTCCGCACAGCACTTTCTGGCTTTTATTTGAGAAGCGGTTTATCCGCTGTCAAATAATTTTGGTTTTAATTCATCAAAGGTTTGTGTAAATGCAAAGGTTGCTGCCTACAGAAAGTTGATTAAATCTGTATATAAAGCTGGTGGTGTTTAACACAACACTACGGCATCCAGCGTCAGAGCAGAACGCGCGGCACAAACACTTTCATTGTTTCACCGCTCAAAGTTGCTATAAAAATGACAAAAGCGAGTTATACATGCAAATGGAGGCGAGCCGATGCATGGCATTATGAATAATTGAGGAGTTTCAGTCAAACAACTGTAAATTTGTCAGGCACTCCTACAAAACACACTAAAAGGATTTCACAACAGCAAAAAACTGAAGGCATCACTTGAAACTTGACTCATGCTTCTGTCCGTTCAATTTTACTTGTGAATCCCAGAGAACAGTCCACATTGTGTTTGTTAACTCTTCCATCAACCAAATGAACGGAATCAAATATAAAACTGTCGAATTTCTATTGTGAACGTGTCCAAACACACACGCACACATTCTTGCTAAAAATACCTATAAAATAACAAAAAACATTGAAATAAAGTTCAAGTAAATTGCATTTGACAAACTAACATAATAAAGTTCATTTATATAAAAATACATCATTCGACACAAATCATTCGACATCTTTACGATCTAGCCAATGAATATCTTCATGGTTTTTAAGATCTTTAATTTAATTTCCATGGTCATATTTTACAGTTCTCTGATATTTCCATGCATGTGGCGACCCCGCTGAGGTTAAGATTTCATTTCCTCGCAGGAGACTATAAAAGTGTCCATTAAGATGAATGAACACCATGCACTCCTTAATAGAAAGTGACAAAACACATTCAAATGCATCATTTTACCACTTCTACATGTCCTTTGTGTTCGGTAGCCTCCGTGGCCAATGAACATGAGTTTATTTGAGACGTGAACATTTTATTACTCTTAAAATGTTTAAACACAAGGTTTATCAAATGTCCTCACTTGAACTTTTTCATAAATACATGTAGAAATATGACTGTTGCATTGCTAAAAAGTGAATCTGAACTTAATTTTTCTGCAGTATTTGAGGTCTGAAAAAAATGCACAGCATCTATTCTTTTGTTTTCCACCTGTTTCTACAGTTTCCTTTTGTTCAGATAAATGCAAAAATAAATTACTTTTATTAGAAATTTGGGACGATATTGTCAGAATGAAACAAAAATGATCATTTTACCTAAACGCCTATAAATAGTCAACTTTAAATCAAATCTCTTGTTTTTTATGTCTACGGCTGAATAGTATAGATCAGTGAGTGTTATCTGTGTACACTGACTACATGTCATCCCCGCTGTTTGCGTCTTTAGTGAACACTACATGACACTTCGCTTCGCACCAAAAACAACAGAACTGATTCCTACATAGTCAGCTGACTTTCAAGGGAGCATCAATTAACCTCCAAAAGAGTTTGACATTCAGAGCAATCCGTGTCACACATAAAAATACATCAAACCCACAAAAAGAAGACTCTTTATAATGATGCTAATTCAACGGCATTTTGCCGTGTTGAAGCATACTTTAATAACTAGATTTTGGAATTGAGCGTTTATTTAAAATGATGGTGAAGACCTGCCCCACCAAAGGCTGAAGGCTGTTTGGATACAGATGCTTGAAATATAAGGAATAATCATTCAGCATGTGCTAATTGCTCTTTGCATTGAGGAGAAACTCATTATCCCCAAACCTCCTTCAATTAGTCTGACATTTACAAAAGGTTAAAGAAATCAATAGAAATGTGAACATGATAATTGTGCATTTCTTGTTCTCAGAACTCCAGTCAACACTGACACTGGCTTAACTGGGAATGACGTCTCAAAGTTGACATATTCATCTGAGAGGCGTTTGTCAAAGTTAAACATTTTTATCAAACATTGACAACAACATTCTAATTGCATATAGTTAAATGCATATGGTACAGTAATGCAAAGTGCATTATTTAATGTTGGCAGGGGCCGAATACCGCTTTCAAGGTATACATATACATCATACATAAACATCTTGGATGACAACAGGGATGAGTAAATTATCATGAAAATGTATGTTAAAAGTGAACAATTCCTTTAAGGCTTTATTTTCACCTGACACACGTGTTACACATTATATGTTGGTTCAAAATCAAATGTATTATGTCCACACGGAAATTTGTTTTTGTATACGCAGACATTTGGAAATAACACATTTTAGTGTTGTAATAAGCAATACCGTAATACAGCAAAACCCTGGTATTTTTGATTCAGGTTATTATACCGCCAAAATCTCATACCGGTCCATGCCAGATTTAATGTTTACAGAGAAATTACCCTTTAGGTCTTTTCAAGACAAATATCAATATAAATACTTAGAATACATAGTTGTCAGCCATTATTCCAGCGTCCGCTCTATGAAATTCCTCACCTTGAATACAAAAGACCACACAAAGCAGACAGAACCGCAGAACGGATAAAAAACTTCTATCTTGTCTTTTTTTAATCTCCTCTCTGTCTCTCAACATTCCCTCCTGCATCAGGTAATAAATCATGTCTGAGATGCGAGGTAAAGCTCTTGAGCGCTGCTCACACAAACCTTCCTTCTCTCTCTCTCTCTCTCTCTGTGTCTGTTTCTTTTTCTCTTTTTATATTTTATTCTAACAGCTTGAGATGACATGCTGAGAGGTAAACACAAACGTGTTTCTGCTACCACCCGTGGATTCAATAGTTTGTTGATTTTGTCCTTAAATAAATGATGAAATGCGGTGGACTAAATGTGATTTTCACACGGGGGGTTAATGTCATCTCCGAAGTTAAAAAGTCCTGCGTGCTGCATCTCAATGCCACGGCGTTCTGAATGGTTACTAAGGTGTTGCCAGGTGGTTACTTGGGTGCTCTAGTGGTTGCCAGGTTGTCTGCCAGTTTAAGTGACGTTTGCATTCGCAGATGTTTTGCTGACACTTTCTCCTCATCGCTGCACATAAATCTTGATAAAAGACAAACATGAAGACGTAACACAGAAGAGGAAGATCCGCTCTGCCAATGATCAATATTTCCAAGCGTTCATTTCTTTCTCAGCGAGATCTGCTGATGGGGTCCGACTGAAGTTCTTCATTACAGTAATATAGATTCATGCCCATCAGAGAGCAGAAACCAAAGCTTTGTTTGGGTACCATCACGCTCTGAGCGTGGGTCACCGCTGGGCCTGAAGAAACTCAGATGTCCTGCTGAAGACTGTTTTCCAGCGGCTGACACAGAAACGATCAGGGAAAGGTCAGCAAAATCTCTGGATAGTGGAAGGGTCGGAGAGAGCGGAGTGACTCAGAGAGCACACGACTGTCATTAATAAGAGACGGAGCGGATCGAAGGCGTTACGCTGCTTTCCCATGAGATATCTCAGCACAAAAACATGAGTCTCATTAACAAACCTCATGCAATTCGACAGCCGGCCAATGCAAATTCATTGTATTTATAGATTGAAATGTTTCTTACGTGTCTTAGTTTTATATGAATTAGAATTTGAATCAACAGTATCTCTACTATCAAATCGTAAATCAACCAAGGGCTCAGAACTGATGGGAAAGTGCCCCATGTAAAAACACAACACACATTGTGATTGGTGTCTTTTACTTAAAGGGAAAGTTCACCCAAAAGTGACATTTCTGTCATAATTTACTCATCCTCTTGTATTAATGTATTTGTTCGGTTGAACACAAAGAAAGATATTTGGAAGACTGGTAGAAACTGACAGTCCTGAGGCACCATTGACTACCATAGTACGAAACATTCAAATGATACTCAAAGGTGCTTTACTTCATTTCTCAAAATATCTCCTTCTGTAGGTTGGGTACCGGACTCTTAACGTCGGTACTACAGAGTATCGATTCACATTAAATCAATCGGTGCCAAATTTCGGTACCTGAGAACGCATCGGGTGCTGCGCGAGAGCTGGTACGTCAGAGAGAGATCATTTGACTTTACGCAAAGCCAAAATAATAAAGCAGGCTGTTCTTCTCAAAATAAACACTCGACTCTACATATGGTTTCATATTATTTATTTCACTTGTTCGTGTTTAGAAAATGAAGCATTCACTCGCGTTGAGGAAATGCGTGCTCAGACATTACACTGCGCTGAACATTTAAGTTTGTTTGCGTTTTCTGTCCACCGATGAATAAAATCATCTCATGAAGTCCTGAAACACAGTTATTAGTGACAGATTAGAGCAGTGGATGGAAAGAGGTGAGCGAGGCGAGCGAGGCCGTCGAGGTGCAGTTAGATGCTGTGAACAGCGCAGCGGGAGACTGATGCACATTTACATTATGTATTATTGTATCATCAACATTATATATACAATGTCATTCTTTCAGTATCTTTGTTAAAAATGTATAATACAAATCAATCTGTTATTTTCAGTAATGATGCTGTTAAATAATTTTGTAGACTTTAGTTTTTCTCTATTATCTAATGGTCTGTTAATGGTGGAGGCCTCATGGTTTTGGTTAAATAAAAATATTTCCAGGTCTGGTATTAGTACTGGTGCTGGACAAAAAGTGAACAGCACCCAACCCTAGTGTTCATCAGCACAAATAATTACACACAGATTTGTCGCTTGCAAACATTTTCCAATATCTTTTTTTTGTGCTCAACCCAACAAAGAAATGTATACAGATTTGGAACAAGGGTGAGATGATGACCGAATTACTTTTTTGTAGTGAACTGTCCCTTTAGATGTCATGAATTATAATGATCACTTCATGGAGTCAAACAATAGAGTTCTATAAAAAACCCAAGTGTCATTTTTAAACCCGTTTATTTTTGTTGGTGGGGCCGTCGGCAGCGTTTGTCAGTTTACCGCTGTTTGTTTTCTGCAGGAGCTGTAATGTATTCAATACTCAAACTAACGGAGGTTGGACATCTCTCCGCACCTACAGTCACTGAACACCAGATGGGAAGTTCAATTGGATTTGTGCATTTGATTCTCACAGCACTTAAACCAGAGTCAAACTTTTTACATCGAGTTTGGCCTACAAACCCTGTCTGAGGAACACCGAGCCTCTGAGAACAGCAGAACACACGTGTTTCTTGCCTGCATTGATTCACAGACAGTTTCCTAATACAGAATAAAAAAATGAACAAATCCAGCAAAATCATTTAAACATTCTGTCTCTATTTACAGCACAAACTTCACGTCCAAAATCCATGTGAGCATGTGACATGCAGCAGGATCATATGAGCTATACATGTACAGTGATATTCCCCTGTTGTTCTCTTCTCTTCAGTCAGTATAAATATTGTGTTTGGGCGTAAATGAAATTCTATATTCAGGTGAAATGCCAATGCATTGGTCAATACAGAGCCGATTCCATTATTGTGTATCATGCACAATATTACAAACCCACACGTGTTCTGTTCAATGTTCTGCTGCAGGTAAATTCCATTATCATGCACACTACAGTACACTACAGGAGGTGTTTACCAAACCTCAAATCAAACAAACATTTGGAAAAACTCAACTTGTGTCGTTTTATACAGTATACAGAGCAAAGTGAACACCTGACCATCCAAGCTCCAGCTCAGGCAATTCCATCCCCAAGCAAGAGCAAAGACAGACTACTTGTCACATTAATGCTAAATTTACAATAGTGAGTATTCAACGATAAACGCACATATGAGGGCAGTTTGAAGATATAGCTGCACTCAGTGACATTATGCCATAACTATTTTCCGCGCTTATAACATTCCAGTCGGATATCGACCACAAAATAAGACAAAATTTGACCTAAACACTTTCAACAGATGATATTTCCTAAATCACAACAAATAAGCTCTCCCTGTTATTCATAAACATTTACTCAGTAACTTCGAGTCAGTGAGTGCAGCTGTGACACGTCAGAGGAGAACTGGTCCTCCCGGCTGAGGTGTTTGGGTTCCTCGACACAGGACGACTTCATTTATTAGATATGATTTATTAGAATGATCTTGCTTGTTCTATAAACACCATGAACTGTGCTGTGTTTTTCCGTTTTTCTCCTGTAAAGCTGCTTTGGTA
The DNA here is from genome assembly GCF_947034865.1 of Barbatula barbatula. Classification (NCBI taxonomy): domain Eukaryota; kingdom Metazoa; phylum Chordata; class Actinopteri; order Cypriniformes; family Nemacheilidae; genus Barbatula; species Barbatula barbatula. The sequence goes on from NC_136767.1 coordinate 32,512,405, forward strand.
CAATGCACACTGTGAAAAGAGCAATAGAAATAAAACTGAATTGAATTGAATATAGTAACTTTTCAAATAAAACCTTTTGTCTGCTCAAGTAGAAATCCATTTTCATACTGGGGCGTTTAAGATCCCAGAAACCAAAACACAGATCTAAAGAATCTAAAATTGCACATCAAAAGAACCTCAACATCTCTAAAGAAGCAACACGAGAACCCACAGAGCCAAGAATTACCCCTCGTGTTCTTCGGAGATCAATCTTAATGTTTGAGGTCCCAGAGAACCCAGTGGTATTTTTTGTGAAATAATAGCTGTTACCTTATGATGCTCTCATAACCTAAAATATTTGCATTGAATTCAACAAACAGATCATCGCTGGGTATGTACACCAATCACAAAATCTAAAGGTGAAAATTCAGAGGATGAAGATGCTGTGAAGTTCCAGAGGAAACCCTTTATTTTGGAGACACCGCTGCAGAACGGTCTGAACACTAACAGAAGTGAACATCAACCTAAACACAGCTTCTTTAGCTTCTCTTGAATCCCCGTACATGAATACTTCACAGCAGAGTCAGAAGCGTACAGAGCTCGTGCATCATCTCTCACTTCAGCACACACACACACACACACACGCAGCTCTCACCTAAGGTGAAGTAGGGCAGTGCCGTGTTGTCCAGATCATCCAGAACCGAGATGCGTCCCGGCAGGTCTGTCCTGACGAACAGCAGGAGTCTGGACTCTCCGCCAGAGAGACTCCCGGAGCCCGCGCCGGTGAAGCTGAACTCATTCTCGCGGAGCACGGGCAGCGTGGACACGGTGACGGTCTTCAGCTCGCACGGGCTCTCCGCGTCGCCCGGCTTGTGTCGCTCCTCTTCGGGTTTTCCTCCGGCGCAGAGCCGCAGCATCAGCATCAGCAGCAGCACGAGACGCGCGTCTTTCGGTGTCATTGCGCTCCGCTCGCGGTGCCTCCGCGCGTGGATTGAGCGTCGCGCGTGAAGCGGTGATGGTTTATAGTGACGCGCGTGACCGGCAGGCGGCAGCACTGAAGGAGCCTCAACAAACTCATTAACATACACACATGACATCAAAACAAATGCGTTAACATCGATTAAACAAAGCAAGAATATTAAAACAAATACCAGAATACACGTTTACGCAAGACGACACCACATTCACGTACTTTGGCTAAATAAGGCAAAACAATAACAAAAACACACAAACGCATCCACACAACAACAGCAGACTTTTTAATACAATTGAATTTATTTTTATAACAACAATAACCAAATGTTGTACTCAAACAGTCTCCCCCATTCATCTGCTAACGGAAACAAAAAAGAATTCTTAAAATAATAATAATTTGTATATTATAATATTTTTTAAGCCTAATTTGTCATATTATTTTATTCTATGACACTAATGTTTTGCACTTTATTAAAATACATTCTATGTGTGTGTCTTGAGTGTGCAACATCTACTGTAACTTAAAGCACTGCTCTTAAATGTCATTTTACTTTTAAACTCATGTGAACTAACTTTAAACAGAATCTCTAGATGCGGTGAGCAGAACGGGACACCAGCACCTGCATGTCAGCACACACACACACAGACGGTGCTGTTTAAAACAGATGTGTCCTCCATAATGTCCACCACCTGATGATGCCCCACATCGCTCGGCAGCTGTGTGCGTTACTTTGGACCTGCAATACAGAAAAAAACTTGCGGCATGAGTATACGTAAAGAGACACTCTTCAGAGAAAATGCAGAACTTTCACACATTCTCCCCCGGTGGACATATATGAGGTTCATTGTGGTTGAAATTGCCTTGACCTGCATGCAGAGGAGCCCTGTGATTCTGTCAAAATTTGACAAACAACACGGCAACAAGCTCTGGTCCAGACAGAGCTGCTCTAAAGGGTTTACTGCATGTAATGAGTCCAGCCTCTCTCTCCTATCTGTCTTACAGATAGCTCTGCCATGCTGGTTTTCTTGATTTTCACCAATAAATGAACAATTTGTCCTTCCTTTCTTCCTTTGATTGCGTCTGTCTCACATGCGCTTCAGAAGGCCACGCCTGATGCTGGAGGGCCAACGCTTATTTATTTATGGCTTACAAAGTTATTTACACTCAGAAGCTGTAGTGGCTGTGGGTGAAATGATAAGGGTGTAAAATTTATATAAAGCGTGCGAGATTTATCAGTATGTGACTGAAACAAGATATATATATATAAATGCATCCCGCGTGTGCTATTTCACCTTAAATAATAAAATAAAACATTCTGTTTGGCAGCATAAAGAGGTTTTTGTTTGTGGGATTCTATACGGAGTCCACAGGCCGTGTCGTGAGAAGGACAACAAGAGACGAGTGTAAAAATCCACAGTGGTTAATTTTTCACTGTTGCTCAGATTCAAGATGGGAAAAACAATATGAAGTGAGTTTTCTTCCCTCTCAAACTTTTCTTTTGTGCGCTAGCAGAATGTGGATGAGGCGGAGGACGTCGTCCTTCAGCATCCAGTGTGTTGATGTATGTGTTCAGTCGTGTCTCTGTGGCTGCGGGCTGTGGTGCTGAACTCAAGACGTCTCAAGGCCACGAGAAAACCTGCTGAAGATTTCATGTTATATTCCAATTTGATTTATATATTTATAAGGTTACAAGATATATCTTTTATACAAATGATAACCTAGCCAATCAATTATTGAATATTTTCCACTTCACCTTGTATAATAGGCTTGTATCTACAGAAGTGGGTTGCACCATCATTTTTAAACACTTCAATTACGGAATGAGATTTTTTCATGCTAACATGAATAATATTGCAGGTCAGAGATTTTTACACTTCAGTGGTGTAATGCAGATTTCCAGGCAGTCCGGTGATATCCGCAGGTGAGGAAAATGTCAACGGCATTCATGATATAGGGCAAACTGGCATCTTAATAAGAATCCCTCTGTATGAGGAGCAATGCAGTTTGTTGTAGAAGTTCATTTGTTGCACACAATGCTCCTCCACCTAATGAAATGTACGTCTGCTTAAAAAAATCAAGAATAAGAATATCAAATAATCAAAATATTAAACATCCCAATAAAAAAGAGACACTGTTAAATATTTCAAGCCGCCTTTCTGATATTTTACAGCCATTCATGCGGGACACGATACATCAGCCCTTTTCATTGTATGAGACGTCTGGACTCTGAATGATTGCACTTAGCCAATGATTCAGAGTCTTTCGTGCAAAAGCGGATCCTAGAGATGCCAGAAACGGTGCACAGAAACCCAGCCAAAGCTGTTCGTCATAAAGAGCAATACACTACATTACCGGCTTCATAATATTTATTACAAAGACCGAATGGAGAATTAATGTCCTGTAATGGAGGTGAACCTAAGCAGAAAATCTAATGTTTTTCAAGCCATCAGGTTACGCGCGTTAATATGATAAACAAGCTCCCAATTCCATTTAAACACAGCAAATAAAAAAACGTCTCCATTCGGAATTGAATCAAAATGATGCACTTGTTTACGGTTACAGTTGTGATCTGGTTATGGGTCAAATGTACTTTTTATTCCAACTACTCACAGCTCGTATTGCTGCCGCACATGTGATTTACCGGAACGTGATATTTGATGTAGCCGTGCAGCATGAATGTGGATTTCTGTGTTGAAGGAGAGGTGCTTCAGGACCACGGAGAGCTCCAGCACACTGTATTCCATTACAATGCTAATCATGCAGCGCACAGTACCGTAGCACCCCACTGCCCACAACACAACAGGGCCCTAGCAACCACACAGAACAACCTAGCAACCACCTTCCTCTCTTGTCTTTCTTTTCCTTTCGGTGTTCGGTGTATCACTACTAATGGACCTTGCTGTGGCTGGTAATGAATGGTCAGGGACACACCATGATCCATTGCTTCTAAAATGTGCTGCTCCAACACTTTGAGATGAAACCCTCCCCTCTGGCACAGCGGCCCCTCTCTCTCTCTCTCTCTCTCTCTCTCTCTCTCTGACTGTAGGGATGTCTCGTGTTACACGGACAGAATTCTCCAGCTTCTTCTAGTTCACTCTTATCGCAAAATCCTTTAGAGCAGGCACTAGCAACACCAGGTCATGGGTTCGATCCCAGGATTACACATACTCAGAAACAAACGCATAGTATAATGCAATGTAAGTCCATTTGGATAAAAGCGTCTGCCAAATGAATAAATGCAAAATACCTACATGCTCATTATTAGTGTCTAATGAAGATTATACTGTAGTGTATATAATTAACCTAACAAATTATACTGAATGTATTTTAAAAAACAAGTTCCTTAAAGACCAAAAATGTTCCAAAACATGCTTTTTTCTGCAGGTGCCATGTTTGCTTCTCTATCACTATCTCTGTTTGAAACAGAACATTGCAGGTTTTTTAACACCTCTCTGTATGCACTAAATAAAAATACTTAGAATTAGAATTTTAAAGTTTTAGTTCATTATTATTGCATATAGGAATTTATGGTCTTTTTAATATTTGACCTGTGTTTCTCTCCTTTATCTTAAATGTGTGCTCCTCTGTGATAACCACTGTGCGTGTGTCTGTGCGCATCCATCTGTTTGTGCAGTTGTGTGTGTGTCCATGTGTGTTAGTACGTGTGCATATTGTGTGTGTGTCTGTCTTCTGTGTTTTGACTTGTATAACCTTATATGTTTTGCTTATAGTCAATATGTCTCTTGTACAGCTGCTTTTTAACAATTAAAACTGATATTTACTGTGAATTTCTTTTTTTATAAACTTATACTGTTGTGTTTATGTACTTGCTATGTAACTGCTTTAACACAAACATATATAAATTGTGCCAAGTGGAAACATGATAATGAAAGTAAATGTGACTGTCGGTGACTTCCATTCAGCTTCTACAAAAGAAAGACTGGAGAATGTTAATGATGGTTTGATCTGGTGTTATTTACAACAATTTTATCTAAAGATCACAAGACTTTTGTAACTTGACAAATATTTAACACAACTCAAGGAAGTGTGTGTGTGTGTGTGTGTGTGTGTGTTCCTCCGGTGCTCTATAAGTGTAATGCACGTGTCCATCTGACAGCAGAATCTCTTCATTGTGCTGAGTTATTCTGCCATAAAATAACAAATGAACTTTTATCGCTGAGAGGCGCTAAAAACCTTGAACCATTACACATCGGCATGACAGCTTATATGGTTGTCATTTATAAAACAAATTGGCCTTTTGTTATGTCACAGCCTCACTTATTCTCTCCTTTTATGCCTGCTTTTTACACTCATTCATTTACTGAAGCCAACATTCATATCTTGCATTGGTATATTCGCCACAGGGGAAGTCTTCAATAATGCATTTATAACTTTAGTGCATTTACATAACACTTTCATCATTTTACACATACTCAGTTCTTTAAAGGCAAATGAGAAATCTAATGTATGATCTGTTGCAGTCACCAACCTAAGAAATATGACAAAAAAACTGGGTTTACTTTCAAACACGTACTTACCTTCAAACAGAGCAAGAGAATTGCTTTTTAAATAATTTACTTTTTTTTGACTGCATATAAAGGTAAAACAATAATACATGAAAAGTAAAAAACTAAAGTGAAAAATAACTAATCTGTTCTGTTCACTTTATGTGAAGGTGTGAAAGGCTTCAGTCTGTTTAAATGATGTGTGATCGACTCCACTGTCACTGACTGTCTGTGATGACAGAAATTATAAATGCACACTGGGATAAAAATACATTCACACTCTCAGAATAACATTTACACTTTAACTTTACAGAAAAAAAGCAATTGTGTCTACAGCTTATGTTTACTGTAGAGATCCCACCACTGCAAGGCAAAAAATGACTTTCTTACTAAGTGTGTTTTTCTTGTTTTCCAGTAAAAATGTCTAAACATTCTTGAATCAAGATGCATTTTCTTGATGAGCAAAATGACCTACTACACAAACGTTACGTACAACAGACTTTTTTAAAACATTGAAACGCTCATCTTTAATATTGAATTATTTATATCGAAAATAATACAATAATAAATGAAATAATATAATATAATAAAAAATAAATACATCTTTACATTTAAACTTTCAGTTTGTCCAGATGTCAAAATGTAATGGGTGGTTCACGTCGGGTGGTTCTTGTCCTCCAAATTGAGTATTAAAATCCTTTAATGCACAGCTTGTGGATAAACCCACTTCCACCAGTGTTTTTTGCCAATTAAAAGCTGTCAGTAATCTTTACAGAGTCACTTTTGGTCAGACGGGTGAAAAAACGTATTTTTGTCAGTTTATTGCAAACATGAATCAAACTGACTGGAGCTACCTGTGCACTAAAGGGTTTTAATGCACACCTTCCAGCCAATCAGAATGCAGTATTCAAACAGACCATGCTATAATGGCTTATGATGGTTATGTTTTGTCTATATTGCAATTATGGTGTATTTACATTGGAAGATTCCCACAACAATGAAAGATTACAATGAAAGTCGCGAAAGACGTACGCTCTCTCTAGAATCCACTTACGCAACGAAGAAACGAGACAAGATGCCCGTGCTTGATTTACTGAGAGGTGAAACGTGATTTTAGACACGGTGTTTCTATAAAAATGACTGTACAACAGATAAACAGTAGAACATGTAGTTCTGTTTTCTTTTAGTTTAAGTGGTGCACAGTGTTGAATTCGGTAAACTCAAGATTCTCTATCTTACAGGTAAGAGTTCGTGTTTAGCATTCAGCACATCTCTTCTTTGATTTCCAGCTGAAATCGGCACCTAATTAAATCAAGAAAAGAGGCAAATAAAATAGTTTCTTACAAACACATCCTGTTGGGCTGAAGATCACAGAGGTTCCTATCAGGGTGGAAAGAATGGATGAGAAGACTTTAATGAGTATTAAACACATACAGATTTAACAGTTTGTACATTTTATTTTAACAGTCGACTGTTCCTTGAATATCTTTGAATTATACTTTTCTGTATATTATACTTTTCAGATTTAACTAAGTATGGAATGCAAGTATATTTTAAAGTTCACTTATATTAATAGCAATGTTCAAAGCCAAGTATACCTTTCTATAGTATTCTTGTTATAGGGACTGCTACGTGATTGTCAGGGTGTTTGGAGCATTTTTCTTATTTTGTTTGTGCTCCAAAGAACCTCAAAAGTCCTGGTGATACTCAAGATGGCCTTTAATGTCAACCGTAAATTTATGGGATTTTTCATCTGGTTTACATCAGGGATCAAACCAGAGACACGATCTGAAGTATAATTCACAATCTCCGCGGGAGGAGTTACTGGAGCTCAACTGGCAGCAACACAAAGGTTTTCTCCAGAGAACACATATACATATAAAAATGTGTATGAATATAAATGTCCATTTAAATAAAAGTACTTGCCAATGCATAAATGTCATGTAAATCAGATTTGAATACGTTACGATATAGTGATGCTGTATATTTCTGAAGGAACAGATGAGATGAACGTCGCTGCAGTAAAACTGAACTGAGCTCATCCTTGGAAGCTTTTTTCTTCTGTAACAGCCGGTAATTGGAAGCACAGATGGCAGATTTAGAACAGAGCTCAGCAGCACACTAGCTCTTAAACGTGTCCATGGGTTCTGTTTCTCTTTGCATAGAGAACAATAGCATTATAGTGCCAACCACCGTCGCCCAATGGGGTCCCAAGGCCCTGCAACAGAGACGAGGCCTAAACGCACTTGGATGAGAACTGAAAATGAGGGCCATCATAAAAGAAAAGATTTATCAAGGGCTTTACTTGAGGTTTTTTTATTGCTTTACACTCTTACTGCTGTCAATCTGCTGCTTTGTATCGATGCATGAATCTGCCCGACTCGATTTTTCTGTCCAAGAACGAGAATTTTGAGTCAATCCTCCTAAACCGGAGAAACATTAAATACAGACGTATAACAGAAAAGATAAACTTGAAACAAATAAGTTCTCTATTTAAATTTTTCAGAATTTTTGTCTGGTACAAAAACGTGGGACCAATATCATGTAAAACCCTCATTTGTGTCATTTTGTTATTTTCCAAGCATTAAGTCGCATGCATATTAATAAATAACATGATCATTTATATTTTAATCACCAGTAACAGGGTTGATATGAATACAGTAAAAATATTATTTAATAAATATGATAATAATATTTTTAACAGTTTTAAATTAATACGCAGAAACAAATGTACAGTATAGTATATTTTATTGTAAGTAGCTTTGGATAAAAGTGTCATAATGTACATTTTACAATATAAATGACTATAATTCATTTATTCACACAGATTAAGTCAAAATTCAGATTTTTTTGTGAATGGCATAATCATAAAACTATATTATAACGCAAGGTTAATTTAACATTAGCTATTAGTTTATTTATCTACTGTATGCCACACGACAGCGGATTTGTGCCTGCGATGCGAGAAGAGAAACAGGGCACCAGTGTCCTCACAATGGAAACGTGGCATAAATGACCAGCTTCAAAGACATTTCCCCCCAAAAACCTCCCACATCTAAAAATGATGACACGCTCAATAGCTGAAAATTAGAATTTTACCTCGAACAGCAAAGTGCAGTTTTAGGAACAAAAGGAACGGGATGTGCGTTCTGTTTCAGCATCGCAGATAAAAAAACAGCTCTATTCACGCTGTGATATTGTGATTTTTCCATTCAGCTCCTTCTTTGTGGAAACGCTGCACTAATATTTTACTGTGACAGCTTCTGAAATGAGTTTTGAGTTTGCGAGGCAATCTGGCGCAGAGTGTTTTGAAGGCTGTTGTGTGTCCGGCTTTTCAAAGATAACATGGGGTTTAATCTTGAAGCGACACTTTACCTTTGTAGAATAAAACATAACAGTGACCAATGATGCACAGATTAACCTTTCGCCCCGCCGACAGAGACAATGATTATATGTGTGCGTATTAGTGGGGATAAAGCCGTCATGTCTTATGTATGACCGCCTTCCTTCATCCCACCTTTCTAGTTTGAGAACAAAGGTAGCGGATGCCCAAACGGTGCCCTGCAAATTCCCCTGAATAAAGACCTCATCTTGCCCCGGGATGCATTAATCCTGTGCATCCGCTCCGTACCGCACCCGGCTCGGCCTTTCAGCCCCCGTGTCCTACATGTGATCAAAAGCTCCATTAAAAGTGTGTCGAGATTTGGCCATCACACCTCACACATTTAGTTGGCGGCTCACAGCGGCCGTTTTCTGCTTTACAGCTCTTGTGGGTCGGCAGCGAGACACTTTAGTCCTCGCTGGCTCAGTTGTGCTGTTTAACATACTGTACGCTTCTCATAACAGAAACCAATGTTCAGCTGGGATACACTTGAATATCTCATCTCATAAAGTCACAAACCAGACAGACGTCAGACCTTCTACACCGCAAAGATCATTTTCTTACTCAATAGCAGTCTTGTTTTCCAGTTATTCATTACATCAGAAACCTGATCAGATGTTTCATCTCCACGAGAGATGGGTTGCAGTAAATGAGAAGACCTCCTCTCGACTGGACAACACACAGCTACAGTACACGAGCGGATAAACCCACAGATGGACTGGATTTAACTATTAGTCCCATAATCCTCTAGAACAATATTTCATTATTATTATCAACTTCATCTAACAATCTGGCAGAACGACATTCAAGCCCAGGACAGAGTTTACGTCTACTGTTATTCTTAATGTAATTTACTGTCATTACAGGATTGTATTTAGAAAGACATACGTGAACTGTGTTAAATGTAATCTTGGTAAACGTGATTCATGTATTTTAAATGAAATCAACCTCTGAATTTCAATTTATAATTGTCGGTTTAATAGAGAAATGGTTAAGGCGGCTTGTTTATTTTTTGTTTGTTGTTTTGTTTCGGTCGAGTTAGAGTGTAAAAATTGTGCTCGAATGCTTTGAATACCATGAGCTGGATGTTCAAATCACATGATTCAGTGCATGATTTGAGAAAAGAAGAGTTAAAACTACACCAGGCTAGATCTCAAAGTGTATTAGTTCCAAAATAACCCTTTATAATCGTCTTTCACAACCAAGAACCTTTAATGTAACAATGCATCGATTCCACACATGTTAAAAGTTCCTCGTAGGATAAAATACTTTGATTTATAATAATTATCTTTTGTTTTGAAATGTTTTGGATATGAAGTTTGTTTTAAGTAATGACTAATGTAATAATGTTGAAGAGTTATCAGTAAGCACAGATGCTCTTATCTTCTTTGGCTCTGTTGACACTGAACATCTGCTGCATTATTTTCAATGACAATCAGCTCAAGTCTCTTCAACCAAACTTTATTTTTCATTTAACAGCGTGAGAATGTATTATTCTGTAAAAAGAATCAAGTGTACTATAGAGGCGGTCGTTTCGTCTGTGGTACTTGAATAATGATGTTAGTTCTTAGCAAGACATCTCGACCGATCGCACGTCGCCTGTATCACTGTGCGCTTTCTTTAAGTAACCTAATAATACAATGTTCTTGTATTCATTCAAATGTTTGATAAGTGCCCTCGTTTTGTAATACTAATTGGATGACTGTATGTTTACTGTACAAAAGTTTATTTTATAAACGTTGAATTATGTTTTAATGTATGCACTATTCCCAGAAGTCCCATTATGTTACGATAATAACCTTTACAGTAACGCATCCATCTTCCTGCTGTTTATTTGATGGAGCCCAATGTCCAAACCATCCATACATTTCACCGTGTAAAATGAAATGGGTTCAGTAATGTAAGAGAGGAAAATATAGCCACAGTATTAATGTAAAGATGAGAATGTCAGGAACGGGTAAAAATAGCGTCCTGTGGTCAGGAACGGCCGAGAAATGTCTGACCTTAATTAGATGGATGTCAGTATGAAATATTCAAGCAATGAGTTTCCATCTGCGGACTCAGGAAAATCTCCTACCGAGTACAAACGAGATCCAGCTGCCATCAAGATACCTAAATGTTAAACATTTACATTTATACTGTAGATTTACAATCACATCATTTATTGTTGACATAAATAAAGTGTCTGAAGGTACAACAGTTTCTTAATTCTTTCACATCCTCCCATAAACAAAAAGATTTCATTTTTCACTTATTTCTACTGCGTCTCGAGATGTTTCTCCTGAGAAAGAAGTCAGAAGTCTGACAAATGTGTTTGAGAAGAGACGTCAACAGTGTGTCAAACTGAGCTCAGATTCGTCTCGTCTGCAATCAAACGTCGATATTACTGAAGATCTCAATATCAACTCAAACATTTCTCATCACATTTACTCAAATCCAGATGATTTCACCTCTACAATCCACATTAATTTCCACCTCCTTACACTTCATGTGTCATTTGATTCTGTTTTTAATTCATGTTATAGCTGTATACACTATGAACTCATTGTATTTGCTCTTTGTGTGTGTGTGCGTTTGACTAAATTCCTCCACCTGACGAGGATAAACAGAGAAAGAGATGCAAGCCGTGTCTCCTGGGATACAGATCTTATTAACACCCGGAACGTCACATTATAGGTGGAACAAAGGAGGTTCCGTCTGAGGTTGCCATGGTAATATCCCCAGGGCTTTGTCCTAAAGTGCTCCCGAAATTCAATTAGCTTTCCTCAATTACACCATCACACCGAGCTCTGACTGAGATACACCGACTGAATGTTTCCAGAATCAAAATGACCATCACACGCCAACGTCACATCATTCCTCACGGCCTTCAACATCACATACGGCAAATCAATAAAAGACTGAGATCTGAATGAATGTCATGACAGGACAAGGACAGACGGCTTTATCAAGCGACTCGGTCCGCTTCTGAAGAATCACTATTTGAAATCGGCCTATCGCATGAACAGTATCAACGCCGGTTGCGTGAGTCATATGAAATCGTTACGATATACACGATTGAACAACAAATAACACAATCTAACATTACAAATCAAGTGTCTAACGGATTCAAGTCATTCAAAGTAATGTTAAGAAAATGTAATTATACAATTAAAAAATGCTGAAAAACATATTGTTTGCTGTACATTGGCAATGCGTTCATAAATATCACAAACAATATTTCCAGGACAACATGATCGGCTTGAGTTTGGAAAGTGAAAAGAAACATAAATATCACAAACTGTCAGGTTCTTGTTTTAGATGTTACTAGCACCAGGGGACAAGAAAACATCTGCTCGAAGCAAAGTCATAAAACTGATTTACATTCACTCCATGTTCACCCCAATATGAAAATGTTCTGTGATCAAACTAATAGGAATGTTAGAAATGAGTTGGTTAAATCTCTTCTTTCTGTTTTCTGTTGAGACGTGTTTGTCATTGACAGACAGACACAGTTTTGATATTTCATTGCATTGTGTCATCGCTCTCAAACTTGTGTTTGTTAAGTGCTAAAAGCTCTCAGATGCTTTCACACCACATATTTAGTATCCCAGCAGATGGCATATAAAAACAGCAGGGCTGTGTATGTTGTAATGAAAGGAACGAGTGACCTGATGAAGCTTCAGGAGTATCGACAGGGGGCACTGTTGTCCTATAATACAACACACAAGACCTTACAGAAAAACACTACGTCACGGCACACCAGACATTTACACATTGAATAGAACTGCAGGGGTTAGAAATGACAGCACTCTACACCAAATGATGTGTTACACACGCACACGCACACGTCAGCCATGAAATACAATTCTACAATTAAACCTGAAACACACACACACACACACACACCTAAAATTACACGTGAGCTGAAAAACAACCACACATCTGTACAGAAACACGTGAATTTACAATGCACAGGCTGAGCCAACAGACAGATAACAGTGTTAGAAAGACTGACACACACACACACACACACACACACACAGAAAACATACAGTGACAAACTGAGATAGACAGACAGATACACAGACAGACACACACACACACGGAAAACATACAGTGACAAACTGAGATAGACAGACAGATACACAGACAGACACACACACACACACACAGAAAACATACAGTGACAAACTGAGACAGACAGATGTAGAAAGTCAGATAGACGTACAGATGGAGACAGACAAATAGACAGATAGAGAGACAGACAAATATAGACAGACCGACAGACTTGATGATGACTGTGGACACACTGTGCTGTCTGTGCTTTGCATGTGTTTGACTATTAAACAGTGAGAAATGCAGATTTGATTTATAAACCCGTCCACACTCCTGCAGAATCCAGTGACGCCGCTTATCTGTTCCAGTGAAAAATGAATAAAACATGACCTGAGATGAACTTTCAGCATTATTTCTCTTTCTCCTGTAGAATCAGACGCTGGGCAGACAGTCAGGAGAGGTGAACGTTTGAAGTCGTCTCTCTCAGGCTCAGCGCAAAACACTTTGAAAGCAAAACGAAGGACTACGATGTCAAAGGCCCTCGATCGAAAATCTCTCAGGATTCATCAGCTGATTATTTATTTCATTGTCTGTTTGTTTTAATGATGACGGCACCTGTCAACACATGTAGAGAGATGATGGTTAAGAGTTCATCTCTATGAATTCATTTGAAATCATCACATCGTAAAACAGTTTGTGTATTCCGTGAGATCAGGTTGTATGATAAGAGAAGGTCAGTGACAGGAGAAACATTACTAACTAGAAGATACCGGATCAATATGAGGTCAGAGGTGCAGCAGGGTTTGTGGAACGCGTGATAGCGGCGGTCAGCATGACAGATGATCCAACACAGAGAGTCAATCTGAGATGAGTTTCAACAGGACTTCATTTACATTAACTGCCAAACTGGGAAATAAACAGATATTCACATTCACTCGGTCACAACATGAGTCATTTACTTTAAAGTTTGCTCTGAATGAAGATCAATAATATCAATGTTTCAAGAGCGGTTTGATGGGGATGTTTATATGACATGCAGTTCCCTCATAAATAGTTTTTCTAATTTTCCTTACTCATACGCCTTTATTCCCCAAACTTTGGATATTGTTCCTCTTTATACAGATATTTACTGTAGAAGTACATTATTGCTACAATAAGTTACGCTGCAAATCCTGATTAATTATGCGGTTAATTGCAGGATGTAATCTAGAGCAGTACCAAAAGAACTTTAGTGAAACAGTTCACCTAGAATTAAAAAGTCAAATTTAAAGAATAATAAATGAATAATAATCGGAAAAAGTATAAAAATGTAACCCACCATATAATCATGCAAAGCACAACAATAAACAAACATTTCAAGGAACAGTTCACCCAAAATTTAAATTATAAAATAAAAAGTATAATAAATTCATTCTAATTGAAAAAATTATAAAAACGTAACCCATCATATAATTATGAAAAGCACAACAATAAAAAACCTTTAAAGGAACAGTTCATCCAAAATGAAATTAAATGATTTACTCACCACAACCCGTGTGATTTATCTGTGGAAGAACACAACATCATATGTGTCGATCTGTAAAGGTGCTTTTTGACAATACACATTGAGAAAAGAATTGAATATGGTGACGTGTCAATAAAATCAACCCTCATTGATGTTTGTGTGTTTTCCCGCTGGATCACCATCATGCCCTTGGTCAAAACTCCACCATTATATTTCATAAACAGTATTCACATAATTCAATATTCACAAACCCATTTTCAGACACACTTCAATGTGAATATGAGTTAATGAAGTGTGATGAACTCATTTGGGAGATTTGCGTGTGAATGGAAAGTTGTGATTTGGTCGCGTCAGCTCTTCGGTGTGATAAACGCCATCTCGCTGTTTTTCCGCTTTCTTTCACCTTAAACTGCTGATGTTTGTGCACATACCTGGAGACTTTACACAGAATTTTGCAAAGCACACACAATTACGGACGGCAACATTTTCGCTGGGTTCTCCGCATCCAAGATGTGTTGCTTTCTTAAGGTTGCCATGCATCTGCTGATGGGCTTATGGGACATTTCCTCAAGGTTTACTGCTTACGTTATATTTTCCTTCAAAGAAATACAAACAAAGCAAACTCTAAAACATCACCTAAAGCTTTCACGTTCAAATAAATCCCACCCATATTGGCATAGGAATCATGCAGCGCCTAGAAACCAGAACACGAAGACATCCGCATCAAGTGACTAAAGATTGTCCTGCTAAAATAATTTAAGATACGACGCAAACATCCGAAACCACCAGCAGCCCGGTTCCAGTGAAGCAAAAACAATGAAGTTTACTATGAGGACTGTGTTATTGGATTGTCCTGCACCTCCTGAAGTGTGGAAACACACACTGACCTTCATAATGGTCCCGTTCAATCTTTGTCAAAGTGTCTGATAACTTAACCAGCATGCACTCCGACTAAACCAGAACCACTGACCGTAGCGAGAGGAGACCCGCTCGTATCGATCTCAGTTCATCAGCAGCAGCAGAAGAGCATTGATCTCTCTTCAGTCACTTCACATTGATTATAAGAACGCGTCACACGCCTCTGAGATCTGCTGTACGTTATTACTTCACCTGCTTGAGTTGGGTCCATGCTGTCATGAATCCAGCATTCGGTCCTTCATATCTGCTGCAAACACTTTTGAAAAACTGTTGCTGAGAGACACAATGTTGCATCATCGCTGTAAGTTTCAACCAATGACAGACAGTTGACACAGACAATATGTTTACAAATTGTTCTATTTTGTTTGGTGACATTGGCACAGATATGACATCATCGCCAGTGTTGTGATCCCATCATGCAACAGTTTTACCGAACAATGACTAAGAGTTTACTGCATGACACAATTCGCTGTGATTTTAAGAGGCAAGTATATGAGCGCAGGTAGTGTGAAGTCATTTCTCATCATGTGTTTTTTGATTTACAGATATCTCAACAATTCACTTCAACTCTGTTAAAGATCAGTTTCACAAACGCCACCATCGTTCTCACGACCACACAAAACTTAAACTACACACAAGACACTTATATTTTGTAGTTAGGAGCAAAAAAATATACTGTAAAATACACCCACGCCAAATGAAGAGTTTGGTTCCAAATTTGATAACTCCGTTTAATTGTGATTTCCAATCGATATCAATCAAACTGCAGTAGGTTTGTTTTGATTTAAGCCATAATAACTCAAAAAATACAGCTAACTGACACAATAAAACATGATTACATCATAAAAACATGATTTTTGAAAGAAATGTAAACAGTTATCTTATTTTGGAACCGAACACTTCAAATATACTTTGATTTATTGAAAAAAAAGCGTATAACATAAGTAACTTTTAATTTGCGCTCCTCAGAAAATACACTTTACTACACTCCACTTAAAGTGACAGAAAGGTCTAAGCATCTCTGATCTCCACTTGGCTATAAAAGTACTAAACAAGTCCAAATATACTTTTATCATCTAAACATGTGCTACACGTATTGACCTATAAGTTCACTTGTAGTTGCAGTTCAAACTAAAAAATGTAGTATATACTGCATGCTACTCTTAAAGTATACCTAAAAGTCACATTAAAGTAAACTATAAAGTGGGCCAATGTAGTGCCAAGTAGTACACAGTACGATTAGTACACTTACAAGCATGCAGTACATTGATACTTCAAATCGAATAAATTCAAATGAACTTGAAGTATACTAATAAAGTAATGAAGTATACTTATTCTGTAAGTGAAGCTAGTGTAAAGCTAGTTAGAGTTTTATTCCTAACATGATTCTCGACAAGAAGTTTCTAGAAACCTTTTGTTTATATTGTAGGTGGTTTAAGCTTAATGTAGTTAAACGAGGCATCCGGACAGCTAAATTCTGACCTGTAAATGTCCGTCATGCTGATGTTTGACCAAAGACGATATAGTCAATGAATTTATGTATGTTTATGTATTTAATGTGAGATCCCAGCGGGCGATACTTTCAGCCCGCTGCACTTGAGAGTTTATAGCATAATTCAGAATAACATTAGCTGTTATAATTTCTGATCTGTTGTTCTCTGTGGGATTTTAAGAGCCAAATTTATGAGCATTAATATGAAGCAATATCTCTTCATTCATTTTTAATTCCTTCATGTATTGAGGAAAATGGCACCATTAGGACTCACTTAAACTCTATTAACAATTAGTTTCTCGCAGTCACATACACTCGATAGAGCGCGAGCGCCGACATCATCCTAACGCTAAAGCTACTTCGCCAACGTAAAGCAGGAATTGAAGCCCCGCCCCCGAGCAAAAAATGATGCCGACCCATCTAAATTACAAGGAGCCATAAATCTGAGCCGACTCGTCTTTATTACAATCCTGACTGGTTTGGTCATAAAATATACAGTATGTGATTTATGAGGTGGGTGAGCGAGGCCTGGAGCCGGGATTTGGAAGGCATATTTTATGAATGTTGGATGTGGAGGATTTGATGAACTACTGGGTCAGTCAATGAACTCTGCGTTCACTTCTCATCTCGCTCTTGTTTGTCTGAGACAGAGACGAATCAGTGATTCGCAATATTCTCAACAGTCTACAGTACATTCATTTTACACCTCCATTCTCTTCCCAGATGATTTGACCTCAACAGTCTACAGTACATTCATTTTACACCTCCATTCTCTTCGGGTCTACACAATTACACTTTCATTTGGTCGCATCAAGTGGAGATTTAAATGAAACACAACCGATAATTCGACCGATGAGCAATTCTCCTCTGGAAGCCCAAACGACTGATTCGTGCTGATCTCAGACCTGTGCCGTTGCCTCTGGCTTCATTCACAATCAGTTTAGCGTTCGGTAACTCTGTAAGCCGCGGGTCAGTGACGCTCAGGCTGAAGTGTAATAGTGTTTCTGTGCCGTCTACACTTCTTTCTTCTGCTCTGTGTTTCCCTGCTGGCTTCCGATCTGCCCGGCCACCGGTCGGCTCCCGCTCTCGGGAAAACATATGTGGACTTTGGCGAGTCTTTGGGTGATTTGTGAAGTGTGAGGGCACCTCAGATGAAAAGTCAACGGAGCAGAAAATACTGCTGATGCTGGAGTTCTGATGTGGGCTGCAGCCTCCTCGTCTCCGTATGAGCTCACAAGCTCAAGGTCACCTCCGCCCGGCCATGCCGCTCGCTGTCCACCAATCACCAGCTTGTGTTGTTCTTATAAGAGCGCGGGCCGCACGCGGGGACCATTAATCAAATATTAGCATTGCCTTTGTGTGGAATGAGGCCAAAACACACGTGATTATTTCTGCATGTTTCTATGTTGTCTTCTGAAACACTGACCCAACACACAGTACAAAAGAGAGACTGACTAAAAAGTGCTTTTCTCTTCATTTGTTGAAGATTGTGCTTTATTCATAGCAGATGAAAAACAAAATGTCTTCTCTAAAATTTTATATTTGCAGTACATACATTGTATATAATCTATATAAATAAATGTGCAGAATTGTAAAAAAAAACATTACATACAATAAAATTGTAATATAAATTAAATAAAATCGAAATAGTGATAACATTAGACACTGGCTAAACACAGATCAGAAGTTAATTTCAGGCCACGTGCGTGCATCCACTGAAACCGTTTATAAAAATAAAAAGACACCGACCCAACAGAACATACAGAACAGACACAACCGGACACAGAACACAACGAAACAAAGAACACTTACCAAAATAAGCGTCTGAAATACGTCCATACTCTATAGTAGGTGAAAATAACGTCACGAGCAGTACATCTGAAACCTCAGTATGCAAAAAACAGTAGGCGAGAAATACCCGGATGGTCTACTACTTCTGCCGAGATTCGTGAGTGTGGATCGGATGGACACTTATCTATCCCAGGATGCCACGGGAGCTGAGCAACGGTCAAATTTTAAAAGAAAATCAAATAAATACAGCGGAAAATTAATAAATGAATTTCTCGTGACTACCTGGTGTTTTTATCAACGCTCAGGTGTAGGTTGTTGTTAATACGTCATAGGTCAAAGAGCATACGGGTCACATGACCATAAAACATGGAGGATGCAGTACGTCTGAAATCTATTCATGCTACACCCACTCATACTATATACGTATAACACACTGCTGTAATGGCCGATAGATACAGGACGTCCTGTGACCGTATGCCATTTCAGACGCAGCCAGAGGAATTGTAAAACAGGAACACAACGCAAGAAATCCAAGCTTCAAAATAAAAGTGCAAAAGCTAAAATATTGTGGCTGACACACAAAAGTCTGATAATTGCATGTTTACTGCTAATAAATCAGCGGTATACACCATAAAACGTTTCCATGGTAACACATGTGAGACAGGCAGTGTTGGGCGTATCTAGTTATTAAGTAATTAGTTACTGTAATTTAATTACTTTTCCCTTGAAAAATTAAAGTATGGGATTGATCGACTTAATACAATTGTGTAATATATTTGAGCACAATAGTGGAATTGACATCAAAATTCAAAGTCCTGCTTTAAAAAATGTTCTTTAATGTATAATTCTCACATTTGTAATACTTTATGTAGATTTATATTATTTATTTGAATGAGTTAAAAGAGTTTTTTCATGTCTATCCTTGAATCTGAATGATGTAGGATGTAGAACGTAGTTAGTTATAAAGTAATTAAATACTTTTTGGTGAGAGAGTCATTTGTACAGAACTCGCCGAATATGACAGTTTTGATATGAAATGTAGGGTTTACTATAGTAACCATGAAATCATAGTAATCACAGCTTCACTATGATCACTATGGTAACCACAGTTTAATATTATGATAAAAGTCACTATACTTTTACTATAGTAAAATCAAGTCAAAACAGTATTTCTTGTCCAGGGATGATATTTGTCCGTCTATGTGAGATGGATAATCATTGTGATGCTGTGGTTTTGGTACAATCTCAAAGCACAACACACAAACACATTCACGATCTCTTCTAAACATGTGACGATGGATTGCGTTGGATAAAAGCGTGCAGGTGGAACGCTACTGTAAAGATTATCAGGGTTTGCTTCCTCATGTCGACACCTCCAGCTTTAAGAAATCCTATTACCAAACTACCTCATGAGTTTTATCTGCACACACAGCTGTTCCCATGGCCCTGTTTCAACACACCCGGCTTTCCTTCAAAGCAACTTCTAGAAAATCCCTCCGCTGTACTCTTTATATGTACCTGAACATATTCTGTCGTGATTCTCGCTGTTGGAGACGTTGGGAAGGTGCTGGTGAGAGTTAAATCTCTGTACACAAGCACACAATGTCACCTCGTGTGTCGTGAGAGTATTCATGAGGTCATGCTGATATATAGAAGAGTCTCACCATCTATATGTCTTACTTGAACTGGGTCAACTGACAAAACCACCACAAGTGCTGCTGTAAACCTTAAATAAAAGTCTCCTGCGGGCTAATATTATGCTGTGGAGATTCAGTAAAACACGTGGGACTTGCTGTACTGATCTAATGGTATTTACTGTCCTCTGTCGCTAACCCAAAGCCCTCTAACAAACCTTTCTGCATGTTTACATCTTCAGATAAACTTTCGTTTATAATCTGTTTACATCACGGGGACCGCTGATTGATGCACACAATGTACAAAAAACTAAAACTTTACTATCCGCCTGCGGACATTACAATCGAGGTTATACCTGCCACACACACACACACACACACACCTACTGTACAGACAGCACTTAACCGCACAAGTGCAACTTCTATAATATGTATATATAAAGAAATATCCACTAAAGAAATAAATCATCTTTTATATGTTTTATTTGTTGATGCCCCCTAGTGGTCCTTGGCCTCCTGTCGTGTTAAAAAATCTACAGAAGAAACATACCACATTCTGATATACATTTAATTTCATTAATTTGTTTTTTATTTTTACAACCCGCCAAAAGCCAGATGTGTGCTGGGATGGCCTCAGCATGATCCTTAAAATGAAGCTATTAAACAAAGCAGGCATAAATAGACCCCTTTGCATGTTGTAAACACTGTTACATAAGCACTTCCGGTTTCAGTTTTTATTTATTTATTATTTTTTATCTTACATATATAATTTAACGTCTTAAATCGGTTATAAAGTTGTGTTTTGTTCTAATATTTGTGTAGTGAAACAGGACATTCTTCTGGACCGGCACTGCACCAGCGTTGCTTACGTCATCCAAAGTACACAGCCAGGAACATTACTTAAATAGAAAAGTAAAGTAAAGTAAATAAATACAATTTCTACAACGAGTTCTTTATATACTTTATTTTTCTTATCGAAGAATACGAGGTCAAACAAACGTCGAGTGAAGAAGCGGAGCGGATACGTGTGCTCCACATTCACCTGAAGGGGGCAGAAGAGATTCACTGAAGCGCATCAGATCAAGGACCCCAGCTGCATCTGACTGCGCGTGTGCGCGCGCCTTCGCAAATGTGTGCGTTCATCCAGCAGGCATGCGTCGGGCCAGAGAGGGGACGAAGCTTTGATGCTGGCAAACACCAACCTCAGCTGTGCACACAAGCAAACGACACACTCTTCCATTATTTGTTGAGTTTCTGCTGAGAATGCCAACTAATTATCAGCAAATGAAGCCGAGCTGAGATTCAGGAGGCAGAATTAGTGCAAATCAAGACCTGACTGCATCTTACACGTTTTTTCTCTTTGCTCTGTGGATGACACACACACACACACACACACACACACACACACACACAGCAAGCCGGAGGAGTCCTCGAGTAAAATTAGAGTCCGGCCTGCTGGGCTACCATCATTAAACAAATGACTCTTTTGTCCAAAATTAACTTTGAGAAACAGTGTGGCCAAGAACACAGTCACTTTGATAGGATGTATTTGCCTGCAGGCTATATGAGGATGAAGTTTGTTCTTTGTTGGGACAACGGGGGTAAACGCAAGCTACTTTCACAAAAGGACGACAACGTGCGGCACAAATACGCTTTTAGCTTAATAAAAAGAGCACAGTTTTATGAAATTTGATGATTGGTCGATACACAAAATTCCTGATGCATTGAAAATCTAAGACCATCAATCCTTAAAATATGTTTTTATCATAACAGAAGATATTTAGAGAAATGTTTCAGTGAATTTGTGTTCACATAACGGAAATCAATGGAGTATAGTGTTATTTGATCATCAACATTCTTCAAAATATCTTCTGTTGTGTTCTGACGAAGATAAAAACTCAAACAGCTTCATCGTGACTTAAGAGTAAATAAAAGAGGACAATTTTAATGTTTGACCCTTCTATCCTTTTAACATACTTATTTCCACAGTATATCATGTCTTTAGATGTGTATGTGACAGCGATATGTGACACGGGTTAATATCTCGACACATTAGGATGATGCCTGTAAGAGTACGGAGCATATTTTTCAGATGTAATATTCTCCGGCTTGTTAAGTGTGATTTCGGGTTTGTTTCATCTCCGGAGCATCGCTACACGCTCACAATTAGAGAAACAGCAGAATCCACACAGCTATATTTATTCATTTATATATTTCAATGAGTTTTCCATGGCAGAAGACACAAGCCGCTTGGCAGCTGAAGTGAACATTAGTGACAGACCGCATTAGACCACCGGCCGCTGAAGAGCTTTCTTTCATAACACCACTTTAGCGTTACATATCGAGTAGCTTTGGGCGACCACACATGTAAAGAAAAATTGAAACATATTATGTCATAGAAATAATAATGAAAAATAACACAATATAAAAGCATCGAGTTTAAGTCTGTACTCTTCTGATTTTCAGATTTTAGTTGTTAAACTCATTGTTTTAATGCAGTAAAATGATCCTTTAATGTGTAAACTGACATTCATATAGCACATGACAAGTCTCTTTCTTTCCTTTACTTCTGCATGTAAGTGTGGACTCTTATTTTTAAGTCTGTGTGTGTGTTTCTCATTGTCTAGTTATTGTGATTCATCTCTTGTGTATTTAAGCCTTCATGTCCTTTCTTAAGTGGGTTTGTATTTGTATTGTAGATTGCTCAGTTTTGTTTCTGCTTTTCACGTCTTCTGGTTTCATTTGGTTTTGTGTTTATTTTTTATTAATACAACTATACATTTAGCATTTATCCTACATTACAAACTCATTACCTTGGCCTATCCAAATACTGTATGAAACAACGAAAAACCATCAAAATATTCATCTTAACTTAGTCACTCAATCAGATCAATCAGACTGTAAGTGGACGGAAAAACAATGCAAGAATTCCTTTGTATTCATACAGCATACTGTGAATTATTGGTCATGTTTTTTGCCGTGGATGTTTTGGTGTTATTGAATGGACAGTGAAGTGTAGAGGTTTGGTATATACTCACAGCATCTTCTCCCGTCAGATAACACTGATTTCACGCACCCTCTGGTCGTCATTATTCTCGAAGTTTCCAGAACGTTCTAACGCGTGTAATGTGGCACACGCATGACGGAAGCACACAGAATCAGTTACAGATGCGTCTAAACTTCAAAAGAAGAAATAAGATCTACATTAATGTACATTCACGGCGCACAGTCACAGTCGGGCCATTCTTGTGTATGTTGCTGTACGATTCACATAGAAGCCTACAAATTCATACAAAATCACATTTTCATGTTTGATCAGGTTGAATTGTGAGATGAGCTTAAAAAAACGCACTTAACCTCGGTTAAAGTTGAGCGATAAAATCTTTTTGATTGGTTTTCTTTCGTTGTTCAACAATATTTAAAGTGAAACTGCAGGATTAAACATTTACAAGGCTGTGTTCACATTTCACTTGGTTTTTGATGAGAAAAAGTTGACAATGGTACTTTTCTTTGGTAAAAAATGTGATTGGACAGCCGTCGAAAAAGGTGCTTGACGTAGGCCGCTTGTTTCCCAGAAATCTTTTCAACTTCAAAAGACGCTCTGAGCTTCAGAAAAAGAACACGGTTTACTCCATAGGATAGTAATGTATATCAGACGCTAGCAGCCTCAGAAAGAAGTCACGTCTGAACATAAAATCAACGTCTGTCTGAGCTTCCTGACCTGTCCAGTCTGAACTGTCAATCATCCGCTGTACCAAAACAAGAGATTTACACCAATTCCACTAAGCTTGAATAAACCATTAAATTACATATTTGCTGTGAATTCATGTGTGTAAAAAATTATAAATTAAAACTGTGGTTTATGGCCGAACCACTCACAATTGTACAATATACAATATTCCCACCCCAACATCTCGTGACAAGATCTTCACATTAGAAAAATGTACACATGACATGTCTTTAATGTCTCTTATGCTTTGTAACAATGAAAATTGTAAAAAGCGCTATATAAATAAAGCTCACTTGACTTGACTTGACTTGACTCTTAGTCATCAATGAGCTGACATGGAGATGCATCTGAGAACACGTTCACATTAGGTGAAGACAGAGCTGGAATATTTCACAACGCCGGATCCATCTCACCAAACGTCTTGATGTATGTGAGGACAAACTCGTCTCCTCGTGACGGGGTTGCCAGGTCTCGGCTCAGAATTGTCCTGCTGAGAGACGGGGCTGACAGCATCCCTTGATTCATAACAGCACAGAGACTATTGGCCGTCATCTCCGGGGACAGAATCTTCATCAATGTCCCGTTCGGCATCTCCACACGCTGGTCACATGAAATGTAAAGTGACAGGTCGCTGGCGTCTCCGGTTGGTTCTTAATATAATCCAGTTCTGTCTGTGTCACATCCCTCAATGCTTCCCCCTGCATTGTGTGTAAAAAATGAAGCTTTTTATATCCCATTGCATTGCTTTCAAATACATCATGCAGAAGGAGGCGGTCAAGCTTTTATTTCACATTCAAGTCTAACAGCTTTTCTCGTGTGATATTGCTTCAGTGCAACTTTCAATCGCACTTGTTAATGTAGTCAGTGTTTAGGCCTATATAAATCATATAGAAACCTTTACCTTTAAAGAGGTCAAATCATGAGGAGTCAAACTGAGTAAACATATCGTAACCTTCAGAGCTTTGTCCTTGGATTTAACATTAGAAACACAGACCTGTCACACATTTACACATCAGTGACATCAATTAAGTGTTCAGCATCTCAGTCCACGTGCAATAAAATGAATTATTATGTTATTATAACACAATTCATTGAGGTGTTTGTACTATTACAAATGCACCAACATTCTAGTTTCAGAGAAAGACTCTGGGTTATTTCCAACCCAGTGCTGGGTCGAGAGGGGACAAACCCAATGGTCGGGTTATAAAATAACCTATGCTGGGTTGTTTTAACTATAGGCTGTCAAGATAAAAGTTTGTGTTTGCATAATGTATGTCTGTGTTCTTGACATATTCATTTTGTATCCCAACCCATTTTTTAGAGAGTACTAAACAACATTTCAGATTTAAGAATTTCAAAGTGTGCCTCAACCTAGTCAATAGATTCAATACTCTATAACCAAGCGCTGGGTCTTAAAGAGACTAACCAAACTGTAATTTCACCTGTGCCGAGTTGTTTTGTTTGGTCAATTAAAATCCATTTCCTAGGCTAATTTAACCCAATGGTTGGGTTTGTCCATTTTTGACCCAATGCTGGGTTTGAAAATTAACCAGCATATGAAAATCGGTTAAACTCAACATTTTAAAATAAATATTGCGTTCACTAAATATTGTTTAAAATGATTAATCAACAGGTACTGAATATGCTCTATTCTGTATATATATATATATATATATTCTGTCCTAACATCATTTCTGACAAACAGTGCCCATCTGTCCATCTCTCTCTCTGTATAGACTGCAGTATTCCCAGTAGAGAAGCTCATGTGACCATCAAACCTCAAGTCTGTAAAATATTTTTTAATCAAGGTCTTCATAAACAGTCAAGCATGTAGTGTGGGGGTGAGGATTCACATTGAAATTGAAGAATATTTCCATGAGTCTTCTTTTGGGTTTTTGTTCACTCAGTTTTTGCTCTATTTCTTTGGCCTTCTGGTTCAGTAAAATTATGGTTTTATTCATACCGCATTTATGGTTCAACTTATATAACCACCCCAGAGAAGGACACTAGAGAGGCTTTATTACATGACATGCTTTGAACACAATGACCGTGTAAGAAAGTTCCATAGAAGGGAAGGAAGGAGGCGGGAACCGGCGAACATTCAAACACCAAAACTTTAATTAAATCAAATAAACAAACACGGAAGTAAAGACCGGCATCCACCTCACGGTCGTCTGCCGGCCATAAAACATACACAAACTAAACACATGTCCCGGCCCGGTCCTCTCTCGTCAACAGTCCTGCCGATCGTCCTTTTAAGCTCCCAATCTCCTCCGTGATAAGATGCGGGACCGGTGCGCGCACAGCTGCTTGCACTTATCACTCACGTCACCGGCCCCGCGTCACGGCTCTCGTCCCGCCTTCCTCACCACAGACCTCTGTTATAAAGCGCTTCTTTGAAAAAGCATCCAACAAAGTACATCACAACTCATTTTGTCTGCTTTTAGTTGAGGTTTTACGACTCCCAGGGATATTTCTCAGACAGTTCTCTTTCTTTCTTTTTGAGAAGAGACGTCAACAGTGTGTCAAACTGAGCTCAGATTCGTCTCGTCTGCAATCAGAAGTCAATATTGTTGAAGATCTTCAAACATTTCTCACCAAATCTACTGAAATCCAGATGATTTTACCTCCAAAATCTTCACTCGTTTACACCTCCAAACTCTCATTTGATACCTCCGAGAACTCAAATCAAATCTCCTGTGCTGGGAAAGAGAAACACCTGAGCAACAAGAGCGTGTGAGATAAATGATGATATAAACGTAATGTAACAATTATTCTTGTGTTGCTTTCTATTCAAAGCTCAGTTTGAGATCCGAGCAGGGACACAGTTCCAATGCATATAACAACCACTTTACTGTTTCTTTTGGTTGCCATAGAAACAGGAGGAAAAAGCAGAACGCTCTCATCATGAGGTCAGAAGTCTGATGAAATGATTATAATTCTCATCAACAAATTGTTTTTGGGATTAAAAGTCAATGTGGTTAATTTCACATTTACCTCATGAATATACGGAAAAACACGTTAATGCTCAGAAGTCGCTCTTTCATCGCTCAGGAGATTTGATGGAGTTCTCAGATGTGTATCAACTATGTCTCAGATGTCTTGGCTAAAGTGATAATTAAATAAAAGCACAAAAAGCTAGTCATGAAATAATAATCAAAACCCTTCCGTACAGAATGACCGTCATCTTCTCTGAACACTGTCAAAGTCATGTTTATTGTCATTTATAATTTCAGAGCCGATGGAGAACAGTGAAACGCTTCATGATAATACAATGGTTTTGGTGGGTTTGAGAAGATCCAGATGAACGGCCGCTTTATGTCTGGCTAATACTGTATGTGAGCTCATGAGCAGTGGAGGAGAGCCAGCTGTTTTATTTGTAAGCTCAGCGTGAGACGGCTGCTTCATTCCCTCTTCTCCTCTGTGAAGTAAACTGAATTAGGATTGTGAACATCTGCCGCAGCGGGTGCGAGCCTGCTGATATTGAAACAGGCGTTATCAGGTCAAGAAAACAGAGAACAAGCATCTTCAGTGATGCTGGAAGCTCGAGGCTTGAGATACACTCGGCCGGCGGTTAACTCATGGTTCCAATAATGATCCATCATATAATATGGACCAATCAGATGAGATGAGATGCTCATGTCAAGACCACACCTGCAGGGATATCACAAAACTTGTAAACATACTGTACATGATGAACATGTGTTTTAATTTGACATAAACGTTCTTTCTTTAAATGCAATCCATAACTTATTTCAATTCCGGTTTATTTAGTTTAATTGATACAAATGCCTACAAATTAAAGATATGATTGCAAAAAATTATTTCATAAGTTATTAAGAACATCTAATATTATGCATGTTGTCTGTAGAGCTGTTGTCACAAAAATGAGTCACTAATTTTATACAAATGTTCAACGAAAAGTTACTTTCTATGACTTTGTATTGTTATTCGATCTTTTAAGAGTTATGATCAATTGGATCTGGTGCTGGTCTGGTTTTACTTTTATTTCTTAATAAAATGTCTGTAACAGCATAAGAGCAATATCTTTAAGACACCAATGTTTACATTCATTAATATTTCATTGATGTAACTAAAATTCAATATTTATTTTGTCCAGAGTTGCAAAATTCAAATGTGTGTTCATCACGGTTTTACGACAGCTGATAACAGAACCCATAATACTAATTAGTCATTTCTAGTCATTGGCATAAAGCAAGCTAATAAAACAAGTAATGCCTCCACCTAAGCTCCGCCCACAAATAACAGTAATGGTGTCTTTTACACGGTGTACTGTATTGTAATTTGCCCCTTCTGTATTTCTTTCTCTCCTGAAAAGCTCCTTTAAAGAAATGTAAAAAACATTGTAAAAAGCTCTATATAAATAAAATGCATTTGAGAAAGTCATAAATCTGCTTTAGAATAGGCAAAAGACTCAAGGCAAGCAGACATTAGAGTTCCGCCGCTTCTCTATATTTACACACTGCAGCGTGAGGTCTGCGCAGTCAAGCATCGCTCACACGTACTTCAAAAAAACAAGTTGAAATCTGGTTAACCTTAAAGTTTCACGGCCAGACAACAAGCCTCATATTTCAAAGGCTTGTCACCAATGATCTTCTTTAGGGAGCCGAGACTTTTGTGCCTCGCCTTGTCGGGTGCGAATGCGACAAAGGTCAAGCGGAATACGAGACCTCTCGCTGATGTGCGGCGGTCAGCACCTGAGTTATTTCTGGCGCTTCCTTTCAGCCCAAACTCCATAATGTGCAGAAATTCTCTCTCGCTCCGTATCCATTGTTCCCTGAAGATGTCACGGGTCTGTACGGATGTGCTTTTCTATCTCTGCCCACACAAACACGTCCGTTTGTTATTTTCAGAATAACTCCAGTGCAAAAATACCCTCCCTTCATTAAAAACAGACATGTTTTACCCCGACACTTCAACAGTCTCAGACATATGTTGCAACGTTATCTGGGGAGATTTGAGACAAGCCGAGTCTCGCCGGAACATCCGGTGTCTCTGCCCTCACCTTTCCCCGAATCCCTCCAGCCCATCTGCCGAGGTGCAAACACGCTCTCCTGTTCAATATGGACCCGCTCTGTGCATATCTGGATGCTTGTCAGGTGTGTTTACCGCTTTCACTCGTACAGACATCAGCATGTGCTGGCATAAAACACAAGCGGGTCATTGCTCTTCTGGTTTGGAGCGTGATGTGATGGAGTTAATTACGGCTCTTTTGATATTCGCAGATTTGGTGAGAGAATGGAGGTGTAGAATCATGCTCGGCAGGAGCGGCGACACCGCAGGGGATAGGGAATCATTTTAAGTGCGCTAGGGTGTTTTTCAACGGCACAAAGCTTTACTTTACCTCGTGCCAGTTCGTCTCCTCCTCTTGTTTTTCTATCACCTCTTTTTAAAGAAAGCCCACCCCCTCAACTTGGCGAATCACGGTTTGCAGATTTCCTCAGGTGTGACTTGAAATGTAAAAAATGTTTCCAACTCCACAATTATCCACGACTTCTCATCTAATGTCTTCACGTGAATCCTCCGAGACTTTTCAAAAACAAAGAGAAGCGACACAAAGTGACACAACACTAGACATTTCCTGTTCAGCTGCAAAACTAAGATGTTGCAGGGACGGTAACTAGGGAGTTGCTATGGTGTTCTGTGATCGCTTAAGTTCTCAACCAAGTCCATTCCCAAGTCTGGAAAACGATTTTACTATTTAAAATAGCAATGATCAATAACAAATACTAAAATAATGATAATTAATATACACATAAAAAGATTTGCTCAAAATGCATTTTTATTCTCAAACCCCACAAAAGCTTTTTTACCCTATATAATAAAGGCTAACCCAGTTGTTGGCATATTTCAGACTGCTCGTACTTTACATCAGGTTGATAAATACATGTGATATAAATGGAGACATTGCACTTCTAGAATATATTTTCAATGTCAAGGTACTTTATTGGCATGATTGTGTGTTCTTACAATACTGCCAAAGAATTGAACATATAACAAAAGACAAACAATAACTACAAACATTAGAGTAAAATTAAATAAGAAAAAATAAGAATATATCTACAGTGTTCCTGTAGCTCAATTTGTAAATCATTAAGTTAGCAACACAAAGGTCATGGGTTCCATCCCAGAGAACACACACTGATAAATACAATGTATAATGCTTGAATGCATTGTGAGTAACTTTAAATGAAAGCATCTGCTCCAAATACACACGTGTCCTGTAAGTGTTGAGACTTGAAACTTTCTCAATGTGAACATGACTCTCAGACCTGTGTGACAGACAATATCAGACCGGTCTGATCTCTCTCCGATGAATCTAGAGCTCTTAGGGAAGGATTTTGAGTCGAGCACAAAGTCTTTCTTCAGAATCTGATGCATGAGGTGAGCAAAACATTCATACACCACGAGTGGCGGGGAAACAGAATGCGAGTGCATGCAATCAATGCAGCGCAGAAGAGAATATAACAGGAGCTCCAGACACCGGGGATGATGTGGCTTCAATTTTAGTCACCGCTGTTAAAATCTCTCACACAAAAGACCCCCTCAGACCCCCACCAGACAAATGGAGAAAGACGGAGCTCTCAGAGGTCAAAGGCTGCGAGATGGTTTGGTTCAGCTCCCGCACCACAGTCAAAGCAAAAGACACTTTTTTTGTTTCACAGTCACTGCAATGCATATTTATCCTCTTCAACATCCCACATCTAGTAGATTTCTGCTGGTAAGCATCATCTTGTATCGATGACGCTGTGTGTTTAATTTCTGTACATTCTGCTCATTAAAGATTAAAAGATTCCCATCGAGACACGTGACAAGCAAATGGTGAGTTCTGCCAACTCATTACTTAAAGAAGCAATAGGTTATGAGTCCAAGCCAAACAAGTCAGTGCCAACGGAAGTGCATTATTTTCCACTGTTCTCTCTTCGGCTGAATACCCAGAGCTACAGAAAGAGGACACAACACTCCAATCTTTGGCAGGAGCTTCACAGCTGACGGCCGATGCCCATCGCCTCCGGTTGTTGGGTGAGCAGTATCGCTGGGCCGGAGGGTTGATGCCACCCGTCGAGTGGTCAGGGACGCCAAGAAAATATTGACTTTTGGAGAGATGTGAACATTTGCGTGCTGGAGAACTCAACGCTGGACGATGAAAGAATGCTCTTTAACGTTTGCGTTATACGATTCCACATTTGAACTATTCGTTCAATGGAAAGACATGAAATGTAAAACAGAACGGCTAGATTTTTCTGGAGCCGTCAGAGATCTCGGAATGGATTACTTGGCACGGCAAGATGCAGATTTTTCCAAGAACATCAATAAGTAAATGAGCTGGGTATCTATGAATAGGTTTCAGTAATGAAGCGTGGCTGTAGGTGAATGGCAGATCCGTCTGCGACTGTGACGCGATCTAATTGGTATTGTGACAGTACTGAAATAATTCAAACAAATGGAAACCCAGCTTCTCTTGCGAAATTGCCAGCAAATAAGAGCGCGTCTCATATTCAGCCCAAGTAACCTGATTTCTTTCAATTCTCCGGGGAAACATCGTAATGCAACACATATTCCAGACACTGGGTTTGTTGCATCATAAAGGGTAATGAGAGTACGGCAGGCCTCCAGGGCTCCGCTCATACACACACAACGTGGGAGTATTAAATAAAAGAACAATCTTAAAGACAAGTCGCTTACACACACATTGATCGCCGGTCCACAATTCTAGACGGGTGCGATGTAGTTTTTTAATCTAGT
This sequence comes from Barbatula barbatula, assembly GCF_947034865.1. NCBI lineage: Eukaryota > Metazoa > Chordata > Actinopteri > Cypriniformes > Nemacheilidae > Barbatula > Barbatula barbatula. The sequence continues at coordinate 32,544,121 of NC_136767.1, forward strand.
CTCATATCATAACGGCCCGTTCCATCTTCTCCCAGAGTGAAACGACTCGAGTTGGTGTGAAAGTCTCTCTCAGAAATTGCCTTCTGCCTCCGGGCTGTGAGATTGGGTCACACCAGCGTCCATTAAGAGTCCATCATTCTCATGAGATACACCTCAACTCTGAAACAATGATAATGTGAACAGAAAGCCTATTTGCTTTAATGAAGTAAAACAACATCAGAGAAATGTGGGGTGTTTATGTGAGCGCATTAAATGTTATGTGGAATTAACAAAGCAGTTAAATGTGTGTAATTACAGTAATTATGTCCAGCGACGGTCATTTGTTTGTCTTTTCTCAAACGATTTGTCTGGTTTTGTCATGATGTTACGAAGGTAAATGCCATGATTTCAAAAACACCGGTTTTCTTTTATAATTAACAACCATGGTTTTACTCGAGTGAACATTACAGTTTACAAAACCACATGTACTGAACAAAACCACATTTGCTATGTCTCACTACAATAACCATGTGTAGTCAAAACCATGGTCACTGTATTTTTACTATAATAATGGTTGTAAGCACTGTGAAAGTGAAACTAATCATTAGAGTCACTTTGACTTTGTCTCAACACATCTTGTTGTTTACAAGTAATGCATATTGGATGGGCAATTCCAGCTAAGGTGACCACTCGTCCCGCTTTGCATTGTACCGCACAGCATTTTCATCCCTTGTCCCGCATGTTCATCAGTCTGCTGGTTTTCAGTCGTCACATTTAGAAACACGTTCTTTAACCCGAAACATATGTTTGCACCATTGATTATTCAACTCTTTAATGGATTATGACTTTGATGTGCACAGAAAGCATCCTTGCTTCTAAAATCGCATGAAACAGCATTCTGGAATAGTTGGAAAAAGCACAGCGCAAACTGTCAGGGTGTCTTTTGATAACAGAAATTGCCAAGTTGCTATTGTAAACAAAAGCTTGCGACACATGTCCCGCCTTCAGGGTCTTCCGATTGGTCAACTGCTGTGAAACTGATTAGCTGCGCTGTGTATAAGTTGAAATCATCACAGCGTATTGAAACCGTGGCGCTTACGTGAGAGACGCTGCAAGTGGCACGAGACACCGGCATAATTAAACGTGTCCACCTAGAGCGTGTTTACATAGAAAAACGAAATAAAAGCATTACAAATTAATCAATATCAATCACCAGCATTTAACGTTATCTTAATAAAAAAGTTGTTTTAAAAAAGTATCTTGATTTCCTCTTCCAGAATGTGATCCGGATCCTACTGTCTCACACGACTGCATTCAATGGCCATTAAACACTGCGAACTGAGATATCTCTGACACACTTCTGTGGTTTTAAACTCCTTTTGTTATTTAGCCTTCTACTGTCTTCTACACGTGACTTCTGCACGCTTATATTACACAGCGTTTTTTTTGCTCGGCTATAGATGTCCTTCTCAATAGCGCGGCAATGGATTAGGATTTCACAACTGTAAAAAGAATCCCCTTATTCCACAGTATTCTGTGCTTCTTCATTGATAACATTAAATAAATGAAAAATGTACACATTGTAAATTAGCTGGTCTAGTGCCCGGAAGGCCGTGTGTTAATCCATCATGACGCTGTGTCAACAGCAGCAGTCCAGTGCCCACCAGTGTCCAACCAGCTCATACAAACACAACTGTGCTTTAAAGGCCGACTTTCATTCACTTTATGAGAAGACGGCAGTGATTTCAGTCATCAGGAGGCTGTGATGTCTGTCAGTAGATGGGGTGGCGATCCTCACGTGTCAACTTGCCGAATAAAAACTTTATATAAAAATATATATATTTTCATTATTTGTTGGTTTTCTTTTTGAGAAGATCTTCAAAGTGTAAAACATGATGACCCCACGCCTGATCTGTGCTCAAAATTTAAAGAGACAGTACACCTTAAATTGAAATCGCCATTATAATTGTTTTATGTTATATACATTTGTATCTATGCCTTAATTATAGCTAATTATTTTACGAACTAAATGTAGAAAAAATATATAAAAATGTTTAATTCCGTTATAAAACCAATAACTGGTTTGTTGGGTGGTGGTCACCCTAATTCCAGCGTTGTGTGACATAAAAACACCCAGAGAATGTTTTTGTTACCAATATACTGAGATTTTACCAATCCATTGTTAAAAGAGTCTAAAGATCAGAAAAATATCAGTCTATGCACATGTTTGGGAAAAAAGGGGAAATAAACCTTCTGTAGGATTTCCGTGAATTAAAAAGTACAAACCAGATGCAAAAATACCAGACAAATGGAAAATGAATAGAACATAAATAGTTATTTTATTTAAAATTGTTACGGATGTGATAATCCTGAAAATGGCACTTGCATGCACTAAAAAATAATGCTTCAAAAACTTTGACACCCCACATTTTAACCAAGAAAATTGTGATATCTGTGCTTTAAGTGTGGTGAAAACCTTTGGTAAAACTCTGCATGGATATTAAATGGATAATATTTCTCACAAAGCAAGAAAGCATTGACCAGTTGTCTATCTGTCATTGCATGTGATTGATGACGGAAGAGAATGAATGTCATGTACTGTATGTGCACACATATTTCACGAATGTAACTTACATTGAAGTGTATGAGAAGTTTCCTCCAACAGCGATGAACAGCCTTGTTTGTTCTACATCAGGTCTGCAAGAAAAAGAAAAAAACCTGCATGATTTTAAACAAATGAATGTGGATATGGAACCTCTCACATAATATCACAGGGTTAAAAAATGAGCAAGCTTTTAGAATTCACTTCATGTTCCCCTGCGGGTAGAAATCTGTGGTAAAGAATATTCAATGAAAACCTGGAAATGAGGCTGTTGCTTAATATTGCAGCGTGTCACGTCTGTCGAGAGGGGATTTTTATTCCTGACACTTTCCTACATTTCCAACAAATCAACACTTTTCCACTCCGCTGTCAACACATGTAGCATTTTTTCTTTACACCTACATACATACTAATGCATATGCGTGTGCCGTTAACACCGTTTCAGTCGCCTGCACAAACAATTTTAATTGAGTATTAGCATAAATCTTTACACTAAAAAAATGTCAAGGTTGAGTCAAATACGAGCAAACCAAACCGTTGATCAAAACGAATATAAAAATGTGCCTTTTCTAAAGAAAACATGTGATTCCTGACTGCTGGAAAACTTTGACTGTTTCAAGCTCAGAGTCATTTTGAAATTTTAATGAGTTTTAAATGAAGGCATTCATCTTAACAGAGTGATGTGTATTAGAATAAGTGTTTTTAAAATAAGTGTCCAGCGTGGAAGAGATGAATAGTTCATAAGGCGGCTATAAATAAGAAGAAGGTCATTATGTGTAGAACAGTGATGTATGTGCTGCAAAACTAAAAGTGCAAACATTTAAAAGCATGCCTTGTGTATTTAAAGATATTGAGGAAGGCCTAGTTCTAAATAACATATATTTGCATTTCCCAGAAGTCCCTGTGCTGTAAGAAAACATCTATATTGAGTATTCTTCTCATTCAACAATACAACAACATCCTCCCGTGTTTACTAATCTGATATCGGGAGCAGCGAAATGTGTTAATGTCTCATATCACCATGATGGGGTTTATTTTGTGATAGCAAATGATCTCTCTTATCGCAGTGTTAGTCTAATTCAATCTTCTAATTGATCATTTGAAGTCTATCAGCACATCAAAATTTCTCACGCAAATGAAGAGAACAGGACTGAAAGAGTGATACATTCTAATTGAATTATTGGAACGCTTTGGGATGTGAAAGCTCAAACACGGACACATCCCTGTATTGATGTGGTGTAACCCTCGCAGGTCTTAAACAAAGAAATCAATTAGCGTTGTATTTAGGCTAATGTGCAAACGTTTGGTGAACGCTCGTGCTCTCGGGCTCTTTACGGGTCTCTCAGGTGCTGTTTGAGCTACTATATTTGGACGCCCTCACTTCAGTTGACCTCATTCAGTGTAGAGTCTCTCCAAAACAGAGAGACGTCCTTTCCTGGACCAAATCCCCATCATCCGGTCACACGCTGAACACTCATCCATTAACCCCTAAACAGATGGAAATAAATATACAGGGATGGCAAATCATTGAGGCGGATATCACATGAGAAATGAAAGCGTTTTAGGTTAAGCACGCGGAGGTGATGTGATAAAACAAATAAAAGCAGATGGCTGTAAATGAACGCTGTCGACTCATTTGTTATCGGTGTGCAGATTGACTGAACATTCATCCTGGCCTTCATCATCAGGTGTGCCAGAGCAGGACCTGGCTCTTACCACAGTCCAATGTGCCAGGAGGGTCTCAAAGGTAAATTACATTACACAGTCAGCTATTAAATCAACTATTGCATTGAGAGAAAGAAATGCTTCTGAATGCCAAATGCTTTCTTTTTTATTCCCCTTTTATCCAAGCCCAGAAATATTGTTTCAACTCACCGCTTTGGTGCTGGGGTGTGCTGCATCTCTATGAGGTTGTTAGGGTGTCGCTAGGGTGCTCCGAATAGTGGCTATTGGATAACTTAAAGGTTTCTGCACTAATGCAATGTAACTAAGGATTATTGTTCACTGAAACTAAAACATTTCTGTTAATATACAGTAAATCTAATGAAATATAGGCTAATATATATGTATAAATCTTTGAAAAACATACATTTAATGATTTTTTTAGCAATAAACTAACATGATTCAAGGCATTAAAACTTTTTACTGAATAAAACTGTAAAATAAAAAAGTACGAAATTAAAAACAAATTCAACCGAAATGGTACAATGTAAACATACTGAAAAAGTTTACAAAAGTATATCAAGAAAACTAAACGCTTGTTTAAAATATGAATAAAACTACAATAAAATGTAAACCATAAATAACAGATCATTAGACAACTTGCACTAGTTTGATCAATTACAATTCATTAGTATTGTAAATATTGATTACATTTATCAAATATCATTTAACTGTTTTCAATTGCAAGATATCATGTATCATTTGTTTGTACAGGTGGCATCAAATATTGATATATAAGACAGTTTAGACTACACATCAGACATCAGAAGGTTGTTGTAATGTTGCTGATAAAGCGCGTAAGAGTTTGTTTTGCATTTTAAGCATCACATCGGACAAAAGAGCAACACAGTGGTCCTGTAACATTCAGCTACTTACATATGACAAAAATCTTTATATAATATGGCCGGAAAAATATAAACCATCTTTCCGTACTTGCGACAAAATGTCTTATTTTAAAAAGTGGATTCAAAGATCTCATCTGAATCGTCAGACAGTCAGAGAAACTGCAACACGTTTCTCCAAAGACAAATTAGCTGCTCTCTGCGGAGCGAGCGTCCTCACGTCTGCCCAGCGTCGGCCAAAGGTGTAATTCTATTAATGAACGACTTTGATAAATAAAACATGACCGGCCGCTGATGATCTGCACGGGACACCTTTGAGCCTCTCCGGGGTGATGAAGAAACAAGCGGCGGTGGATGGCAGTGATGAGGGAAACCTCTGCGCCCGGCATGCCAACTAAAGCTCCAGATGTGTCAATTATTCATACAGGAATCTGCCCGCAGCCGCCCCGCAGACTCACACTGACTGAATGTGAAAAGCGCTCGAGTGGAATGGAGGTTATTCTGTGGTACACACATCAGAACTGGACTTCTGATGAATCCACATGTGTTCTCGCATTCTTTACAACTGCTTTAAAACACGTTCGAGGCATTAATGTAGAAAAACACAGCGATGCAAAACATCTCCTGTTGCAGCTCAAGAGATTCAGAGAAGAACTAAAATGAAACGGGTGAAGCGTGTTTAAAAATGCATTTTTTTTATAATACACCAGTATTGGAGCTAGTGGTTTTATTATTTGCAGGCTGGCTGCACTCTTAGAAAAGCGTTCTCAGCAGTAATGTCATGGAAGAAACATTCATCGATTCCCAAATAACCAATACTGTCTAACCTTTTCATACCTTTTCTATACAGTAGAACTTATAGAAACAAACAACCCAACAAAGATCTTACAGAATCATTTTGCTTTAAAGGGACAGTTCACCCAAAAATGGAAATGATGTCATCATTTACTCAACCTCAGGGTTTTCCCAACCTGTCTTCATTTTTGCCTACAGAATGTTTACAGAAGAACACATTCACTGTACTGCATTAGCATAGACAAAACACAACGGGCCTCATTCATCAAACATTCATAAATATGTGGTTAAATTCAGAGAAATTTGCACATACTGCTGACCTTCCTGAAAACTCTCCTCCGGATTCACAAATACTTCGTAAATGTCAGATTTGATAAAATGTGTGTATGTTAATGAATCTGTCAGGGATCTCTAGGAGGAAGAACCCAAGTGCAGGCAGCGTGAAGTCTTTAATAATAAAACAAAACCAGGAGCCACGATGGGGACAACAGCAAAACACAAACTAGACACTATAACAAAACAAAACAAACACGATGAGGATACGCAACGGGCAAGGCACGCACACGGCGAGGGCACAACAAGGTAAATAGCACAACAAACGAGCACAGGACAATAGACATGAGGGCATTACATAGGGAGACTAACAAAGGAGATAACCATGGGCAGGTGTGGGTAATGGGACACAGATGGGAAGCTAACAAGGAAACGAGAGGGGCGGGGCCAAAGACGAGACCGGAGAGACCCTAACCATGATAATGTGTTCCTCTCCACACAAAACACGAGGTTCTGTCATGATTCTGCCACTAGGTCAAGTAAAGCAAGGCAAGATGGGGCAGAACCATGACAGGAATCCTCTATACCTCATCATTCTCTGGTTTGGCACGTTTGACAAAAATGCTGCGACCTGAACCGCACCAGCGTTACATATACATGATGTACAGTAGAAAAAACATAATTTTTTTTCACACAGCAAAATGAGAGGAATCGCTGTCAATACGGAAGAGTTTCGGGAAAGACAACCAAGAGTGAATCCACTAATATGGTTAGCTAATAAAAGTCATTCTATATTTGATGAGTGATTTATGAAATGTGTTTTGATATATGCAGAATTTGTTCAAATAGCCTGTATTGTTCATGTGATATTAGCAATAGTTAACATTAATACTAACGTCTCCATTGTTGTGTTGTACAAGTTTGATGGTTCGAGCTAAGGAGAAGGTTTACATTTCTTTGGCATTTGAGAATACAAACAATTTCTTGAATCCGAAAATTAAGGTCAGAATGGCTTTACGAACAATTTACACAAAACTGTGTTCTGCTTGTGTTTTATGAATGACGCGCAATATGTGATGGACTCATGAATCTGACAGAGGCTGTTTCTCAGAAAGACTGACAGAGTGTTTGAGGTATACAGCGGTCCATGTGTCTCCAGCTCATGATTATGAGGATGCTGATGATGCTGATGATAGGTCTGTCTGTATCATCACTCTTCTCCTGGACACATGAATCTAAAGCACGGACAGAGGACCTGATCATTCTGAAATCTGCAGGAACCTTTCACGCGCACGTTTTAACGTTTCATTTATTCAGAAAGCTTAGCACATTGCACGTTCATGCATGTTTCTTCATAAATCACAATGCTCTCAGTAAATATGAGCATCGCACCACCATTCAAACACCAATCAGCCCTAACAAAGGCCTCAAATGATGTATTTAGTTTTTTGGTAGTGTCAGCAGAGAAAAAGCAAGTATAAATGGTGTCGTGGTTATTCATATTTATTTGGCACACAGCAGTACAGCTTGACTGGAAAAACACATAAATAAGAATATTCTGCCATGATATTTACCTTCACATCAAGTCTTATATCAGGTTTGCTTTTCAATGACACACGTGTCGCCATGAACACGAAGTTTAAAATAGCGTTATCATTAATATTTATACAAGGTTTATTTTGTTTAGTTATATAAAAGCTAAATAAAAAAAAAACTTTAAACCATCAAGGAAAATAAAGTTGCTTTGAATTAAAACATTAAAGTTGATGTGGTATCGACCAATGAGACGTTTGCTGAGCGCTGCGGTTCCTCTCATTGATTTCAAATAAATCAATCAACGTCCCCAGTCTGTAACTCAATGAAATCAAGTGGTTCTGAATAACCGAAGATGATTCTCTGTAGATAACAATGCTACGTCAATATGTAATTTAGCAATGGAATGGGCTCATGAGTTTGTCTAGAAAACCTCTCTGTGTGGTGTCAGTACAGAATTTATGTTGCCATATATACTCATGTGCAAACGCTTGACCCGTGCACAATCCTTACCCAGAATCCCCGGGGTGAAACAGCCGTGCTCATTAGAGGAATGCTGATGTGCAATCAAACAATTAGCAAAAGGTCATGCTGCCATTGAAGGGAACAGAAGAGATGCTACCCTGCCAGGAAGCAAATGTTTCTGGGGATAAATGGAGCGCACACAGACCTTTTCACCAGAGGGAAGACACATGCTCTCGTGTGGACGTCAGTCTTCTCTCAGGGCTTTAGCTTGACCACACGTAACATATGTCATTTATTTGTGCTACATACACGACTCTTTGCATTGGGAATGCGTCACCCGTCAATCAAACACACTGCACATAAACAACACTGCAATACACATGTCAAACATGTACGATTTATAAAATGCTCAAAGGAAAAAAATCAGCGATAAATGATAGTATACACCACAAGATAACAACTCAACATCATCGCCCTTACGTCCCTCCCTGTTTTCTCTGCTATGATAAGTGCTCGTGAAAGAGCATTGGATTAGTGAAATCTTTTTATTGGACAGTGGATCAGCGGGGTCCGCGGGCGCTCTGCAGTGAGGAGATTCACATTAGCAGTTATAATAGGCTTCACGCTGATGTGAACGGCAGAGCTGGTCATTACGGACGGCTTGGGCGGCCCACCGGAGGACGGGCACCTGTTGAGGGCCACTGAAGATGATTAACCCATCAGAGACACCCCATGTGTCATGTGACCCACGGAAATAACACTTCATCAATCATCATGACACTTTTCCTACTAAACTCATGCAAACCTGTGACTTCGCCCGATGTCATCCCAAAAGTCCTGCAGGAATGGAGTTTATCTGTAAAACACACACACACACACACACATTAGACATTTAACAGGGGCGTTTCCTCAGAGGAGGCAAGGGAGGCAGTGCCTCCCCTCCCCCTCGAAAATAATCGAATGAGAATATTATTAACAGTTCAGAAATAAAATAGGACAGCGGATAGAACGTATTTAGCTAAATATGAAATAAATCAGCGTGTACAACAGTGTGAAACAGCGACCCCGCTCGAAAGAAATCCAAAGGGAGGCAGCGTTTCTCTTGCCTCCTCTAAGCTCATTGACTTTACATATACCCCCTAAAGCGTGCCGTGAGTTTGAGTGGGGGTAATTGAAAAGAATGGAGAAAAGTCACGTGAGAGGAGGCAATGCCTCCAACGGGCTATGATTGGATTAACTCATCAGCGAGATCCCGCCTTCCTGTTCGTCTTCGTCATTCATTTTAAACTGCGGGCGCTAAATTAGATTGAACGTTAATTAAATTGTTTTATTAGTTGTATTAATCAGAGTTTAGGATTCGTGTCGGAGATAGCGGAGGCAGAGGAGTTATCGATTGTTGACAGAATATTACGTGGTTCAGATTTGTTCAAAAACTTTGCTTGTGATCAGGCTTGCTCAGGATAGCAGCAAGTTTAAAGTAAGTCACATCTATTTGATTTGATCTCTTAAATGCTTTGAGTATTTCTGGGACTGCTAATAATTAAATTGATGGTATTGGTAATGATTTTATTCTTATATAGGAAATACCAAGAGTTCCAGAGGAAGATGAAGGTGGTGTTGATGTACCTTTTCCCAAAGCAGGGAAAATAAAAAACAAAACAAATCAGAAGTACATACTGTAATGAACTTGTAGTAATTAAAATGAATTTTTCACACATAAACACTGAAATGACACTGGTTTTCTGACAAACGCACTTGTTAATAGTGCAGAGATGAACAAAAATGACATGGGTAGAAATCTGCCTCCTCATTTTTTAAGTCCACCGCACACCACTGACATTTAACCATGTGTTTGTTATTTTAACTCATATTCATATGCGTTCAACTATTTGGTGTGCGTGAGGACTGTGTTACGGCAACACCTGATAAGGTTAAATTATTGACTTAACTTTTTTCTGCATCAAGATGAACCTCGAGAAGCTGTGATCTTTACAGACCTCCTCATGCAGCGGCCCGTGGGCATGTCGAGCCCTAGGCCACCGGCAACCTGTACACTACTACAGTTACTGTTACTACAAAAAACACCATCCACACAGATAATAAAACGACTGAGATTCAGGTTCTTTAGAAAGCTCACGGGCAGAATAATGTGAGTTTTGGGTTGGATGGAGGATTTGAGGAGGTTAATGCGGTGTGTTCATACTTCACACGCACCTGTTTAAAAGAAACAGAATCGGTGGTCACAAAATTATTCATCCTGCCTGTGGGCTATTTGAGATGATGTGCTTTTCGGTGAAAGAGCCTTATGGGCACCACCTAAATATTTAGCTTTTATGGACTTATTTTTAATTATTTATGGAATTTATATTACAAATTATACTTTATTCATTTGTGTGTCGAATGTTTGAATCCGCAGTGACCGTCAACATCATCTTCAACCCATCACCTGACATTTGCACCTTCACGGGTGAATCTTAAAAGCCAGAAGATGGCACCCTTTACAACAGCTTTCAGAAAACCTCAAAATGATTAAATAACTGTATTAAAACTCCAAGCGAGGATGAAAGGAGAGTTCTAGAAAAACTGTTTATCTTGGCCAATGTGTTAGCCGTGGCTCGGATGAGATTTCTTGAAGAATAAATGAGTGTGATATTAAATTACATAAACGCTAGATTAGATTAAAGCTTGACTCATTCATTTACTCCGTCATTTGTTGTTATTTCTGTGAGTTTATTGGCTTTGATGTGCTATCATCCATCATTTTGTCCAATAAACTCATCATCTGATGTGTACCGTGACAGGTGAAACTTTACTCATCCTCTCGGGTGTTGTTCACAGTAAACAGCTCTGTGCATTTAAAGAAGCAACAGGTCTGACGTCTCAGCTTTCATGCGTCTCTAGACGTCAGATTTGAAGTTGAATACAGCGCACAAGTTGTGTGTGGTTTGTCATTTGTAAATGAGAAACTACATTTCCATTTCTGTGACTGTACATTTATCAGCCTGTTTATTTGGTTGAGCATTGGTGAGGGGCTTTTAAAATAGCTTTATTTAAACTAAACTAAAGTTTGATCTCAAAGGAATGTGTATTTCACAAGGGACTATTTCATATGGATTCATATGAAATTGTATAAAAGCATAATAAAAAAAAGAGGAATGAAGAAGCACCACCCTGGCCCAGCCCCAATAAAAGTCATCAAAATGAGATCCTTTAAATTCACATCAAATAATGAAATATTTAAAATTGCCATGAGATTGTGTTGAATTATTTACATTCACTCATTTCATCCAAAGTGACTTATCGTTTTATCATTGGCCGCTGAATTGCGGGTCAATGTCCGCCATATTGGACAGGGCAACACTCCGCAAAAAACATTCATAGGAACGGGGAGCTGTGATTTTCTGCATAGAATACACAATGATGTTTACATTTCACAACCAATTTGAATGATTTTTTGATAATCTAGAATCTAAAGCATAAAGTATAACAAAGCACCCGTGTTTCTCGTAAGAAAGACTATACAAAATTATTATTTTAATAAAAAAAACAGAAGGGTGAGTAAAGACAGAATTTTGTGTGTGTTAATTGTGTTGTGACAACTGAAAGCCCACTCTTCACGTCTTTGCACATTTGAGCTTTTTGTATTAATTAAAGGAGTGGGTTCAGATGTAACAGAAACCCCGGCGTGGCTCTCATCTCATCCATCCTCACTTCTCTTCTTACAACAGCGCCAGTATCATTTCATTAACCGTCACCCTTCTGCCTGCATGTTGTCTTTAATGAAGCAATTTTCTCACCGCATCTCGACGTCGCAAACAATTCCAACAAAAGTGGACGTCTGATGTCATACAGCGTTTTACTCTCCTGTCTGTTTATAAGCTTCCATTTGACGCAAAGCAGATCTCTTAAGGTAAGAAAACTTGTTCTGGCATTACCCATGTTTTAATTGGTTTTTCCTTAATTCCTCCGGACCAATTTATAATTCATTATATTCCAATTTTCTCAACATACGGGGCCGAGTTCTAGGTTAATTGCTATTTAATCGAAAAATCTGCTGTTAGGACTCTGTCCTTCCTGTCTCGAGCTTTCTGGCTCCCTGGGCAGAGTCATGCCATTGCCACGTCTTTCGGGTTTCTGTTGTGTTATGTGTGGAGACATGTGGCTTTATGTTGTTACTTGATGCCACGTGTCTTCCTGTCATGTCTCTCAGCCCCACCCTCCTATCTCCTGTAATTTCATTAGGGTTTCATTCCCATCGTCTGTTTTGTGTTTCACCTTCGTTAGGAATTTATTCCCATCACCTGGTTAGTTGTTTCACTCTCGTTATGGTTTCATTCCAATCACCTGTCACCACTCTCCCCATGTAATCGCTCCTCGTTAGTGTCTCCCTTTATATAGTCTCAGTTTCTCTCTGTTCAGTGTCGGTGCATTATTGATTGTCTAATGTTTGTGGTCACTGGATGTCTTGCTATTCTTTGGACGGTGTGTTTTGGATTACCTGTTTCTAAGTTTGTGGATTTATATAGGTTTTCCCTGTAGAGGGAAGTGTTTGTTTTCTAGTTGTTCACATTTAAATAAAATTTGTTTTATCTAACTCCTCGTCTGCCTGCATCTGGGTTCTGTCCAAGCCATTTTGTGACATCTGCATTTTTTTTTAAACGAGACTGATGAAAATGACGGCACTTCTGCATCCCTGGGAAATTGGCAATAAGTGCATTGATCCAGTCATCTGCATTATTAATAAGCGAATATGCGGGTTTATTCACTATACATGAAGTGGTTTTGAAGGAAAGTGCGGTGATTAAAGAAAGTTTGAAGATGTCGGTGCTGTTATTAGACGTGCTCCGCTGCTCTGTTGAAAAGGGCATCAGTCATATATCCGGCCTTATCGTTTTGAAAGTTCTCACACGAAGAGCAAATCTTTACGCCATCGCAGACACAATGACTTTATAATGCTGCCTCTCGGGACACTGTGGGCTATATATCCATGCCCTTAAATGGAACATCAAGCTAAATGTCAGAAAGCATCCAAGTTCATATCACAGCATTCAATCTGTTTCACACAGAACTGCACTTTATAGATTTAATCTTGATGTAATGCCCAGCAATTGAAGGAGCCCTTTTAGATTTGGGCTACAGTGGCCCCAAAAAGCACTTGAACATTGAGGTCACATTTAAAGGGATAACTCACCCAAAAATGAAAAATCCCTTGATCTGTTATTCATCCTCATGTCATGCCAAAAATATAACATTTTACTGTTTCTTTATGAGGTTTAACATGCTGAATACGAAAATCATATAAAATGTTTGTACCTTCGACGGTACTCGCAAAAAAAAGAAAAATATATTTTCACACACTTATACATTTCGGTATTATTACTCATTCGCGGAGATTTAACACTGAGCTCACTGAGTTTAACAGTTACTAAAAGTGTACATTTGATCGTTTTTGTCTTTTATGACTAATACTGTCCTCGCAAAGTTCCATTACACAAACATTGTTAAAAATATGTACAGTTTTTGTTTATTTGCAATATACCGATATATTGTAGTGAAAGATATAAGCTCAAAGTTTACGCCAAATATACACTAAAACATTGATGTGCATCAAAAAAAAGATTACCTCAATAATTGGCACCACAGAATTGTACAAGAACAAAACAACCGAACTGATTTACAACACAAAACTGAGACATTTCTCACAATATCTCCTTTTGTGTTCCACTGAAGAAAGACTCACATACAGATTTACAACCACAAGATTTACATTTACATTTATTCATTTGGCTGACGCTTTTATCCAAAGCGACTTACAAGTAGTTTTTTTTACAGTGGCACATTACTGCAGAGCAATCAGGGGTAAGGTGTCTTGCTCAAGGGCACTTCAGTCATGACCTGCTGGCACTGAGATTAGAACCGGCAACCTTCCGATCACAAGCCCAACGCTCTAACCACTAGGCCACAACTGACCCCAAGATGACGAATTAATACAGAACGAAACAGAATGTTTAACAATCATGACCATAACAGTTCTCAATCATGATATGAATCTAAAATTTCCCCTATTGAAACAACAGATCTGCACTTCATTAAAATACTGAGTATATATTAAATGCAAATAAGCCAATTTAAGAATATTTATTCATTGTTTTATCATTTTAAACCCAACAAACATTTTCAGCTGTCTTCTTCAAAGAAAATGTGTCATGTTTTATTATTTTCCTCGAAGTTCACTTATAATGTCAAAGTTAATAGCACCAAAAGCAGATGGGCGTTGTAATACACAAACAAATGTCAGCCGCCTGGTTAAACATCACACGTGTGACTAATACAGAGAAAATAACACACCAGTCAACAAACCTTTGAACATCATAAAACATACAAACATCAAAATCATCAGCAGAGGAAATCAAACCGTCTGCGTCATTTATATGATTCACAATCCATCACGCTATAAAACCATCAAATCCTGCACTTAAAGGCTTCACATCATCTACTGCTGGAATGGGAGTAAAGAAAGTTTAACACCATGGTCTGTGGATTTCACGTGGAACCACATGACAAGAAACACAATGACGTCCGTCCAACACATTCTCATTTATGAAGCGGAAACTGTGCGGACTGATGCACTTTCAGACGCTACACAGCGAGGTCAAAGATGTGGGAGAAGAAATCATTTTTAGTTTTAAGAAATGTTTTCAGTTCAAAAACTACAACAACGAAAAGATCAAGGACAACTTGATTCCTCACGTCATGACCCCCGTTTGTGTGATCTTTCTTTAAATATCACTGGGATTTATATTCTCTTATCTAATGCAATGACATTCAGACATTTATTCAGACGTGCGGCTTAAGAGCACAGAAACTTTTTGGGGCCATTGCAGGTCACATATTAGAGAAAATGTAAATGCACAGGAGACGAGAGTTAAATCAAATAATCACGTTTACATGCCTTTAAATGGATGAATTCATTTTGTGAACCTCTGAATAAAGATACAGACATATGAAGAGAGAGAGAGCTCAAATAAACATTTCTCATGTTTTTTTCCTTTTATACTATATTGTTTGTTTAAATAATGTTTCGACTGATCACTTGTCGTTAATTATTTTCTGTCACTTTTTTAAGCTTTGGCAATGCAAAAATATACTTTTGTCATGCCAATAAAGCTCTTTGAATTAAATTGAATTGAGAAAGAGGGACAGACAGATGGGCAGATAGACAGAGCTGAAATTCTTGCTCCAAATATGCAAATATGAATAATATAATAAACAAAAAAGTAAACAAATAAATAAACAAACATTAGCTTCCCCCAATTTTTTTTTTTTTTTAACGGTAATGTTTGTATTTATGATTTCAATAAACACTTCTAAATAAAGATCAATTCATTCAGATTTGTGCACACACATGTTAGGTTTCTATACATTGTGGGGACTTTAGACGTAATGATTTTAATACTGGACAGACTATATATTCTATTGCCTTCCCCTAACCTAACCCAACCCAAAAACCTAACCATTACAGAAAATAAACATTATTTAGTTTAATAATCCATTTGAATTATTCGTTGAACCCATTGAATAATCCGCCCATCAGTCCCCACAATGCAAGCGTGTGAGACTTTTAATATCATTGTTGGGACCAAATATGTGTATAAAAACAACCACAAACACACCACAATATACTGATTGCAATATTACTTTAACAAATAATACAGAATGGATTATCTTCTGAGATGTCACTTCTCAGTTCATGTATACGGCTTTGGTGAGCGGTGTTGAAACTAGTTTACCTTTAGGTGAAATGAACAATCACTGTCACACACAAACCAACCTACAGTATTACAGCACACATTCTATAGCACATGCTGAATATCTGATGTATAATGGGTCCTCTAGACACACGCCCAGCTGCTCTGGTACAGAAGGCATGTCTGATTCAGCCGTTTAGCTCCTCAAAGACAAATGACAGTATTGTGACACGAGACCCAGCGGTGACGTCAAGGCACGAGCGGACGCAGCCAATCCTCTCCTTAAATGATGGCGCTCCTGCATCCGTGTTCTCTGGGGTTCAGACCCCGGTCAGACTGTAATGTCCTCCCTGTCACTGACGTCTCCCGCATGAACCCGCAGGCCGTGACAGGTAATCCACAGGGACCGCACCCGGAGAAAAAACTGCTCGGCTACGCTGGAAACTTTGGAACGGTCTGACGGTGTCAGAGCAGCTCACCTTCGTCTGAAATCCTTCTGGGGTGGAAGGAAAAGCGGCGGGCGCCCATAAATTGCACTTGACTGTTAGTGACTCGCCGTTTTCTCTCTACGGCACGACGCACGGCGAGCATCCTCACACATTTACCTGTCCTTGACAGCAAATTAATATTTATCTCGGCCTGCCCGACGGATGATTTATGTTGTTTTTTCGGAGAGTGACCTAAAAATAGAAGAGAAAATGCACGTCGCCGTCTCTGCTTTTATTTAAAAGAGTGAAACAGTCACACAATGCTCCACTTACAGCACACACAACAGAGGCGTTCATGTGAGGAGTCCTCAAATCCAAAAATCCCATTAAAGCCAGTCCTGACATCATCCTACAGGAAGTGACATCATGGTGAGACAACACAAAGACATTAAATCTCAATTAACTCTGTCATTTTGTGACATTAGTGGCTTTAAAGGTTAAAAGGTTCATCAAAATATCTTAATTGACACCTCATGTGTGCTAAATCCGAAACCGTCACTGCGTTCACTGAGACTAATGCACTTTCTCATACGTTTTGGTCTTTCGTACACACTGAGACGGCGTTTTTGACAACGAAAACTGAGCTTTTCGAAAACGCACTGCAAATTGGGTACCCGCTTGGTAGCATTAATATCAGTTCATGCATACTTAAGATTGCATTTTAGGAGACAGAATATTAAATTACTCACAGTTATTGTTTCGCAGTTATAAAACTGTCGCAGCTTTATAGTCTTGTGTTACCCGCAGCAACATATCTAAAGTTACCTCTTTGTCCGTCTATTAAAAAAACGCTGTCTTCTTGTGCATTGCTTCGACATTATAAGGCAGAAAGCAAATAAACGCCTTACAGACATTCAACTGACACATGTTGACGTGTCTTAGGTTTTACTCATGCGCAGTTCATGGATGAAAGCGTTTTAAGACGTTTCCGTGTGGACGGGCATCGCTTGGGAAACGCTAGTGTGGACGAAGAGCGTTTTGAAAACATAAACTCAGACAGAGTCTGACTCTCTCATCGCACGCACGGATCACAATGACTTTCTCAGTCTACTCAAATCTAATCTGATCGCTTGACTTTAAACAACAAGGGCACTGGAGAGTCTGTCCTAGAAACAAAGTCAAAAACTGCTGCTTGATACATGAAGGGCAGCATTCCTAAAATGTGATATACCGGTGAACATACACAACTCAAAATCTCTTGTCATGTTCGCTCTATAATTATTTAAAAAGGTTTTCTTTCATCCCAGTTTTCAAAAAGCATGACTGGGATAGAACAATTAAAAACGTCAGAGCACAAACACTGTAACAGAAGTGTACCTCTTGATCGCTGTGTAATGAAATGTACACATGCGAATGCTGTTTGAAGAGATGAAAGAGACTGATAGTCTTCTTACAAATAAAGATGGAATCTCTTAAGGTCTGATTTACAAATTCAAAGAAAGTCTTTCTTCAAAGACAACACATAACCAGGCTGACCAGACAATTCGCTAAAATATGCAAATATGTCCCAGATTCAGCATTAAGGATCACAGACTGAAAATCCTCCAAATCCTTCCAGCTCTGCTTCTGAACAGACAGTGTTTATTTATGTGAAATAACACGCACCAATGAACTGTATTGAAGAAGACTAGAAACATGTTAATAGGTTCAATGTGATTCTGTGGCTTGAATAATGATTTAATGAGAAATTCAAACACAATGCACACATGAGACATGTATGAGACAGACCTGTGGTCCATGTCTTTGATTAAAAGCCGTAGTGTTTGGAAGATAAAGAAATGTTTTTAGAGCATTTTAAAGCAACATCTTTGTATGTGTGAAGCTGCAGAAGATCATAGGCGTATTGAAATGTGAAGGACAGTTTTTCACAATCTCTATAAAGACTTTAATTCCAGAACTATGAATAGAATTAAAGACTTCAGCATCAACATGCTTGTGTTAATATAATTGTGTTTTTTTATATCTGTTTATCTGTGACCTGTTTTGGTTAGACGTGAATCTCAACTAATGTGAAATACAATCTCCCAGCTTTTACAAAATGCTTTCAACCCCAAAAGGAAAAGGAGCGTGTACTGATTTACATTTCTTTCATGTACAATTTCCTGTAATGACAGAAAAGGGTTTTGGAACGGTGCCGGTGCTTCATGTGAGATGTTTAGTAATGTAAAAAGCAAAGACGTTGTTCTGCAGCATACATGATGACGTATTTACAGTTATGTGTCTCATGTCTTCACATGAACAGATCTGTAAGCTCACTACACGGACAGCAAGACAAGTGTTCACCCTACACAAAGATAGTTTCCAAAGCTAAATGATATGCTTGTCAAAACCAACAGTGGATTGTTAACACAAAGTTATAGCTGTTGTTTTGACTTTGTTTAAATGATAGTAAACTTCATTTTCATGAGTTGATGAGAGATCTATTATTAAAGAAAATAAAGATTGTAATGCCCTCTTAATCTGTCTGTCTGTCTGTCTGTCTGTCTGTATGTCTGTCTGTATGTCTTTCTGTCTGTCTGTCTGTCTGTCTGTCTGTCTGTCTGTCTGTCTGTCTGTCTGTCTGTCTGTATGTCTGTCTGTCTGTCTGTATGTCTCTGTCTGTCTGTCTCTGACTGTCTGTCTGTCTGTCTGTCTGTCTCTATGTCTTTCACTTTGTCTGTCTGTCTGTCTGTCTGTCTGTCTGTCTCTATGTCTTTCACTTTGTCTGTCTGTCTGTCTGTCTGTATGTCTTTCTGTCTGTCTGTCTGTATGTCTCTGTCTGTCTGTCTGTCTGTCTGTCTGTCTGTCTGTATGTCTTTCACTTTGTCTGTCTATCTGTCTGTCTGTCTTTCTGTATGTCTTTCTGTCTGTCTGTCTGTCTGTCTGTCTGTCTGTCTGTATGTCTCTGTATGTCTCTGTCTGTCTGTCTGTCTGTCTGTCTATATGTCTTTCACTTTGTCTGTCTGTCTGTCGGTCTGTAAGTCTTTCACTTTGTCTGTCTGTCTGTCTGTCTGTATGTCTTTCACTTTGTCTGTCTGTCTGTCTGTCTGTCTGTCTGTCTGTCTGTCTGTCTGTATGTATGTCTGTATGTCTCTGTCTGTCTGTCTGTCTGTCTATATGTCTTTCACTTTGTCTGTCTGTCTGTCTGTCTGTCTGTATGTCTTTCACTTTGTCTGTCTGTATGTCTTTCACTTTGTCTGTCTGTCTGTCTGTCTGTCTGTATGTCTTTCTGTCTGTCTGTCTGTCTGTCTGTCTGTCTGTATGTCTTTCTGTCTATCTGTCTGTCTGTATGTCTTTCTGTATGTCTTTCTGTCTATCTGTCTGTCTGTCTGTCTGCGAGTGATAAAATTACAGCTGGTGATGGTGATGTAATGAAATGGTCTGTGTGCTCTGGAGAAGGAAGCTGTGGATGTGCCCAGCTGGCACCAAATTACCCAGAGAAGAACAAATGCCATTTAATTTGTAAATGAGAAGATAAGTGTGTTTATCAAGAAACGGTGTTCGTCTGCATGCTTGAGTTTGCTTTGGAAGTTTAAAATGAGAGCAAACGGGAAGCTTTCAGTAATGTTCTTGTTATCATGAATGTATATTTACCTCCATCACGCACAGCCAGATTGACTTCCTTCTGTGGAATTCTGGCTTCCATAAAACTACCACACAGTGCTGGAAATGTGCATTTGTGCACAAGATTCAAGAACTACAGGATGCTTCAAAATATTAAATATGAATCAAGCACATTTCAAGCCAGAATACCGCGTCATTCAATCTATTTTAAGTCCTGAGATACCATGAATGTACATTAAAGCTATAAAGAGAGATAAATACATTTGAATACATTTAAACATTCTTATTTTAGTGTCCAATATGCCTTTGTGATAATAAATGACTGAAGCATTAAATGAACAGAACAGAAACATATAGATGAATAGAAACACTCTTTTTAATATTAAAATATATAGTTCATATCACGTTTGCTCAGAGTTTTTAACCCCAACACAAAACAAGTTTGACTGTGTTATTTGATTTCTTGTGAATTAAACCTCTGTCACGGATGTCAAACACACTTCATTTCAGATCGCTCACTGTCTGTCTGTCTGTCTGTCTGTCTGTCTGTCTGTCTGTCTGTCTGTCTGTCTGTCTGTCTGTCTGTCTGTCTGTCTGTCTGTCTGTCTGTCTGTCTGTCTGTCTGTCTGTCTGTCTGTCTGTCTGTCTGTCTGTCTGTCTGTGTTGAACATGATAAGAGCTGCTAGTTTTCAGAACGACAGAAATGGGTTTGCTGAAGAGTTTTTTCTAAACACAATGACTCTGTTTAATGTGCTCCATATTTCTGTGTGCACTGATGTTGACTCGTAACACTGAAATCTGTCTCTCAAGCACAACCGGATCCGGCTGCTCTTACAAACACAACTTATGCTAATCAGTCTCCAATTAGTCATCGTGCTGGAGACAGCAGAGAGTTTCACTGGGACTGACCGTGACCGCACGAGTCTGAAATATTACAATAAAAACATTATGTGGTATTACCGTGGAGTGCTGAGCATGTACTATGGCATAACGTGGTATTCTTGAAACAGGCATGTGATCAGCCAAGGACAAAAAAGACCACTCCCCCCAACAATAATTGAATCTTTAATGTTACTAATTACATGTTACATGATTAAAAACCTTCAACTGTTTGCCAAATATAGATATTTTTCACAAAGCAACACAAAAACTAACTGGGATAATTACCCAATTCTGACTGGGTATCAGTTCTGGCAATTTTGGAAATAACATTACAAATGTTTATTAGTTTAACTGTCACCGAAACAGTATTTAGTGTCAAATAAGATGGCATTGACAAATGGCTCCACTTGAGTGGTTAATATTAGGCCTACATTTAATTTGATTGTAATCAGCATTAATTCATCAAACAATAATTGAACGCATTAAGTAAAGAATGCTGTGGTCTCAACTTCCATACTCTGGATTTTCTGAATACGTTAAAAAACACTTTTCAGTTCCCCACTTAATAAAAAATGACACCATACGCTTTTTTGAGTCCCAAAGATATCTCGCAAAATCATGATCTACATGAAGCGGTCACTCTGCATTATAACAAGCGTGTAGAGAGCGTAGAAAGCATCATGTTGCCGGCTGTATGATGACTGGGCGCACATCCCCAATCCAAATTAAAATATTGAATTTATGCAATTTACGAGGGGATCCCAGCAAGGTCAAAAATACAGAAATCTGTATTTATACGGAAAGATCCCATCCCTGTTGTAGTACCCAAGAGTACATCATTCAGTACTATGATGTATAATCAAATGATACCATCACCATGTGTCGTATTTAGTGTAGTAAACTGTAGTGTGCTAAAGTATTGTCTGTAGTAAATGGATAAATTGTAGCAAGTATCGTAGTATAGGTTCTAAAACACTGAAGTATCTAGTATTCCACAGAGTTTACTATAATAAATACTATAGTAGCTTTAAGGGACTGGAGATGCAAATTTGTGAATTTGTGCTTGCTATAATCTCTATGTGAAATGCATTTTTTCTTGTCTTTGACTGGAATCATGTCTATTGTATTGTCCCAAATAAACGTATACATAAAATTCAATTCAACTTTATTTATATAGCGCTTTTCACAATTTGCATTGCAAAATAAAAGAACTGTTTAGTATTTATGGGTTAGATTAAAAAACACTAGTTTATATTATGAAAGTATTTTTTCGTGGTATAAGCAAACACTATTGAAAATGTTCCATTTGTTCAACCATTATTATTTAACTGTGCAAGAAAAAGCAAAAATGCTCTCAAGACAAAAAATGTTCTGTATTATTGGTCAATATTTGTGGGGTAAGAATAGATATGATCTGGACATGCGTCTGATCCTGTGAGAAGCACTGGTTTGTGTAACTGTGTAAGCGTTTTTTACAAATGATGAACCAAGGTTTGTTGTTTTTTCTCTCTTTGGTCACTTCACGGGTTGGTAATGCAACCAGTCGCCTGCGATCTGTTCAGTTCAGCTTCTGACACAGATGAATGCGCTCAGGGTCACTGCGGCTCATGGTTCAATCTACTTACCGTTCCACGGTCACGTTGAAATACAATATTTCACAGGTATTTCCAAACTTCTGTTTCTGACTTGTTAAAGGCGCTCAGGAGCGCGGCAGCAGCATGCAAGATTAATGCAGCGGCGCGCGGCCCGATCAATAATTTATTTATATACCTGTATATTAAGTGCTTTTCAATAGGCAGTGAAGTATGGATTCCTAGATCAGGGACATCTCTGATTTATAAACTTTTAAATAAGAATAAAACTGTTGAATAAATCACTGTCGGCTAAATTTGAACAGCGCTATTTAATTTTGACAGCTATGAGTCAGAAGTCCAATTATCATTGTTTGCTCGAGTGCTCTTAAAATGCACTTTGATTTTCTGCATTTAGATTGTATTCATCTTAAGACATTCATGCCTGGTTAACTGCGATTCTAATTAAAATAAGAAAATAGCAGTAGCAACAAACTCGACTCAATAATGAGTTTCAACTCAACTTTCTTTTTTTGCCACCAAAATAGTAAAACATGTGGTACAATAAAAAAACTTCAGTGTTACGTTATAAACATATAATCATAATGAAAAAGCATATTTCAAGATAAACTATAGGAATGTCAACAAAATCTTCACATAACCCTTGGCTCAAATTACTGACAAACTATAAGCATCTCGTGTCACACCTTCTCCCGGCCGTCCAACATCATCCCCCTGCTCATGTGAATTCTCCATCACCGTGACACAAACACTGACGTGACCACAGACAGCCCTGCGATACTCTCCACTGTCAGGAATACTGTGAGGTCTTTTAAGAAACTAGTCACTCGTAACCGCTGGAAACTCACAAAATACAATGCAATTATATTTGGTTTGCAGGCGAGGCGATGGGTTTATTTGAGATGAAAGGCAGTACTGAACGGGCTTATTAAAGCACATGTCCCAGAGCATCCCATCAATTTCAAATGATTACGTACATTTGTTATTGCAGTGGGACGGGTCGCACAACTATAAACGCCGTCTCATTTGTTAAAGGCATGGCGTGAGATACGCGGCCTGCCGCGACACGACCCTGTTCCCTCTGGTATCTTTAAACGTTCAAGAACCGCTTACATTTTTTTCTGTCCCGTGCAGATCCCTGAAGGCAGAAGAACAAAGGCGGCTCCAGTAAAACATGGTTTATTATCATTATGAGAGAATTACAATGTGAAATGGATGCGTCTGGGCACTGGGCTCTTCTGCTGGGAGACCGTAAACGCTCGACCCATTTGCTCTCAGAAGCACCGGTTTGCTCTTTTTATGATGATGAACTGATTAGGCCGTGAAACCATCAACGTACCGCAACCACAGACGAGGCTTCAAGGAGAAATGTGCCTGTGGATCTCATTAGCTTTAGCAGGAATGTGTAGAGTTTCTAAAGATGTTTACGATAGACACTTAAAGATGTCTGCCACAGGTGACTGACTTCAAAATTACCCACAATCCAACAACACGACGTAATTATCATCAAATGTTACGACGTTACATTTACATCATTCACACAGTTACTGATGCATGCGTGCTGTCACAAACACCGTTCACACAAACCTTTAGAAATCACATACAGAAAATCTCTTGCTTCTGTTGATCTGGACCCAAAAAGAAAAACATACATTTGGTCACAGTTCCCACTGGCATTTTTAACACAGAACTGGTCAAATTGTATGACATACTGTATATTTTGAGACGAAATTTACGGAACAATTCAGTGCAAATACAAAAAAACCCCACAAAAAAACGACTTTGGGACAAATACTGTTGATAAATGTGCTGGGAGACACTGTAAACGGTTTTGCTGTAGCTATGCAGCTAGTAACTTACTGCAGATTTATATTTATCTCATTTATTTGCAGTTTGTTCAAAGATATATGAACATTAATTTATCTTTACAGAAATAAACTATAAAAGAACAGATCATTTATGTTTGAGCAAACTGTTGCCAGTCAATGACATAAATGTAAATCTACAGTAAGTTAAACTGCTGATAGTAATACTGTCATTTCTACAGAATTGTTTTACATTTACATTTAGTCATTTAGCAGACGCTTTGATCCAAAGCGACTTACAGATGAGGAAACATTGGAAGCAATTATAACAACAAAATACATAAGTGCATCAAACTAGTCCCTTAAAGCCCAGCACAGTATACAAAGCTCAGAATAGTGAGGTTAGTAAGTGTTTGGAATAAGAAGAAAGAAAGGGAAAAGAGTCAAATCAATCAGCGACATGTTGACGGAAGAGATGCGTTTTCAGGCGTTTTTTAAAGATGGCAACAAAGATGGTTTTACAGATAAAATAAAATGTTAAACATTAAAATTGTCAAATTATAACATTTGAACATGATAGTTTTATATTATTTTGGTCAACTGAGCCTTAATGTTTACTCTGTTGTTTGAATGTGGAGAGGAGAAACCTGTTTTCACTCCTGGCTGCAGGATTTTAAAGATTCATCCATCTTCCATCCTAACCTGACAGACGCTTCAGTCTCGAGCGAGTCAAACACACACGGCTGCTGCTGGACTCTAGAAATACTGTTCTTTGGATCGGAAGATGAATTGTGTGTTGTTTTTGTTTTTATTTGGGCGGAACGATAGATTCAGGCTTATTTACATATTTACATTTAGCAGACGCTTTTATCAAAAGCCACTTACAAAGTAGGGGAAATTTGTGCACCAAAAGATAACAACAATGCACAGGTGAAGTTAGACTACCACAGTATAAAAAAAGCTAAGAATTGTTTATTTTGGGTGGGGATAGGAAAGCAGAGAAGAAATAGAAGACAGTACTTATGGGTCAGATGTGTTTTTAGCCGTTTCTTAAAGACAACTACAGGATCCGCTGATCTTGTTACCTCAAGGTCAAAGTATCCCTAAAGGTGATGTGTTTCTATGTGAGTGTCAAATACTCTTTCCATCCCAGTTTTATATTCAGTGACAGCTGTAAGGAGGCCATCCGTCGGGTGATTTTTCTACAATCTGTATGTAGTTTAGTGCAATTGGTTAAGAATGAAATACATCGGTGATTGGCAACAGTAAGCATTCATTACCTTAACAGACATCACTTATGACTTTCTGAACATTTACTGATGTGATATGCTATTGAATAAAGATAAATCAAGTCTAAATGAATTGAATATGAGGATATAAACGTTGTAGTTTCACTGAACTTACTCTAGATCAGGTTCACGGGTGACGCAGAGCTCGAGCTCAAGAAACAATCTCATTTATTCTGCTTCACTGATGCACGCAATATTTCATTAAACACGCAATGCACTTCACTGACAAACTGTATCGGCATAACAAACCCATAACTGTTTTGTTTTTTAATCTGTTTCTCTTATTGGATGTAGAGCGTCATTTAAACATATACATACAATAGTGTCTATTGTCTCAGCAAGTGACAAAAACAATCTGCTGAAGATAAAATCAGATCTCTGTGTGGGCTTTACGACTACCTATACATACAAAAATGACTTCATTATTACAGCTAAAGCTTTCCACCGAATTCACAAGATGTACGTATGCACATACATTAATTATCTTATAACACTGTATAAAAAAAGAGCAATTTGCATAATACACTGCAAAGTTCCATATAAGGACATTACACAAAACAGTGTTTAATTTTATGTTGTAAAAACAATATTTCAATTCTGCTCTATTTCAAGATCACTTATCACACAGTAGTAAACATGTGACATCAAGCACGACCAATTCTTAGAAGAATTGTGCACAAGAAGGTCTGGGTCATTCTCAAATCCCTGTGGTACTTCATGTCTGCATTCTCTATTCATCTTTTCTTAAATTACATTATCAGGACATCTGTGTTACATAGAAACAAGAATGCCAACTAGCGTCATTTTCAGTACTGTTGTCATGCGTTTGGACCCAGCGCTGAATAACAAAAGTGTTGTATAGCAGCTGTCAGTCACTGGATTATTAATCGTGGAGGAAAACACTGAATAAAACACTACAGCAGTGCAAACACACATCCACCTGTACTACTGCATTACTTATCAAAGTTTCTATGAGAAACACAATGATGTGACATTCTAGGAATTCAACTCCGAGTTAACCAGCGGTTGCTTGACTTTAAATTGAATTTTGCTGAAATGCTATGTAATATTCTGCTAATGATCCACACCATCCAGAGCGCTCTCACAGGTACATTATCACATCTCTATGCAGGATTGTGACATAGCAATGTCGTAAAACACAAGAGTCATGTTAAACACAATATGCAGAGGGACTGTTTGGTTTTTAGATTTTTACATTTAGTCATTTAGCAGACGCTTTTATCCAAAGCGACTTACAGATGAGGAAACATTGGAAGCAATTATAACAACATAGGCAACAAAATACATAAGTGCATCAAACTAGTCCATTAAAGCCTAGCACAGTATACAAAGCTGTGCCAACACGCTACATTTTTCATTTATTTTGTAATTATACAAAAATATTTTTTATCAAATTAAACCCTAAAGTAAAGCAAAAAGCAAAAAAAAATATAAGACAATTTAGAATTTTCATTTTAGGGTGAACTATCCCTTTAAATAATGTCACCATTTACTCAACCTCAAGTTGTTCCAAACCTGTAAAGTACAACAATGTCAGTTGCTAACATTCTTCCAATTATCTTTCTTTGTGTTCAGCAGATAAAAGAAAGAAATGTATACAGCTTGAGGGTGAGTAAATAATGAGAGCATTTTCATTTTTGTGTGCAATCAAAATGACGCCTTGAGACTAAAAAAATATCTTAAGTCTATTGAAAAGTTATACACAAAAGACGTCCTCACTTATATTGGTGAATTTCACATTGCTTTTTGTTAGACTTAAGATATTTTGCAATTGACCAAGTTCATTATGTCATTCACAGAAGCTCTTTCTGTTTCTAAGGTAACATCAACATCTCAGATTGGTGGAAAATGGGTAGCGTAGTTTCCAGTTCCCTGCACTTATTTTGACTGTGAAGTCACATTAACTTGTATAATTGAAGCATATATTATTTCTTATGCCATCTTGGAGCTGATAAAACTTGGAAATGTATACATTATTATTCTATTCAGTATTTTTTATAAAGTGTTTTTCACAGTGTGCATTGTTCCAAAGCAGCTTTACAGGAGAAAATAAGAAAAACAGAAAAACAAAGAAAAGTTATAAACACAGCACATGGTTTTTATAGAGCAAGCATGATCATTCTAGTAAATAATATCTAATGTCAGCAGTCTCTCGGTGAACAAGCCAAAACAGGCCTGTGATGAGGAACTCAAACTCCAATGATAAATAAATGGAGAAAAAATAAACCTCAGCCGGGAGGACCAGTTCTCCTCTGACGTGTCACAGCTGCACTCACTGACTCGAAGTTACTGAGTAAATGTTTATTAATAACAGGGAGAGCTTATTTGTTGTGATTTAGGAAATATCATTTGGTGAAAGTGTTTAGGTCTAATTTTGTCTTATTTTCTGATCGATATCAGACAACAGAGGAATGTTATAAGCGGGAAAATAGTTATGGCATAATGTCACAGTGTGCATCTATATCTTCAAACTGCCATCATGTGATGTACGTTTAGCGTTATATACTCACTATTGTAAATTTGGCATTAATGTGACAAGTAGTCCGTCTTTGCTCTTGCTTGGTGAGGTTACAAAACACTTCCTTTATGAAGAAAATGAATGGGACTTTACCTGCAGGACTGTACTGTTACCATGCATTGTGTGTAAAATATAAGATTATCATCAGCAATGAAGTACATCAGACAAATCTCTTTTTTATATATGGTTTAAAGAGATCATTCACCCCAAGATGAGAATTCTTACATCATTTTTAACCTGTAAGAGTTTCTTTCTTCTGCACAACACAAAAGAAGATATTTTGAAGAATGTTGATAATCAAACAACACTGAACCCCACAAAACCACAGAGACATCTGTCAGCATATCTTTTGTGTTTCACTGAAGAAAGACTCACATGCAGGTTTGTAAACACGTGAGAGAGAATAAATGACATCATTTTAACTGTGAACTACAAGACTTCAGAGTAAAGATTTGTGTCGTCTATAGAGTGATGTTTTCTTCTGAAAGCACGCCGAGAGCAGTGCAGATAAGGTGACTGCAGTAAAAAGCCATCTGTCGGCTGTAACTTCATATGTGTTGATCGAGTTTCTCTGGCCAAACTGGCGGGCAGCAGATTTCAGAGTCGCACATCCATAAATAGTTGAAAGGCCACTTTCATCATCGGGCACGTCGAGCGTGTTTGAGCCCGTTCTGCAGCTTTTTTAATTAGCAGTAATTGATGAGAGACAGATATGGAGGCATCTGGCAGAGGAACAACCTTTATAATCAGATGTGTGTGAGATGAGAAAGGAGCGCTGGGACGCGAGTCAAACAGCTATTGACAATATAATGAGTGAGATAAACACACATGCGGGAGGGAATTATTAGCGTAAGGCCGCTCGACTCGTTCAGAGGCTAAAGATATGAGAGTTTTATTTATTCTTAAAAGAGATGTTCAGATGTTCATATCATATCATATCTCATCTCATCATATCTCATCTCACTAATCTCATCTCTTCTCACTAATCTCATGTCATCTCACTAATCTCATCTCACTAATCTCTTCTCACTAATCTCATCTCATCTCACTAATCTCATCTCACTAATCTCATCTCACTTATCTCATCTCACTAATCTCATCTCATCTCACTCATCTCATCATATCTCATCTCATCATATATCATCTCACTAATCTCATCTCACTAATCTCATCTCATCTCACTAATCTCATAATATCTCATCTCATCATATCTCATCTCACTAATCTCATCTCATCTCACTAATCTCATCATATCTCATCTCATCATATCTCATCTCACTAATCTCATCATATCTCATCTCACTCACTCACTCACTCACTCACTCACTCACTCACTCACTCACTCACTCACTCACTCACTCACTCACTCACTCACTCACTCACTCACTCACTCACTCACTCACTCACTCACTCACTCACTTCATCTCATCTCATCTCATCTCATCTCACTCACTTCATCTCACTACTCTCATCTCATCTCACCTCACTTCATCTCATCTCACTAATCTCATCTCACTAATCTCATCATATCATATCATATCATATCATATCATATCATATCATATCATATCATATCATATCATATCATATCATATCATATCATATCATATCATATCATATCATATCATATCATATCATATCATATCATATCATATCATATCATCATATCATCATATCATCATATCATCATATCATATCATATCATATCTCATCTCACTAATCTCACTAATCTCACTAATCTCATCTCTTCTCACTAATCTCATGTCATCTCACTAATCTCATCTCATCTCACTCATCTCATCATATCTCATCTCATCATATCTCATCTCACTAATCTCATCTCACTAATCTCATCTCATCTCACTCATCTCATCATATCTCATCTCACTAATCTCATCTCATCTCACTAATCTCATAATATCTCATCTCATCATATCTCATCTCACTAATCTCATCTCATCTCACTAATCTCATCATATCTCATCTCATCATATCTCATCTCACTAATCTCATCATATCTCATCTCACTCACTCACTCACTCACTCACTCACTCACTCACTCACTCACTCACTCACTCACTCACTCACTCACTCACTCACTTCATCTCATCTCATCTCATCTCATCTCATCTCATCTCATCTCATCTCACTCACTTCATCTCACTACTCTCATCTCATCTCATCTCACTCACTTCATCTCACTACTCTCATCTCATCTCACCTCACTTCATCTCATCTCACTAATCTCATCTCACTAATCATATCATATCATATCATATCATATCATATCATATCATATCATATCATATCATATCATATCATATCATATCATATCATATCATATCATATCATATCATATCATATCATATCATATCATATCATATCATATCATATCATATCATATCATATCATATCATATCATATCATATCATATCTCATCTCACTAATCTCACTAATCTCACTAATCTCATCTCTACTCACTAATCTCATGTCATCTCACTAATCTCATCTCATCTCACTCATCTCATCATATCTCATCTCATCATATCTCATCTCACTAATCTCATCTCACTAATCTCATCTCATCTCACTCATCTCATCATATCTCATCTCACTAATCTCATCTCATCATATCTCATTTCATTTCATCTCATCTCACTAATCTCATCTCTTCTCACTAATCTCATCTCATCTCACTAATCTCATCTCACTAATCTCATCTCACTTATCGCATCTCACTAATCTCATCTCATCTCACTAATCTCATCATATCTCATCTCATCATATCTCATCTCACTAATCTCATCTCATCTCACTCATCTCATCATATCTCATCTCATCATATCTTATCTCACTAATCTCATCTCATCTCACTAATCTCATCTCATCTCACTAATCTCATCTCATCTCACTAATCTCATCTCTTCTCACTAATCTCATCTCATCTCACTTATCTCATCTCACTAATCTCATCTCATCTCACTCATCTCATCATATCTCATCTCATCATATATCATCTCACTAATCTCATCTCACTAATCTCATCTCATCTCACTAATCTCATAATATCTCATCTCATCATATCTCATCTCACTAATCTCATCTCATCTCACTAATCTCATCATATCTCATCTCATCATATCTCATCTCACTAATCTCATCATATCTCATCTCACTCACTCACTCACTCACTCACTCACTCACTCACTCACTCACTCACTCACTCACTCACTCACTCACTTCATCTCATCTCATCTCATCTCACTCACTTCATCTCACTACTCTCATCTCATCTCACCTCACTTCATCTCATCTCACTAATCTCATCTCACTAATCTCATCATATCATATCATATCATATCATATCATATCATATCATATCATATCATATCATATCATATCATATCATATCATATCATATCATATCATATCATATCATATCATATCATATCATCATATCATATCATATCATATCATATCATATCATATCATATCATATCATATCATATCATATCTCATCTCACTAATCTCACTAATCTCACTAATCTCATCTCTTCTCACTAATCTCATGTCATCTCACTAATCTCATCTCATCTCACTCATCTCATCATATCTCATCTCATCATATCTCATCTCACTAATCTCATCTCACTAATCTCATCTCATCTCACTCATCTCATCATATCTCATCTCACTAATCTCATCTCATCTCACTAATCTCATAATATCTCATCTCATCATATCTCATCTCACTAATCTCATCTCATCTCACTAATCTCATCATATCTCATCTCATCATATCTCATCTCACTAATCTCATCATATCTCATCTCACTCACTCACTCACTCACTCACTCACTCACTCACTCACTCACCATATCATATCATATCATATCATATCATATCATATCATATCATATCATATCATATCATATCATATCATATCATATCATATCATATCATATCATATCATATCATATCATATCATATCATATCATATCATATCATATCATATCATATCATATCATATCATATCATATCATATCATATCTCATCTCACTAATCTCACTAATCTCATCTCTTCTCACTAATCTCATGTCATCTCACTAATCTCATCTCATCTCACTCATCTCATCATATCTCATCTCATCATATCTCATCTCACTAATCTCATCTCACTAATCTCATCTCATCTCATCTCACTCATCTCATCATATCTCATCTCACTAATCTCATCATATCTCATCTCACTAATCTCATCTCACTCACTCACTCACTCACTCACTCACTCACTCACTCACTCACTCACTCACTCACTCACTCACTCACTCACTCACTCACTCACTCACTTCATCTCATCTCATCTCATCTCATCTCACTCACTTCATCTCACTACTCTCATCTCATCTCACCTCACTTCATCTCATCTCACTAATCTCATCTCACTAATCTCATCATATCATATCATATCATATCATATCATATCATATCATATCATCATATCATCATATCATCATATCATCATATCATATCATATCATATCATATCATATCATATCATATCATATCATATCATATCATATCTCATCTCACTAATCTCACTAATCTCACTAATCTCATCTCTACTCACTAATCTCATGTCATCTCACTAATCTCATCTCATCTCACTCATCTCATCATATCTCATCTCATCATATCTCATCTCACTAATCTCATCTCACTAATCTCATCTCATCTCACTCATCTCATCTCATCTCTTCTCACTAATCTCATCTCATCTCACTAATCTCACCTCATCTCACTCATCTCATCATATCTCATCTCACTAATCTCATCTCATCATATCTCATTTCATTTCATCTCATCTCATCATATCTCATCTCACTAATCTCATCTCATCTCATCATATCTCATCTCATCATATCTTATCTCACTAATCTCATCTCATCTCACTAATCTCATCTCATCTCACTAATCTCATCTCACTAATCTCATCTCATCTCACTAATCTCATCTCTTCTCACTAATCTCATCTCATCTCACTAATCTCATCTCACTAATCTCATCTCACTTATCGCATCTCACTAATCTCATCTCATCTCACTAATCTCATCATATCTCATCTCATCATATCTCATCTCACTAATCTCATCTCATCTCACTCATCTCATCATATCTCATCTCATCATATCTTATCTCACTAATCTCATCTCATCTCACTAATCTCATCTCATCTCACTAATCTCATCTCATCTCACTAATCTCATCTCATCTCACTAATCTCATCTCTTCTCACTAATCTCATCTCATCTCACTAATCTCATCTCACTAATCTCATCTCACTTATCGCATCTCACTAATCTCATCTCATCTCACTAATCTCATCATATCTCATCTCATCATATCTCATCTCACTAATCTCATCTCATCTCACTCATCTCATCATATCTCATCTCATCATATCTTATCTCACTAATCTCATCTCATCTCACTAATCTCATCTCATCTCACTAATCTCATTTATTCTATTATTTTATTTAATTTACTATTCTATATATACACAAATGAGTACCTTCAGTAAAATCAGCTATTCTTAGAATGATCTGGAAAATGTTTTCGGTAATATTAAGATCTTTGAAATGCAAATCTGAGAGCAGTCCGAGGTTTGTTTTATTTAAAAGCTATTTAGACCCTACGGTTTCCATTTAATCTCCACCTTTTCTTACAGCTGTGTACAAAAAGCAATTACGGTCTCATTTGTGATTTTTATTTCCTAGACAGACCTATTTGCAAAAAATTAGTAATCTGAAAAATGAAGGCATACTTTAGCATTTCTATAAAACACAACATTTAGTGTATCCAAAGCCCAGACTTTATCCAGACACAAATAACACATTCTGTGAAGGCTTTCTTATCTTTACGCTCTTTAAACAGAACAAAAAAAAATTGTCTTCGGTTTTGTGTGAGAATAATCCTCCTCTCCACGTGTGTTTCTGTCCGTGTGTGTTTCCGAAAGTCATAATCAGTTATGTGCCGCTTCTATCCAGCGACAGACGTTTAATTGAACAGAACGGTTGGCCTGAACCGATAAGAGACCAAAGTATTTTGTGTGTGTGTGTGTGACCAACGGCTGTAAATAAACCTGAAATCACCTACAGTACACTGCCGAACAGCCTCAGCCCCCACAATGCAACAGGTTAATAACTTCCTGCATAATGAGAAATATAAAAACACAGCAGTGTTTGTGTGAGGAATATATCTTGTCTGTATAAAAACTAAAACCCCTCATGGCACGATAGTAACGATGTTACTTCAGTTTTTAGTACACAACCAGTAAAAAGTTTAGGATTAGGTAAATAGATTATTTCCCTTAAGTGACACTAAACATCAGTACAAACTCTCATTAAATATCAGATTCACAACCAACTCAAATATTAAAACACACAAAATTCACATATCTACAAACCTGAGTGCTATTATTATGCTTTACATTTAACTGGGACAAAAAAATTCTGAAGACATGCACGAGCAGTACAGGTACGAGTTTACTTGCTGACAGGATCGTCTTTCATTGATCTGCGAGGATTACACATCTATTGGCAATGTCACCGAGTTCAGACCTATTTATTTCCTAATAAGTCACTTGACTGACAGTCTAATCTTGCATTCTGCTCACTTAAACATTGCAAGAGTCCCGTGAGAGGGACAAGCATTGGTCAGGGTGTGTTTGATGTAGATGGCTGATAGCCTTATACCAGCGCGCCACACTTGCTCAATAAAACACCGTTTTGAAGCAGGTTCAGTTCAGTCATCCAAGCATTTTCAGGCTTTCCTCCCTCGACGACGGCTGAGGGAAAGATAAGAAGAGAGAACGTTCAAAGTCTGTACGGGCCTCAGCTCTCCGTGTGTGTTCACAACTGAAAGATATATTCATTTGAAAAATTTGGAGGAGTAATTAAAAAATTTAAAATTGATTTTTTTATGTTTGCACAATACAGACAACATATTTTATGTACATACAATAAATATATAATGTATAGTAATGAACAAAAATAAACAAAGACATTAAAAATAAATCCTATTTCAGATTACAAAGTAATATTATTTGTTAGCACGATTTTCAGTCAAGTAACGCTACATGCATGAAGAAAATATCCATATAATTGTGCAAAGCCTTTTACACTAAATATCAAGTTAATTTGGTTATTAAATGTCCACACAACTCATTTTTCATGGCCTAACAGCAGTGTTGTAAAAAGTGTCCAGTTGACATAATTAGTTGTGTAAAATATATGCTCATGGAAGGATAAATATATATATATTTAGAAGTTTTCTCTCACTGCTGAAAGTAGCTCAACAGGGCCGCCATGTTGAAAACACATACCAGACGAGCCACGATGAAAACCATAGATACGACAACTTGTACATCTCTCAACGGATTGGATTGGTTTACGATCTTCAAAGTGGCGTTACTCTATGCATGGAGCGCATCCTATGTATTTCCAGTTATCCCTCAGGGTACTCTTCCGGGTGGGATTCACCCATAGCAAATGTGCTCTACCAGCTCTGTTTTTTACAGGGAATTAACGAGTAATATGGATTAGTGAAATACATTGCATTGTAAACATGTCATGGGTGCTATAATACAAAACTTTAGCTTAGTCATGACCACCGTTTAAATAAAGTCATGACTGTGGTTCCTTCGGGCACGGCTGTTCCCCTTTTTATCAAGCTTCACAGAGATATAATCATGTTCTGAGCATGGATTTACTAAAGATTGAAATATTAACTGGTGTTTTGTTGACATCAATTTAAGAGTGCAGATGTGATCGAGCCACAGCACGTCAGCTACTGAAGATCAAATGGTCTATTGGTGAAATCGCTTGCATTAGCTAATACTAAAGAATAAACGTAACACTGCGGATGCATTCGTTTGGTTTTAGTTGTACAGATCAATTGAAGCTTAAGGTCACGGCTTTCCTTTGGTGTGTCCTGCTCAAACTTTGTGGCATCTCTAACTTCATCATAATTCATAAAGAATATGTCCTCTCGCTGAGCTCCTCTGTAATCGGATTCTGACTTGGAGCTGAGAAAGTACAATCGAGTATTAATGATTTGAAAATCACACAATAATGTGAGGTAATAGTAAAAAACATCAAAATTTAAGTCATGTTTCAGGTCGCGGTCAAAGGGAGGATTTGTATTTAGATTCAAATTTTTTTTTTAAACGAATAGTTTAAAGTTCGTTTCCATTTTACGAGACAGGGGGAAGCTGATAGTCTCACAATGCTGACAAACATTATTTATTGTAATATGGCGAACTTTATATAAGCAGTGAGGACAAATATGAATCTTCTCCTATATCATGCTCACAGCTCTACGTCTATGTTTTCTCGTACCCTGGGCGCAAACGCAGAAGTGACCGAGCCAAAATATTGATGTTTTAAGTACATTAAAGTGATTTATATCCCAGGTAAGTATTTAAAAAAGTACACATTTTTTTCTAGTGTCCAACAGCATCACAGTGACAACCACAGTATGGCATTACAGAGAATATGAAGCTGACGTCACGCCACGTTGCAGTGGCGCCGCCATCTTGGAAAATAATACTCCACTGCTGTTATTGTTTTGATATGTACCGTTACTTGTTTTGTATGATATATGGATAAATCGAAAGTGAACGACTAGAGTTAGAGTTTCTAACACAGCAAGATGGACCTACCACAGTTATATTTCCAAACCAAACAAGAAAAACAAAACACTGCATCGAACAAACTAACAGCCATCCTCCCAAGATGGTGCAACATTCAACGCGGCGTGACGTTGATTAACAAGCTCTTTAGAGAATACAGTATGTGTCATCTCGTTTAATGCATGCGTTTATTCAAATGAGTACACAGCCCAAAATGCTTTAGTTTGAACTTCTCTTCATTTTGTTGAGTCAGCGTTACAGTTGTTCGGAGCAGAGCTCCACACTGACTCCAGATCAGTATTTGTGCCCTGCTCATGAATTCATCATAAGAAGCAATACTCCATTCACTGCTGCTGATGAAATATGGATGATCTCATTTCATTTATTAAGAAAGGCAAATAAAGTAATATTCAGAGCACTATGACGCTTTATGTAAGATATATACAGTGCTGGAAATGGCTGAAATTCACTGGGGGGCTCCGGTTGGGGACTCATATATATGAACCGTACGTACAGAAAATTCCACTCCTGTATTTAATGTATGAAATTGGCATAGTGTTTAGATGCTATTTCACATTTAAATTAAAGTGGAACATTTCCCTTGTAGGTGGTAACCATCCAAAAACACAAGGTATACTAATGTTTATGGTTGCGAACAGCTCAAGCCCTGCAATCTTACAGATTTTCATTAACATTTGTATACATTTGAAAAGCGTTTAAAGTAACTGCATTGTGTGAATAACACTCTCAATTTTCTCACATAGGGAACATTTAAATGAACAGTTTCATTGGCCTGAGGATCTCCATTGTAATTCACAACACCACGAAGCTTGTTAGGGCTAATGAAATTAGTGTGCTTGTGTCTTGTTGACGGATGACTTTTAAGTAATCTCCCATATGCCGGCAGTGCTAAAGAAGAATCGTAATTAGGCGATGCAACCACACAAATCTTGCATTCTGCGCTCATAAAAGTGATGCATATTAATATCAATGTCCCGAGTGCATTGAGTCTTAAAACCCCAAACAATTAGCTAAGTGAATCGACTGACTGATCGTTTAAGGCCAGATAAGTGTATTTTGTCTTCGGTAAGCTTGTGACTTCATGGCAAGTGTAACAGAATTGCCATATGCTGCTTGTGAAGTTTGACCGATGTTTCAAACAACACAATTACTGCTAAGAAATGAGAATGGTAGTACATTTCACCATAGATGCCATTGGTAACATTGCGTCTGCTTTGAGGTTTTGAAAAAATACACGTTACCCGTTAGGGGGGTTATACCAAAGATAATAAAAATTAACATGATGCGCCACTGCAATTACAATAAATGAGGATAGAATGCAACCCTCAATATGGCCACTCCGGCAAAACAAGTTTCACCTGCCAGTAAACACAGCCAATATAGATCAATTAAAGGCCGACAAATCTCTGGGACAGGTTTTCTTTAGCCGCAGTAACCAATTTAATTGTGGAAATATCAGTATTCCCTATTCATGTCTTGCTTGAATTACTGCCCTTACTGCCCAGAGGCGAGATTCAAACATGGCTGCAGAGTGGCACGACTGCTCTGGGCCAAATAGTTTGATCGAACAGTTTCAGTTGTGTATTTAGTAATCCATTTCAGATTTCGTATCCAGCTTTGACATTATCGTGTTTATGTTTTAATTCAAATATAAAGGCCACTTATCACAAGTTAAGTGTCATGACTTGGCAGTCATAATACAACGTTTCGAGCACCGTGTCTGATTGGCCGATAAGAGGAAGATAAAATCTATATGAAATACATTAAATTGAGAGAAAAAACTGGTGAAACTAAATTAACAATTATTGTGTATTATGTGGCTAGTTTGTAGCATGTAGCATTAATGCTACAAAGCCTCAACTTACCTGAACACTTTTCTTTTGTTGCCCTGCGCGCGAGCTGTGATTATTTCCTTCAGGAGAAAGCAAAATCTAGTTGAATTATTATTGATATGATCATTTTAGTATGGCTGGCAGCTACAGCAGCATTACACTAGAGAGTTCAATGTCAATGGCTTTGAGACTGTAGTACGACAGCAGGCTTCTCTCCGTGATGTGATTTTCAAGTTTATCAGCGTCTCGCTCCCGACGGGCTGCTGCATTGATAACTCTACTGACATCAGCACCTTCTTCAGAAGCGTATGAAACTGGCAGCTGCTCGTATAGATTGCACATAAATTACATCCAAACTATTCCATCCGTTCAGTTCAGTAACAAGGCAGTGAATGTTAACCCTTCATAGAGCTGATTAACAGAATGAAAAACAGTTAATTCTGTTCTGTCATTATTCCCTCACACACACATTACTTCACTCGACCTCATGCACTACTGATACACTCTAAAAATAAAGTAGTGCTATATAGCGCTAAATGTGGTTCTTGGACCGTAATCATAGGTGAACCACATAAAGTGCTATATACAACCTTGTTGTGGTGCTTCAGTGGGATGACTGAGATGCTATATAGAACCACTGAAGAACCATACAGCACCGCTTCCATATAAAGAACCTGTTAAGCCTCTGTATGATTCTTCGGGGGTTCTATAGCACCTCAGTAATACCAAAGAACCCCTTAAGAACCACAAAGCATTAAAATAT
Organism: Barbatula barbatula; assembly: GCF_947034865.1. Lineage (NCBI taxonomy): Eukaryota > Metazoa > Chordata > Actinopteri > Cypriniformes > Nemacheilidae > Barbatula > Barbatula barbatula. The sequence continues at coordinate 32,583,525 of NC_136767.1, forward strand.
GGTTCCATATAGCACTAAAAGTGGTTTATGGATCGTCGTATAGGGGAAACACTTCAAGTGCTATATAGAACCATGTTTTCGTGCTTCTTCAGTGGTTCTTTGGATGACTGAGGTGCAATTCAGAACCACTGAAAAACCATATAGCACCGCTTCCATATCAAGAACCCGTTATGGTTCTTCAGTGGCACCTCAGTCATACCATAGAACCTCTGAAGCACCATAGTATGGTCCTATATAGCACCTCAGTCATCCCAAAGATCCTCTGAAGCACCTGCATATGGTTCTATATAGCACTTAAAGTGGTTCCCCTATGATTACAATCAACAAGAACCACTTTAAGGGCACCACTTTATAGCACCACTTCATTTAGAGTGTACTCTTTCTTCATAACCATTCTAAAAGGAATACTTGCCTTAATACCATGTATTTGAGAGAGGCATTCATATGTTGAGTTTGAGAGCTCAAAACTATTTCAATTACTTTGAATTTCTGATATCAGAGAGCACATCAGTATGTTATGAATTTTGCATGGTTTTTCTGACCGTGTCTGTTTAAGTTCCTCACAGATCTCCATCTGTGAACTTGAACACATTATGTGTATGAGCAGAGAAGCAGGTGCTTATGGTGTTATTGTGGATCTGGTGGAAGTGTTCTGGTATAAATCACATAAGAGCGTTGACTTTCTTCTGCACATAAATAAACACGGCCCGTCTCCTGTGTCTGCCATGCATCAGGTATTCAAGAAAAGCAAAATCAATAACGGGGCTTCTTTCCATATGAAGTAGATAAAAAGGCTCTCGCTCCGGGTGTAATGAGGCCTGTGCTCCCCGTGCAGCGCTCCGTAACCTGTTCAGAAAGAGAGGGAGGGACTCCTGATTTTCTGCCTGTTTTCAGATCTAGTTGCCGTTTCTTTTGCTTTCGTGGGCGTTTAATTGCACTACATTTTGAGACCTGTTGAGAAGTTAAATTCTTTCATCATTTATTCTCTCTCATGAATGCAACAGCTGTTTTTATACATCCAATCAAATCAAAGAGACAGATTAAAGCTGATCGCAACTTCCGGTTCACGGGGACTTTAAGAATCCATCATTTAGTCGATTGTGATGAATGCTCATTGTCACAGATATAAAAACAACAGCTTTTTTCATCGATCAGACCGGAAATCCTGCAGAATTTCACCGATCAGAGGAAGACGGAAGTGTTTCCAGAAAAGTGTGCCAAAGCCATCAGATGTTAAGCCACCGGACAGCGGGCGCCATGTCTGAGGCAAGCTTTCCCCTTACACTTCTTCAGAAAGTGAAGAACAAGTGTTTGTCCCCTTTTTCACATGACAATTTATTAAATCTGAAGATTATCTACTGTGTCATTCTATGTTTCAGGATGTTTATTTTCTCCTCTCGTCTCTTTTGGGAGACGTTTGCTTCAGTGCAGTGTGTCTGGTGTGGCTCTCTGAGCATCTGTCAAACGTCTCCGGGGATTAGAAACACAGTATATGTACACACAGCGTTCTCTGAGATTTCCTCAGGCTTTTCTTCTTCAATTATTTCTTCTTTTCTTCACTTCAGTCTGCAGTAGATCATGGCCCGTGTCTGAATGCTGTCTCCTGACCTGGAGGATTGTCTACTTTGTTCTTAGTTATTTACACATTTTACTTGACCTTGACAGTCCTTGATGATCATTAGGCATTATAGCGGCAATGTCACCTGTTTTGTAATAGGGATTCGACTATTCTAATATTCGATCTGTAACAATTATTAGAAACATTTTAAATGCTATACGATATTTTGTTTTTCACGAGGATTAAAAGCGGCTTCACCACAGGGTTGAGTTTCCGCTACAGAAGACACTAATGCTCTTTCTTGTTCAACACTTCTTAGCTTCATCTGTGTGATCTGGAGAATCACAGAATGGCCGGTACTCCAGAACGGCCAGTGGGCCCGCCCGCCACGCACGCAGTCATCAACTGTTTTGATAATGTGAAACGATTGTATTTATTAACATATGTTAAAGAGCGGCTGTTCTTTGCAAAATAATCATGTAATATACAAATATAAATTTCACAGCAACTGGGGAATTTGGCTCATGAACAGGATTGGCCTGTAAATACATTTCTAGTTGAAATTCTATTTAACTGTGCAGAGTGACGTCACAGATCAACTAATTGATCATGAAATTCGTTAAGAACTATTTTCATTATCGATTATTATCGATTAGTTTTTGCAGCCCTAGTGCCGATATAGTCAGTGTATTTGTTGACTGTTTAAAGTCTGACTTGACAAATTTGGATTAAAAATAGATATTTTGATTCCTAAATAAAAGCACACGGTAACTGAATGCTCGTGCCACTTTGAAAAAAAGACGTTTTTCATTTAGCACATATTGAGAGACATCAGCTTTATGTTTGATCCGGTCAGGTCCGAGGTGGACCTGTTGGCACTGATACGAGTTTCTGGTCTTTGCTGGCTCTCTTAGCGTCACTTTATCATTATATTAAAGGTCAAAAGACTTAGGAAGCTTTTCAAAGAAGTGCTTTATACCCACCGTGTCCATGACGAACAATGAAAATAAGTTACGACCCATAACTTCCCCGTTGGCTTCTTTATGACAGAGTTGTTGGTTTTGGGACTTACGCTTAACACCAGCTCTCTGAAGAAGACTTGCCTGGCATTTTTATATCTGACATTTACCTTTTGCTTAACGTGGACATATAGCACAACATAAAAAATATACATACAAACAAGAGCGCTGCGTTTGTTGCCTGATAAAATGATTGATGGAGTTTGTTGACCGATGAAATTTGATGGCATGTTGTAGATATATCTTCACTTTGGCGTTCTGCCAGCGGAGCTGATGGGAAATAGACCTTCAGTCAGGTTCCCAAAGTTAAAGTGAAAATATTGTAAAAATATAAAATAAAATATAAAAGTCGCCGTACTTCATAAGTGACTGATCCATATTTTTCTAATGTAAGTACAACTTTCCACTGCAAACGATTTATTTTTAATTGATTATTTGAATGTTTTCAATTTGATAATTCTTTAAATCAAATAATGTAATGTCATTGAGTTTTGTTCAAGAAAAGAGAGAATAAATGTGGAGAATACTATGGAGCAAGGCTTCAGACGTCACTTCATTGTATTCCATGTATCTATGCTATCAGAAAGAGAGAATAAATACAAAACAAACATCTGAATGCATTTCTCAAGCACTAGTATAATCTCACTCATTCAAGAGAGAGCTTTAAAAGAATACAGAAGGATTCACTCCTCAGTATTAAAGCAATTCTTAGAAAGGACACTTGAAGATGATGTTGTATCTTAATAAAGAATTGATGGCCCGGTGCTATTTAAACATAACGCTGCTGTGTCCTTGTTGACAATATGAATGTGGATTTCTTCAGTCCTGCAGAACGAGAGATAATGGATACGCTACATATAATCAAACATACACTGAATCATTAAGTGACACAAACATCTAAAAATATCAGAAGCCTTACATAAAATCCACATGAAATTGTGATCACATTCAGGTAAATGTTCCCATCTAAAAACCCACGGGAAATCGTTTGTTTGTTTTTCTTTCAGGAATATAACAAAGATAGAAAAAAGTGTTTGGAATCCAGTGTTTAGTTATTGAATTAAAATGAATTTGCTTTTGAAAAGCTAAGCAGGCGTAATACATGATAGAAAATACATGAAAAACTCTTGCTAATCTTATGAAATGAAGTGAGAAGCCTCTCAGGAGTGTATTTCAATGATTTAACCCTAGCGAAAGAGCATAGCCTTGAGTGGATCATTGCTTTGATGCTGTTTTATTAAATACACCAGTGTTTAATGAAATGTATCAAGAATAATCACAATAAACATCTTTTCTACCAGCTAATATAGTTCATTACACGGTTAATGGTTGCTTAGCAACTTAACATTAATATAATTCACTGGATCAGCTCTTTTGCAGTTGCCTCGAAGAATACACGACGCACACAGAAATGACCATTTCTGATTTATAAAACAGACTTATTCATTTCATAAACGGACCATTTCAGTTCTCATCATCATGACCCTTGCTAATAAGGTAAAACTTCACTCTTGAATGTTAGAAACAATGTTTTGGTCGCTTGGCTGTAGCTTTCCTGCTGAAAGTCACTTTAACTTCACACGTGTTCAATGGCTTTGACTTGTGTTATCTTTACTGAAACAGACTTCTGCTCACCCACAATTTTCCCATCAAACGCAAGCGCATTGTCACGGTCGGTGAGGTAACAAGGACAGAGGACCAAGGTGCAGACTGTAAGGGGTTAAAATAGATATTTCATAATAAATACAAAACAAAAACTCACAAGGGGTAAAACAACAGGACAAGGGTATGAACATGAAGGGTAACAAGAACATAGACTAACTACACTAGACAAGACAAGATCAAGTATGACAATAGACATAAACTACGTACAAGGTAGACACAACAATAGAAACTGGGAGGTAAACAAGGAACAAACAATGCAAAATGATCCAGCACAAGTCAGAAGACACAAGGGCATTAAATTGGGAACCAAATCAAGAGGGGAACAAGTGTAGTGCATGAAATAATTAACAAGGAGACGAGAGGTCGGGAACAAAGACGAGAGCGGAGAGAGTATATGGAAAGCCATAAGGGACAAAAATGCCTCTCTCCACACAAAACATGAGGTACTGTCATTTACATTTAGTCATTTAGCAGACGCTTTTATCCAAAGCAACTCAAGAAGAATTCAGGGAGCAATAAGCGAAATATCACAAAAGTACAATAGTACGATGGGTGCTAATACAAAGTTTCTAGTTTCAACATAAATGTCATGATCCTGCCACTAAACCATAGAATCATGACACGTATTCATGATTGTTACATACACACAAATCGCAACCTTCAAATATACCTTCTATAGCACTTTTCACAGTTATGCATTGTTGCAAAGCAGCTTTACACTAAATACATATTAGCACAAATCTCACAGCCCTGTGAGAAAAATCTGATCATCAAACCATTGGATTTAATTTTGTTTGTGCAGTACAGTGCATGGAGTAGGGATAATTCAATCTGTTGAAATTGTGTAGATCCGTGCCAAAGTCACAAGATGAAAAGCCTGCAATCTTTAGCCAAAAAAGCGCAACGGTTAATGCTAACGCCGTGGTGGTAGCGAATTGCCCTTGATGATTCTTTGACTCGGAGTGGCAAAGTACGGGCAACATGTCAGAAGTGCATGTCAAGTCAAGTCAAGTCAGCTTTATTTATATAGCGCTTTTTACAATTTTCATTGTTACAAAGCAGCTATACAATAAAACATTGACTATAAGCAAAACAAAAAAGGTTATGCAAGTCAAAACAAAGGTCAAATATCAGACACACAATAAATTCCTATATGCAGTGTTCATTAAATAAGACTATCAAATTCTAGCAGCCCTCCGGCCAGGCAAACAGTGCAAAACAGTCTGAAAACGGTGGCGAGGAACCCAAAACTCCACTGGAGGAGAAAAAAACCTCAGAGGGAAACCAGGACTAACCAGGGGATTCCAGTTCCCCTCTGGCAAAAACTGCAGCCTCTGCACAAGCTCAACAGTGCTGCACAACAAGGCAAAATAAAAAAAAGTTAATAATCTAATAGCGGCTGAAGTTTTGTAGAGATCATGTACGCAAGAAAAAGTGAAGGTATGCTAAAGATTCAAATAAAGAAGTACCGGCCCTCTTCAAACACTGGTGTTTTATTTGTAGTCTATGACTTTAAGAACTCTGTAAAATTGAATGCTTTTGAAAAAAAAGAGGACAGAAGAATACTCTGAATAACTCTGATCAATACGCATATATGTACAATAGTGACGTCTGGAGGGGATGTTTGTACAATATTATCTGCTTTAAATGCTTCTGCAGGTGCGTGGTACAACATTGACAAATTTAAAGGCAGAATACTTCCTATCCCTGTAAAACATCCCATATAGGTTGACATAATATAAATTATAATTTTATTTTACCTAATATCACCAAGACATGACTTACTTTTACTCATGTTTGGACTTTGGCTTTGCTACAAAAACTGATGTCACCTTCTGTGGGATGATGCCAAAACATTATACATGTTAGATTTTTCACGGTTTCAGTCTGTTATAGTCCCTTTCTACTTGTTAAAGCATACTAACAAAATTTCCTGGATCTTTTCTTCCTCTTTTATGGTCAACCTTTTCATCTTGAAAATGATTGTCAGCCATGGAGTAGAGACAAACAGGCTGGATTAAAGCACTTTGGAGAAAGGTAAAGCGCATCAAATCCCTCACTTGTGTTACGTTGTACTTATTTGCATATCACCCTTTCTTTTAGGTCATAAAATCAAATTTAGTTTGCTCAAGACTAAGAAAATAAGCCAATTAGTATCGCAGGGCAGAAAGAATGACACATGATAGGTTTAATATGAAAAGGGCTTCATCTAACAAGCATTAATTGCACTTCTTTTATTAACAACAGCCAGAGCAGACGATCACAAAACTACACACAGTTTATTCACTCCATCCTTTTTGCTATATAGTCATGATGGATAAGGGATTTTCATGAAGCCAAATAGCAACAACATTATTTGACCAGGATACGTGATCAGACACATTCAATTTGATCAGAGAAACCTTGTAAGTATATTTAATATCACCCTAAAATGCCCTAAAAGGGAAGAACAACAAAATACAAAATAAATCAGGATTGTTGTGAGACCGACAGTTTTGTAAATGTATTGGTGCACATAATTCCACGGTAAAGCACACAAGGTCATGGAACATTTTCATCCATTTTCATTTACTAAATCATGCAAATTTACATTTTAAATGCTGGGTTGTAGGTAAAATATAGACAGAAACTTGAAAACAAGAAACACAAAATGAAAAATAATATGCTAACGTGTAGCAGGACACTATACTGCCCGATGACGGTCTACAGGTGAAAGATGTGCACAATATTTCTAACACAGTGTGCATTGTACAAGTTTCTGTATCCATATGCTCTGAGTTTCGTCATCACTCTAATTACTGTCTTCTTCAGAATATATCGCTACGATTAAATGTCTACACCGCTGAGAATTTACCAACCCGATCTTTTCAATATGAATCTAAACTGTTGCACATATGTTTCTGGTTTATTGCCTCCAGATGGCTTGAGATTGTATATCACCAGCGTTTCCCCCAAACATCTTCTGTTTTGTTTGGTGCAGGAAGGAGAAAGCGGTTATGGTTGTGTCTCAAATGGATTGCCGCTCCTGAAATGCTGGGCGTTCATGTATAATTGATTCGTAAGAAGCTCTTGGAATGGCAACGACTTCAACATGTCTACCTCGTACCCTTACACAGAAGTGCATGCCAATGTTAGAACGCCCTGTTCAAACATACTATGAATTTTTTAATTTTTTATTATATATATTTATTTGTTTGATACGATTATGCCACAGGACCAGCTATGACTGGCTATCGTATTTGAAATCTAAGCACGTTATTAATGTTTCTATTACATTATTAATGATTCCATTATGATCACAGATACGTTTTTAAACCAAAAACGATTTTTTTTGGAATCGGGGAAAGTGTTGCATTTACTCTTCAGCAGTGCATAATGGATCACATCATAAACACGCTCATATAGTATGTACAGAATTTAATGCTGATCTAATCTATCGCAAGCATTTTAAAATGAAATGTCTTGTGCTTTGACACTGAACATTAACATATTCTGTGTTATGCAGAAAGGAATACAGGTTAAACACTTGATGCATTTTTAAAAGGAAAGGCTGTTTTTCACCATAAGCATTGTTGCCTTTTCAACCAGAAAACCTGACATGTGCTGTAATTGAGTTGAGTTTTCAAGGGGGTTGCTAGGGTGTTCTTGGTGGTTGCTAGGTGGCTGCTGGGGCGCTCGCGGGCAGCTTCTGAGGCTTTCTGAGTGAAATATCAAGTGCTAAAGAGCCCATCGTCTCTGATGTTCTGGAGTCCGTGAGGTTTTTCAACCATTTTTATTGTGTTTCAGGCTAAAACGTCAATAAAGCACACGCGTGATGAGAATCGGACGTATGAGCAATGGCTGCATCCGTACATGAAACGATTCAGTTGTTTTAACTAACTTCGTTTGGTAAAATATGGACAAACTCAATATATTAACCCAGAAAATGTTCGTATTACAATCAACCATAAATTTTTGACAATTCAACACTTTTCACAGTGAAAGTACATGAAATTCTCGCCCATGGCTCGAGTCTCTTCATATAGCTTTGGCAAAAAAGTCATTCTCTTTGTGAGAATCTAATTGTCCTTGTGGAGGGATAGTCTTTTACTTTAGACAATTTGGCAACACAATCTTATTGCAATTCATAACTATTTTAACAGGCGTCTAATGCTAAATAATTCATACTGTACAGTGTTAGTTTTAGGGGCGGAGCTTCATTCTAGATGAACAATCTGACGTTTTTGAGTATTCACATCATATGATTCACATGAAATCGCCACCTCATAAAATAATGATTGTTTTCCATGAGATAAGCTCGGATTTGGTGTAAACGGGCCGTCACCAGGTCAATATTTCCAGTGTTTTATCCTGCATGTATCTGGACCTGTACGCATGTGTATTGTTTGCGTGTATATGTGTTGTTCTCATTGATGTACGAGTGCAGTCTCAGTACCTGATGAATCCATTCGGCCTAATTGCTCCATTGCACTCCATTCACCAAGAAACATCAGGTGATCGTCTCTGTAGTTATATTGGAAATTGGATTGCAGGACGAGATAAAATCGCTCCCTGTGTTCTGGCGAGAGAATCTCTGTGATTTTGTCGAACTCTCGACGCTGAGGCTTTCTGACTCTGTAAGCCGGTGCGATGTTCTGCACAAACCTCGTAATGACAGATGGAGGCCAGAAGAGAGGTGGTAATAAAGCCACGGAGGAGGTGATGAGTGGATCGAGACGCTGCAAGAGAGATCAAACACGGACGTTTAAATTGGCTCAAGGACAGATGTGAGGGAAATCCTTGTTTTTTTGGAATGGAGAGATAGGGCGGCGATATATAAGGGCATCGGGTCTCAAGCTTTCTATTGTGCTTCCTTCAAAGTGTTTGTTCTTCTGCTGGCAAGATCAAACCTCAGTTTATTTCGTGTGTGTATATGTGCGGCGTGGCGGATGAGAAGCGCGGCGAGGGATTTACACAAGCCGTTCTGCCAACGCGCTGATAAGAATACTGTGTGCAGAAGCGCTCCAACCGCAAAAGATAAAACTGCAGGAGAGAAAAGAGAGTTAAGAGAGATAAAACAGAGAGATAAAACACACTGGATACTTGCGGCAGAACCTCAGAATTGAGCCCATGACATGTACTGAACACAAAGACAAAATCTGCTTTGATTTAGAGATGAAAACCTTTGATAATAAACATTATATTGAGTGAAAAGGTGAACATTTATTGATTCATGTGGTTTATTCATCTTCAGAGAACACAACAGAAGATATTTTGAGAAATGTGTCAGTGGTTTTGCGTTTATACAATGGAAGTCAATGGAGTTTAGTGTTTGTTTGATGATCGCAATTCTTCCGAGTTGTGTTCCGATGAAGAAAGAAACTCATGATGTCAGAGTTTCCAAACAAGCAGTTAATTCGGATTAAAACTTGATCACAGCGTTTCTTTTCAGACATTAGACAGTGTATCAGTCCAGAGCTTTTCCTTTCAGGTTTTTGCTTTCAGGTTTGTGTCGGATAAGTAGAGACAGAGCGAGCGGAAATGACCTCGTGCTTTAAAAGCCTCGGCTGAAGAAAGAAAGAAGTGCATTGGAAGGCTTGACAGCTCAGAGATAAACTGGTGTAGAAGAAATGAAAAGGATGTGCGTTGCTTTCTTGTTAAAGTGGCGGAAGACATTTGCATCTGTATAGACCTCAGCTTCGGAGAAAATAACAGAAATCACTGTGAAAGATGTCGTCGCTTTCTTTCGTGTTTGGACGGAAAAGCTCAGAATATTCAGCTTCATCCAAACTCTCTCGTGTTATTGTGGGAAATGTTTGCATTATCAGATGTACCTGCTTGTAATGTACCGGTCAAGTTGATCGAATGCATTGATCTGTTTTCAACTTCATCCCAAAGGCTTTTCAACTAAACAAAAGAAAAAAAGCCTTTATTTTGTGCCATACCATATATAGCTATAGCCATATAAGCTATATATAGCTATATCCATAAAATGATGTGCTATGATGAGTTTGAAACTCCCTTCAGCTTGTTTCTTCTGCCATGAGCTCAGCTGTAATGGTGCTTTCTCCTGGGTCCTAAACTTTACCCTAACACTCACGACACATGCAGACAGATCATTTGCTGTGTTGTGTTTATATAAAAATCTGAATTACTCCCTTAAGGTAGTGTTGCATCTCAACTAGGAAACGTTTACCTCATGCCCCCATCGTGCCATGACTAATAGTAATGTTACTTACTTCACAAAAGTACATTTACAGGTAAACTCAATATTACATTTGGTACTTTTACTGTAATATTGATAATCATGATCTGATATGTTTACATCTCCAGAGTCAAGACAATGGGTGTAATTTCCAAAACGTGTGGGCACAAATCTGTGCGTGAAACCTGCGTACGAACGTTTTCACGAACAAATCATGATTCACTAAAACTTTCGTAATAAAATTACGATGATTTGGTCATATACAGTGAAAGAGTAAGAAAAGCTGCGATAGACTATAGCTGGAGCTGCGAGGTTTCTCTGAATCAAGAGCTTTTACAGCCGGTTCACTAGAACTCTGTAAACTGTGAGTCTGTATAAAAGGTGTTTTATTGTGTATGAACTGATTTTGAGGACTGTGCACTTGGAATTACTTGCGAGAGCGCGTCTGTAGACAGCGACACATGGGTTGTGTGGAGTATCTTTCACTTAAGTGACGACAGGTGGTAAAGGAAAGGTTAGGCGGAAAGCCCTACTATGGAGATTGTGTGGGCCAGGGTGTTTTAGGCAAATTACTAAACTTGTGCACGCGGCCAATCATTTAGAATACGCCAAATTCACTAACATTAGGACGAGGTTAAGAACAAATTCACTTTCGTCATCAGGAGGGTCCGTGGTCGACTGTGCAGCCCAATTTTTGACATGGCGCAGACAAAACGCATACAACAGCGCATCTGTGAAAAAGTGTTGAATCGGCCGAGTCCATAGTAGGAAAGATTTACATGGTAGGGCAATTCCGTTAAAATGTCTACCTTACCATGAAAATGTTTTTACTATGGTAACAGCACAGATATTTACATTTGGTGGTTCAAATACCCGGGTGAGATCTGTCTTCAAATTTGTAAAGCATTTGTTTTATTTTTAGTGTGTGATTTTTCATAGTCAGGTAAATGCCATTTTCAGGATTGTCACATCCATAACGCTTCATATTTCTTATAAATGGACACATGAAAATGAAAATATCTATTGTATGTTCTATGAAGAGGCTTCCCTTCTCCATTCATTGGGATGGTTCAATATATTCTAAGCAAATTCGTTCTCTGAGCATTTTTGTGTCACGTTCATAACGTTGGAATTGCCGTTAGTCAAAATTGCCTCAGTTTCCTACATTCCTCAAAATATCTTATTTTTTGCTCAACAGAACGCTAAAAAATACAAACAAAAAATCCTACTATGGCAGTCAATGTTGCTTCAGAACTGTAGGTTGCTAACATTATTCCAAAATATCTCTCTTTGTGTTCAACCCAACAAGGAAACGTAATCTTCTCTGGAACAACTAGAGGGAGAGTCATTCATGACAGAATTGACATTTTTGGGTGGAGTGTCCCTCTTATAGTAGATATCGTGATAAAACCGTTATGATATGAGATATTTTGACCACGATAAACATACGGTGAAAATCTGATATTGTGACAGTGTGTTAGGATTTCACAATTAATCGAAAAACTATTTAGGATTACAATTCCATAATCGCCAAAAGCCTGTGTTTGGACACAGAATACAGTAGAGAATCAGATAATTCATGTGTTAACGTGTTCTTTAGCCATTCATTTTTTTATTTTCACTAAGAACATAACTGGCATAATTATTTGTGATTTACATTATGGTTACTTTAACACCGGGAGACTAGGTGCTTATATAACAAGTTAAACTATTCATGTTCTGTGTTTTACCTTTTTTGTGTTTTTCTAATTTCCCCCTGTAAAGCTGCTTTTGGAACAATGCAAATTGTGAAAAGTGCTATATAAATACAAGTGAATTTAATTGAATTATTTTATTTAGTTTTGGATGCATATAGAACGAATATGGCATGCAGCTGTTTCACAGAAAGATTTAAACATCAAAACAAAGCTTTGATGTACAATCTATTCATCGACAATAATAATTGCAGTTACGATATTGAGATGAATAATCGACAATTATTATTTTACTCATAATTGCGCAGCCCAACAGTGTGTATACTGAATATTGTGTTTTTTTGGATGTGTTGTGCTTCGAAGGCAATCCTCTGAATCAGGAGAAGGGCTGAAAACAGACCAGTTGATGCGGGTGGTCATTCCTGAACATGTAACAAACTTGTTGGGATGCTGGGGGGTTGTTTGCCAGTAACCTCATTAGTGAGTTTAAACAGAGAGGAGTCTGTCAGTGTTTGCATGCGCTGCGCTGCGCTGGTATGTCTGCATGTCATGGCCCGGAGCAGCGGCACACTTTACTCTGATCGGCACAGCAGTGGGACTCCTTGACAAAAACATGCGCTTAGATTTCTCTCTCTCTCTGATTTATTCTGTTCGCCTCTCACACCGGCGGCAACACGACTGACGCCACGTCAACCCAACATAGATCGGTGAAGACACACTGCAGAAAACCTTGCTCCTCAACACTACACTAGTTTGTGTTTATATACAGTAAGTGGATGAAAGAGTAAAAAGTTAACAAGTTATTCAGATTTCCTTGCTTATTCCTGGTGCCCAGCCTGGCCGAGTTCTGGTTTTGTTTGGTGGTCTCTGTCAGCGTTCAGATGGTGGCTGACGGTCCATCTTCAGCCTGATCACACATCACCTCTCTCACTTCCACGCTGAGAATAAAGAACTTTTATACCCTCCATTAACATGCTTTTATGTGGATGTTTAGGGATAATTGGTACCTTCAATTTCCATTCAAATGCTTGTGATGATGGAGAGGGCAGCGAGGGTTGGGCGAGAGAAAAGCTAACAGTGTTGACTTCCCCATTCATCAAAGGCTCTCATTAACAGAGACAATATCGATCCAGCGCGCCGGTGGGAATCTGCCACGTCTCTCTCTCTCTCTCTCTCTCTCTCTCTCTCCGCCCCGGACTCATCATCCGGCACCTTCTATAATGAGATGTCACGTGTTACAGGAGCTCCGATAGACCTCCTGCCATCATGCGCTTGTGTCCCTGTTTAAAGGTTAAATATCATGTCCTTCAGCATAGAGGTGCAAAGGGGCACACGTGTGGAGATACAGAGAGATTTCAACACCGTAATGATAGAAAGAGTTATCTGAGTTATCTAATGATAAGCTACTCTTCAGGCTGTGTTCGTGACACATATTATCAGATCTTTAACGTTTATGCTTCTATGTGATTTTGTTTGCCATAAACATAAGAAATGATATTTGATTGAAACATGTTTGGATAACACTTTACGTAAAGCGCATATGCATAATGCGTTATAAAAGTAGTTTTTGTCGTGAACGTGGTGGAAGAACCCAAGTGCAGGCAGCGGGGATGAAGGGGTTAACAACAGGACTTTTAATAAATACAAAACAAACACCCACAATGGGGGGAAAACACTAACCGAAAGTAAAATACTTCCCACATGGGGGGCAAAAACAAACTACAAACTTAACACAGAGACTATCAACACAAAGACCAAGGGAACTAGGAACAGGGCAGGAAACATGTACAACAAACGAGCACAAGACAATAGACAAGAGGGCAATATATAGGGAGACTACCCTAGATAACGATGGGCAGGTGTGGGTAATGAGACACAGGAGGAAAGCTTTACTAGGAATGAGACTGGAGAGAACGCATATTATGTCCTGATTGACTATAATATGTTTCTCTCCACATAAAACATGTGGGTCTGTCATGATTCTGCCACTTTATTATACAGTATACACAAAGACAGTTAATAACTAATGTATGAATAAAGCAAAAAATGTGTGATAATGGAATGAGATTATTTACTTTGTCATCATGTTGTTGAAACCGCCAAGTAATGTGATGTCTGTAGTGTCGTGTAATGGTAAAGCTAAAACATTTAGCAGATTAATATCTCTTACATAAATGAGTATTCCTTAAGTCTTATTAAGGATACTAAGAATAATGGAGGTGGAGGTATAGTTTTGAGAATATGTAGTACGTACTGCCTAGATAACAAGGAACAATCTCAACTTGCTCTATAGGCTGAAACACACAACAAGACTTTTGCTCAGATTTTCAGTCTGGACTTGTTGCACAAAAAGTCTGCAAGTGTGTGATGTCTTGTTTTTAATCTGCTATAATGAGCATTTTATCAACATTATATGTCATCGTATTAAGTTCTTAAAATGTTATTCTTACATTGTTAGTGGAACGTTTTATTATTCAAATAAAGAACATATTTGTTTTCCATTTCTTTTTTTAATAGGAATGATAGCACAACGTTGGGTAATACTAGCATACTTATAAGTGTATTGTTTCCATACTACATGGGACTAAATTAACCAGAAAAAGTTTTTATTACACCATTCGTTTTCCCTGATCATATGAATTCCTAACAGTTTTACAAGATGGTTAATTCGCGTTGTGAATTTGACAGAAATGTATATTAGAAAAACAAAATACTTAAGCATCAGTATCAGTTCTCATCAGTAAATTAATAACACAGACAAATTCTTTGAGGATCGCAAAATGTAGTAAATTATTTAGCTTATTCACGCTTAAGTTCATTTTGTTGTTTTCATCTGTATGATTGTCAATACAAATGACTTGAAGCAGCACATTTCATGTTTGTCATTTTATTACGTAATAGTTTTATTTCACTATTGCTCTACGACGTGTGCTGTATGTCATTTCATTCATTCCCAGTCTTTATCCAGATTGACGTTTGGCAATCATGTCATCAAACGGGCAGCGATCACAGACACACTGACGTGTCAACACGCCGACCTGAACGTTACACCTTGAGGTGATTTTACAGCCTTTTTCTCGCTCCATCTGGGAAATTTCAGTCAAGAAAACAAGATGGCTGTAGATTTCAAGCATGTTTAAAAGGTCACACATCCAAACAAATGCCAACAGTGCCAAACCTTTCCCCCCAGAAATAGCTCTCTGGCAAACAAAGACTCGGCTTCAACGCCGGGAGACATTTTTATGACGGAAAAGGTTTTAATATGAGTTTGGCCTTTAATTAAATGCTTTGGATTGATTATTTTTGCGACAACTGAATGGGATGAAAGCGCAGCAGCGTTCCCGGTAACAGCACCAAGATTGGAACAACAAGAAAACCTTTTTCTAAACAATTTCGTCTCTTGTCATCCTCATATGTCATCTTAAATGTGAATCATCGAGCTATGCGTTAGCACAGTTTTTCCTCTAAAGATGAAATAGATGCTTTTTACAACTAAACAAGAACAACCATCATATATTTAAACAGGTTTGCTGTTTAATGTGTTTAAGGTGATGTGTGCATTACTCAACTTTTACTGCTTTATACTTGGCAATGGTATTTTATTTATTAATATATACATATATATATATAGTTGAAATTTACATCAAACTGATTTGAGTTGAATGCTGACTTTAGTGTCCTTTGAAAAGCCATTCACTGCAGAACGTATGCAACATTTCTATTTCACTTTTCATACGACCAAATAACCTAATTGGTTCCCTTGGTAGTTCACCTAAAAAAAGAACTTCTGTCATCATTTATTCTTCCTCATGTGGTTGTAAGTCTGTATATGGAAACTTGTAATCTTCAGTGGAACACAACAGAAGATGGTTTTGTGTTCACACAGTGGAAGTCAACGGAGTTCAGTGTTGTTTGATTATCAACGTTCTTCAAAATATCTTCTTGACAATCTGAAGTTTTAACGTAGAAATGATTGGAAATATTTGCATTGTTGGTTTGCACGTAAACGTCGTCAATGATGACAGAATTCTCATTTTCATGTTTTCTTGTGTTGGGTGTATTTGCACAATCCTGCAATAATAAATCATCTGTAATAAAGCACATTACTGGCCTTCGTTTGAGCTGTTTGTCCATCATCGCAAAAATATAATCCCATATGTCATCTGAAAAGCACAGTACAGAAAGTAAAAGACCGAGTGTGGACTGTGTGCTAAAAGGGCAGCGTTTTGTTTGTCACAGAACCTTTGGAGTTTTGTGACCCTTGACTTTTGGTTGACAGAAAATGCTTTATAAGTTCTCCAGGCGTGACATTTAATACTGAGGTTAGCACAATGTAAAGGTGCCTTAGTGACTTCAAAGAAAGGTTGATCTCAGGCAGCCGTCAAACCTCGACATCGCCCTCAGGGTCCCATTCTCTACACTTTCTTATGTTTATTGATTTACCTCTTATGTGTGTCTTATTGTTTCTCAGGTACGTTCTATATGGCGGTGGAGACGGTTTTGTTGGAGAATGTCACAGACAGTGTTGGGTAAGTTACTCTTATGACACATTCAATAGTGTAAATATATTATTGCACAAATGACTCTCTCCAAAAGTATTTCATTACTTATTACTTTCTTCATCAACCTTGACTAGTTCAGTGATTCAAGGATAGAAATGAAACAGCTCTTTAAATTCATTCAAATAAATAATATAAAACTAAAGCTAACTAAAGTATTCAAACGTTGTAAAGATACATTAGTGCATGCATTTTAAAGTTAGACTTTGAATTTCAATGTCAATTAAACATTACACAAATAACTGTAATTAAATGACAGAATTTATTTAATGAAATTTAATTACAGTAACTATTGACTTAGAATAACTAGATAATCCCAACACTGGTCACAGAGCTGAAAGTTGCTTGACCAGAACAGATACAGATATAAACACACACACGTATTTGCTTCACTTTCTCCCCGAGCCTCAACACTATTTCTTTTGAACATGGCTTTGTAAAGTGTGTTTATTTGTAGCTTTGTGAATGTGCTTTAGGAAACTTGGGTCGACTCTCCCATCATCAGTACAAGATCTCACCCAAAAAACAACAACGCAACCCTGGATGGAAATAAATGTTGTGATGTTGCATAAGATTGTACACACGCTCTCAATGAGGATGAATGTATGGTGTAACCAAACCTACATGCGGCGCAACAACATATTGAAGTGTTGGATTTAGTTTTTGTTTGTCTTGAGAACGACAGAATGTTTTTGAGCAGCATTACTCTTGTACAGTCTTCTTCCGTGATAAATGTTGACGTTTCAGGACGTTGTTATATGGCCGGCTGTTTTGCAGGAGGTAAATGAGGCTTGCAATGCAACATCTCCGAAGTCATAATTCTAGCTCTGGTTGAAGCCTGGATTTAATTCAGCCAGAAAGTCCTGTTGCTTTTCACCAAATTTCTGTTAGTAATGGCCTATTTTGTCAACATAATGCGGCGGCAAATGGAGTGCGGTAATGACTGCATTTGCTGATTGAAATGGAAAATGAAAGGTGGATATAGAGGTTCTTTACACAGACCCATTTGAGGTAAAGCCTCACAGCAAATGGTCTGTTCATTCATTTCTCCCAACACGGTTCACTAGTGCCGGACAGAAAGGACCACGGACCATTTTACACACCACGTGGGCTCTGTTCATCTTCATTTTTCACTCTCGAACTCTTCAGGGTTTTATCAACAGGGCTCATTGTCTAACTACAGTTACGGAAGAGTAAATATTCAATTGCTATTTAATGAAAGGACAAAATGAGACGCGGAGAATAAATCAGCCCCTTGCCGACAGAGCTGAGCTAGTTTATCTAGTCACCAGTGACCATCATCTCAAACACATCTGTTCTTTACCACAACTGCTCATGAATGTCTATTAATGACTTTCTTTTATATTCTGAGCTTAACAATAAATAACATTGCAAGATTGGTCAAATGGCGTATATTAGTCAAATCGATCATATTACTTTTATCATAAACTGATGTAGTACGAGTGTCACAATACACTGCTATTGTCAATAACCGTGATATAAAAATACCAGGTTAATGGTATACATATGCATTTGATTTCAAACACCTACAGCAAAGTAGTTCATGTATTCACAATCTAGACTGTGAGTATTACATGTGTTTATGATGACATTTTGCATTTATTATTTACTTTTTTACATTTTCATGCATTAAGCAGTTGCTTTTATTCTTTCAGTTTGTTTGTTCCCTGCAATTGAATGTGTGACTTGTGTACTAATGCATTGCCCTACCAATCGAGTTCTTATAACACAGATGTGTAAATGATTTATCTGTGAACATCAGGATGTTTATAATCACATGCCTTCACAATATTCAAAAAGATTTCCGTCACATTGACATCTCTTCATGATATACGTGTCAGCGTGAGGCTAAACCCACTGTCCAGTGTCCAAGCTTCCAAGGGATGTTCTGGGTGATCTTTATGTCTTATGCTGCGTTCTCTTTTATACGCTGTTTTAATGTTTACAAATATGTGAAATGTTACAGGCGTTTCCTCTGGGGTGTCTTGAAACTATGAACTTGAAAATATCACACAATATGTTGTGATGTAAACAGTATTAAGAGAAGAGAACTGTGATTTAAGATGACATTTCTTACAGGACTGTGTGTGTGTGTGTGTGCAGTTGAACAGGTGTTGATTGATGGCTGGCGTGCTTCCGAAAGCTCGGCAAAACTTAAAGCTGAAAATTGCCATTTCCAAAGAACTGTGAAGCCGAGAGGTTGTTTAGAGGTGAGAAAGTGCAGTGTACGTGTGCTTTATAAATCTGTATCAAATTAAAACAGATTGCATGTGCTCTGATGGTTTTTGACAGGATGAAATTATGGATGTGTGGCGGTTTGTTTAAATGGATGAGATTAGTCATTAAACCAATTTATTGTTATCAGGCACACGCAGAGAAATAAATAATCATGCTTCAAACGTTCACATCTGTAAATATATACACATACTCTATAAATATATTTGCCGAACAAAATAATTAGCACGGTGATGATCTCTATTGTCACTCATAATCTCACTTTTCTTTCCCTTTGGATTTGAAGTCATAAACATCAGCACTTACCTGCACGCTCTGATATAAATAAGCTCAAGCTATTATAGAAGAAAACGTGTCATACATTTAATTATACTGTATACTGTAAGACAATTACACAGGTGTCATACGGGCCATATGTTTCTCTAGCAGCGGTTAAACACAGAACAAAACCACTTAAAGTACAGAACAAACTTTCTTTGTCTTATTTTGGCTGAAGCTGTTGATAAAGCAACAACCATAAATCTTCATATGTACTGAATAGTGCACAGCATATATGTAAACTGGTGTATTAATATTTATCATGAAGGTCGTTTAGGGATTCAGGAAGGTTTGGAGATGAGCTGCCGAATAACACATGGGTCTGAATAAAAGTGCATTTGTATTCCCTGTGGACACAATCCTCAAGGTCACTGAGAGTTTTCAATGGTTTGTATTGTAGCAACACTCTGTAAAATGGAAATAAGCCACTATATTTTACACGGATATATTGAATGTGTATTTTCAAGCATTTTAACGTATGATTGTGTGCTTTTTTACTTTATTTTGAAGGGTGAATCATACTATGGCAGACCACGGTTGTGAATTCATTGTCAAACGCATTATATGAATGAGTGGCTGTTTTGAACTTCTGGTTATTTTGCCATGTTCTTAAAGAACCGTCTCAGATTCGGTCTGCCATCTTCTCTTCGGCCTCATTAGGATTCTGCTCTTAGTTTACTCAAAGTTGCCTTCGCTGGAGGCTGCTGTAGCATCATTATGGAAATTACAAACGGCTCGTCCAATTGGGTTTGCACATTTGCAGTGTGTTTTATTAGATTTCACTTTTATTAGTCCTGCAGCTAAATTCATTTTGCCAACAGTCACATGCCAATATGCTAATGAGAGAGAGAGAATACCAGATTAAACAATGAATGAATGATAAATTGCGGTTAACTGAAAGACGTTTCCAGAACAAATCCATGTTCACGGTCAATAAAATGTTTATAATGTAAGACATCACAAGACATTAAATAACATGCACATAAACATTTACTCTTTGTAAAGTTAAACCTTGTAGAAACACGCCTGCTTGAATTAAAACCAAAACACACATTTTGTGTCTTACACATCAGATTGACATCCTGACACAAGAGCTGCTGTTTATTCATTCAAATTCAGTCATTTCAGTCGCAATGAAATTGTTTTTAGGGGCTGACCGTTTGTGCATTCTGGCATTACAAACTCATACAAATGCTCAAGTTATCCAACTTGTTGCCATGACGACGAAGTAAGCATCCCTGCCAGCACCATAGAAATGCACAACATCTGTATTTGAAGGAGGTAAAAGAGTGCTGTTAGTGGCAATGAATCTATTCTTTTCTTTTGAGAAGTGAACCCATTAAATCACATCATGTGTTATTGTTGGGTTCAACAGCTCATGTGAATGGAAAATCGCTACAAACTCCATATAAAGAGCTTATACTGTACGCTGAGAAAAAAACGTCAGACGCTTATCTAAAGAGAAAAACAATGAATCAAAAAAATTAAAACACACAGTATAATACTATTTGAAATATATTTTATCTTTGACACATGGCAAAACAACCAAAGAAGTGACATATGTGCTGTAAAGATTTAGATGAGAACTAACAGATTTTGTAAACCATCTTTACATATTGCAAATTGCTTACTTCATAATGTCTTTATGGTCTTAAGAATTACTCTACCCCAGTCTCAATCTTGTTTTTCATGCTACAGGTGGGTGTTTCTTCATATCAAGCGATCATTAGTTTTGTTCTGCAGACATGAAACTTATTTTCTCATTCAAACACTTAACTGTAGTTCTCATTGACATGAGACCCGTCTGAAACCCGCTGTCAAAACAAAGCACACTGACCTCCCGAGCCGCTGTGAAAAGCTCTACTGTTTTTTTCTGCCGTGGCAATTTATTCTGTGTTACATGCGGGCATAAGTGGAACGGAGACCCTTGACCCGCTGTCCTTCCGACAAGAACATTGAGTTCCAGCGCCTCCGTCTCCGGCACAAGAAACAACAGGTGATGAACTGCTGCTTCTTTGATAAAAGATCCATTTCCCTTCGTCGTGCTGATGTTGATTCAAGAGACGGTGGGGAGGATAAATAATGCAGCAGGTTTGTCTTTGTTTATCGTCTCCGAGCTGATTTTAAACTGATCTCTTATTTTACTTGCTGCCTTTATTAAATTTTTTCGACGCTGTTGCTGAGGAGAAAGTTTGTTGTGGAAAATATTTCTATATGTGTGTCATTATTTACAAAGATAAAAACAATCACCGACGAGATCTCTTTAACCTCGTGAAGCTCACCCCCTGGTCTACAGCCCAACAATCAAATGAACACACTTTCACTCACATGGGTATTTTTTCCTGAACAAACACAGTTTTGGTATGATTTGAGAGAAGACACTCTGAGCTTCACCTGTCAAGTTACAAAATTATTCAAAGTTAGGAAGTGTAAAATTAAATGGAATTCAATTTTCAGTTAATGTGATTTAGTGAAGAGTCTCAGATATTTCTCACAGATGTCTCCATTAGAGTTTCAGAAGAGATCTCAATAATGTCAATCAATTCACAGACAGCAGGTCATTTTTTACTCTCGTGTTTAATCTTGCTCATCATTCTTCATCGGTCCAATCCTGTGAGATATTTGGGTTTAATTGCTGAACATCATTCCAGCATCTCAGATCTGAACATCACAGTTCAGACGATGGCTTTAGGATTAGGTTTTATTAGCTTTACCAAAAAGAACTCTTTGTTAAATTCTTGTACTTTTGTTGTTAATCAAAGTGTGTACTAACGTCACCCCTGAATCAACTTATTTTGTTCAAGGAACATAATAACATGTTATATCAAAATGGTAATTTTTGCTTTTTTCATGCTACCTTTTGAGCTTTTCAAACTGTTTGTTCTTTTGTAAATATAATCAATTTCCCAGTTGTGTCTTCTTTCAAACAAAATCACGATTATGCCTTTGGCTGGTAAATCAGCCAGTTTGGAAGAATTTCACAATGTGACCTCGCTGTACTGATTGAAATCTCTGTAGGCTTTCTGTTGGCAATGATGAACTAAAGCTTACGACAGGACAGAGTCTATTTCATTCATTCCAATTCATACCCTTGTGCGTCCTCGTGATTGTGTTTTAGACATCAACACTTCGGCAAATTAATGTACTCACATCCCAAATAAACTTGAAGGATTATCAGGCTTTATATTTTGACTCTAAATGAAAAGCTGTTTCTTCGGTTAATTTCTTTAAATGAGTTTCTTCAGCCTGAGGTTTGGTCTTTCTCTTCTTCATTTTCCACGTGTGTAATGTGTATGGAGCACCTTTCATTTCATGCTCATGTGCTCCTGGCCAATGAGGGACTTCAGACATTATCTCCGTTTCGTCTTCAAATCCTTTATGAGCAACAACAATGATATTTCCAAAACCTGCAGCACTCGGTCAAGCAAAAGTGCGCACGTCTACTCAGACCCTGATGCGGCGCTAAACAACTTTTCTACATCGAAGAGCGTTTTTATAAATATGAACGTTGCCTCGGACTTTTGAATATTTTTGATGAACTTTATGATCAGCACGTTTAATAAATGAGGCCCCAGGTCTCATTTATTAAACGTCTAATAAATTAATAAAAAACACCCCAAACTCACTGTGGATTTTATCAGGGTCATAGCGTGCCGCTCACATCCACCTGTCAGGTATAAATCACATCTAGAATTACATGATTGATGGGTCCTAATTTCTTAAATCTGTTTAACATAGAGTACATTCAGTAATTCTGACCGATGCTGTTACTATAGCAACACCAACACTCTGAATCTCATCCCAATTCTGAAGAAATGGAAATTTTGGATTTAACATTGTGGAGAGACAATATTGTAAAAATTTAAATGAACAAATATATTTATTGTATGTGATTGTTTAAATACACACAGCAGCTTCAATGTGAACGTCTTATTCCATCTGCACTCACAGTTTTTCTGTTTTAGTTTCACTTGTGTTTCTAGAGAAACTTTGATTTAAAGGTGTTTTGTTGTAAAGAACTTTATGGGAAAGCACATGGGAGACATCTGTCTCCATTCATACGATATGAGCTATTGGAAAGACTTCACTTTGTTGTATAACGCTGTGTGGTATTGTGTTTTGGACTGTTATTGAGTTAATGCTGTGTAATGTGTTTTAGCTTGAAAACAAGAGATGGACTGTATCTCGGGCCGAGACGAGGGATGGAGAGACTTTTCTCACACCTGTTTTATTAGAGGGATTGTTTCATTTTCATTATTAGGTTCTACTTCTTCATTTCATTTCTGAGAAACCTTCTGTCCGTAATCTTAAAATAATCCTGTAGATCCTCTTTAGTTGTGTTTATTAGGGTTGAGCAAAACGTCATCCTGAAAAAAAGATTTGCCCACAAAACTCATTGTGTGTCACACGTGATGAAACATCAGAAAGCGTTATGATATTGTAACACAAGCTTTGAGAGAAAGCGAGATTCTTTGTGAATAATGATTCATGTTTGATGCTTTAATGTATAATCCCTGTTGTGGTTGTATTGCGAGTGGTACATAAAGATTCTTCTTCTTCTTCAAAAATAACAATAATAAAAGCAATATATGGGGTTTGTAGGTTGAATAATGACAGTATTTCACATTTTGTCTGAATTGTTTCTTTAATGAGAATATGATGAGCTGTAAAGCACTGATGATGTAAGTGATATCACTCTTCTACTCATCTTCACGCACACAACATGACCAGCCATTATTTGACATCTGTCACCATTAAATAGTTGTGTTTTGTGTCATGAATGATTTGACTGTTTTACACTGAGTTATTTTCTGAATTGGCCACCGCAGGAAAAATGTTTTGAAAGAAATCATGTCAGCTGGCTTAAGACCGTACAAACTGAATTTCAAATCATCCTATGAAAGATCTGTTCTCTTTACAAGAACGCTTTTTCTGGCCGCTCCGTTAGATTCTGATTTTGTGTCTTGTTAGTCTTTCGTTTCAAATTAAATTTTTACAATCGGTTTGCCATTTTTAGTTTTTGCTTTGCCATTTTTTAACTCGAGCTGGACTTTTTTTGGCTAAAAAGAAGCACCAGTTAAATAATCCCTGATGGTCCAGTCGAAGAATTTACCCTCTGTTTGATCCTGGCTGTGAAGTTGTTCATCCTCAGTGATGACATGAGATCCAGAAGAGGATGCCAATGAATTATCTCACCCATCTCAGCTGGATTTTAGTTTTGATGATTTCTGTGTGTGTATGTGCCAGATAGGAAAGTGAGTTTTAGTGTGATCGCTTTACTGCAGGTGTATTGAATTATAACTGGTCTCTCTCTCTCTCTCTCTCTCTCTCTCTTTCCTGTTAGGACTCTTGTGTTTTCTCTGGCTGTGTTCCTGTGCCTGAGGCTTCTGGAGATCCAGGAGAAAACACATCAGCTTCTCTTCGTCTCATGTAAGCTGCTTAACCATCTTTTAAATAGTATGCTCAAGTCAAATTGATTTTGCATTGTCACAAGGCAGCTAAACAGACTTACTGGAGTACAGACACTAAAGACAAAATGCCATTCCAGCTTAAACAGATGATAGACCTTATTACAGAATAGAAAAATTAAATAAAACTTATTTTTTATATTTTACCAAATAATATATTTTGAAAATGTTTTGTCTCAACCCCATGAGCACAAGTGGAGCAGGACTCTCACCGCGCCGCTGCTGGTGTGTTTTGAGTGTTTATAAATGGCCACAGAAGCAAAGCGTGTCCCTGACACCTGAATCACAGACGGGAAGCCCTGACCAGCTGTCAGCTGAATGTTTAAAGATCTCCACAGGCCGCTGAGATTACATGGCCTACATTCCTACTGATGACTGGACACCGTACAGAGAGAAGCTCCGCACCACATCGAAGTCAAATCTCAAGATGTCTTCAGAAGCAGCCTGGGCTCTTTTGGGGGTAAAGGTCACAGATTTAAGAGTCCTGGACTGCTACATGACCTCGGTTTAAAAAGACTGATAAATATGATTCGTAATGGAAACTTTACAAAGAGTTTGGGTTCCTTTTAAAGCGATAGTTCAGCCAAAAATACTAATTCATTTATTCCTCCTTGTGTGGCTGTAAATCTATATGTGAGTCTTTCTTCAGTGGAACACAGCAGAAGATATTTAGAGAAATGTGTCAGTGGTTTTGTGTTCATACAAGGGAAGTCAACGGAGTTGAGTGTTGTTTGATCATCAACATTCTTCAAAATATCTTCTGTTTTGTTTTGACGAAGAAAGAAACTCATGCAGGTTTGACATGACATGAGGATGAAGAAATGATGCCAGAATTGTCATTACAGTCTAAAGAATATCTTTAAGAAAAATATTGGCCTCCCGTAATGTCCACTTCTTTAAAAACCAGTAAAGTGAAGTCCATTCCAAAATTGCTTTTATTGTTTACACATTTATGTGACTGAGCACATATGTGAAAGTGTTCATTGGAAACCCAAAGTAATTTCTCATTCAAAATTAACTTCTATTTGATTGTGATCTGAAAATAAAAAAGTCATAGTTCTTATATATTGTTTTTCATGTACCCACATGGATTTGTTAGTCTACCCATCAGTATAAAGTCCAGTTTAACCTGATAGAATGTGTTTGACAAAAGAGGAATAGTTAATGCAGCCATTGACATCTTCCTGTCCGGCCATGAGTCGATCCACCTCATCTTCTGTCATCCTCTCGCCCAGCGTAGCCAGAACGTGCCGTAACTCCGCCCCCATGATGGTGCCGTTACCCTCCTTGTCAAACACCCTCAGTCCTTCCACAAAGTCCTCAAAGTTGCCCTGATCCTTTGAGCGAGAGATGTGTTGCAGCATTGGCAAGAAGGTCTCAAAATCCACCATCTTGGTGTTCATTTCCTCCGCTCTGGGTTTTCCCAAAACCTTCAGGACGTCGGCGTTGGTCGGGTTCTGTCCCAGAGCTCGCATCACGTCGCCGCACTGAGCGAACGTGATCTTCATCTCTCCTTTGGGCGTGCGGTCGAACAGCTGAAAGGCCTCTTTGAATTCCTCGATCTGGTCACCAGTGAATTCCAGAGTTATGCTCTTGGGATCGAACGGAGGCTCTTTTGGGGGTTCGGGTTCTGCCGGAGGTGCCGGTTTGGGGGCGGCTGGAGCCGGTGCCGGCTCTTTCTTGGGTTCCGGCTTCTTGGGCTCCGGCTTCTTAGTTTCAATTTTCTTAGGGGCCATGATGGAGATCTTCCAGTGAAGTGGAGAACAGCAGACTGGACGGGACGGAGCTTCTGTGAGCCCATTGTCTGCTAAAGCCTTTATATCATTTGACTCCAGGGAGGAGAGATCAGTCGGTCCAGTAACGCACTTTAAAAGGAAGAAATCCAAAATAGAGCTGGCAGCAATGGAGACAACAATAAGCTTTTGTTCCCAGCTGCTGTTGATGGTGACAGAGAGATGCCTGTCAAAGCCCAAACATGATCAAACAAACCTTCCTCTTCGCACTCAACCTCTGTGTCAGTATAGTAGATAATTCTACTGGCCGTACAAGACATTTCAACTTTTGAAATGATTATTTTGATCAATTAATGTAAAAAAAGTCACTTTGGATAAGAGGTGACTGTAAATGATAAACCCTTCGGCAGTCTCTAGTCATTCAAGGGATCTCAATGCAATTGCACATATGTATAAAGCCACTCAGAGTAAAATCTTACTCTTAAGTGTGTTAAAATGATAAGAACGACGTAATTTTACCTAATGATTTCAGAGAGCTGGAGATGTCTTCTAGGTAAGAGTAACAAGATGGCAGTACAGAGGCAGATACCGTGGACTTTACAACAAAGAAACAATGGTGTTGCAATGAAATGATGATGATAGGGAGTTAATTAAATAATATAATAATATAAAGAAATTAAATCCATTTTTTATGGATTTGCAGCTTTGGTCTTTTCTCTATATATAGCGTTGAGCGTAATAGGATGTGATTCAGCAACTTAATTGTTTAAATTAACTGTTGAAACTCAATTTAAAGTATATGAAAACAACATTATTGTGCAAAATGTATTTTTTGAAACTCCTTTTTTGTTTTATTTCTGTTGTTTCACTCATTCGCTGATTTATTTATTTGTTTATTGGTACATTTATCTATTTATTAATTTAAGCACATGAGTAAATCCATTGTATGCAGAGCAGAAAGTGTGTCTCGCTCTCAAAGTGCTTTCTGCCGCCATGTTGCCGTTGCCATGGTGAATGGTCATATTGGAGCTCCATTGATCATGACCTGTAGTAGTTGTGGTGCAGGCGCTTAACTCAAGGTAAGATTACACAGAGTTGATAGAACTCACAAGAACTCAAAGTTTCTAATGTCTTAGTTAACCAATCTGAGTTCAAGGTTTAACCGAATATATAAAGAAACAATACATATGTGTATAGTATAACATGTCTACATATATTCTCATTTACACACAAAAACAGCTAAACTGATAACGGCATTAATCTGAATACTGTGAGTCATCTTGACCGGCAAGGTTTAATGCTTTCAAATAAGCCTAATTAATAACAAATATGTACATATTCAACAATATTACATGTTCATCTAGTTTTAATATCGTGTTTTGACTTAGAGATCATTTTAAAATGTTTTTCCTCACTTTTTGATTTGCATTTGTTAAAAAAAATGAGTGAATCAATTATTTCAAATGAATATTATGCTCAATTATTAACTCACTTTATTATGTTCCACCAAACATACATATTGTGACTAAAAGAGATTATAATGACTCTACATAAATATTTATGCTTCATTTCTCCATCATATGATTTCATTGTAAATTGTATAATATATTAAACTCCATAAAAACAACAAGAGAGTTATAATCATAGTCACAATTAAATGAACATATAGGTGCCCAATTCAAATGTTTTGTGGGTTAATTGTGTTAATACTGGTTCGTCCGTGTCTTCAGTTTAATGTCTTGAGTCATTTCTCTTAAGGACCTCATGCACCAGGAAGTGACATCATTTATGATGAGGACACATCAGTAAGTATTTGATGAATTGTGTTTTTTGTGTGTTAACTGTGCGTGTCAGAAGAAATTCATCCATGGAGCGTCACACAGAGCGAGTGTGTCACCTTGAAGATTGATTTGTGTGTGTGTGGAGTGCTGTTGTTTACTCTTCTCTCTTGAGTTTCTTCAGTTATCTGTGACTGTGATGTCCAGGCCAGACGCCGAACTCTTAAGCCCTCAGATAAGAGAAGTATGAGTGTGAGGGCGGACGGCGGGCGACGGGGCCCGAGCAGCTGAAGGCTCAGGAGATCTCGCCGACATTTTCACAAGGGTGCCATATTCTAATAAAAGAGCGGTCTGATCCGAGACTCAGACGTCTGCCAGATCTCTGATGTCACGATCACACTGCACGTACAGAGACCTGTCAATCTTCACATCAGTGTTTTGATTCGAGCCTTTCACAACAGAAAGTTTGTCAGTGTGACATCAGAAAGTGTGTTTTTTACTCGGATGATTTACTGTCCCGCGTCTAGAGCTGCTAAATGCCTTATCATAGAAATCACAGAAGCAAATGTTTGGCACCGGACTTGATTTTATTTGATTCTCACACGTCCCAACATAAATTCATTTCCATTTCTAAATGAAGAAGGACACAATATAATGAAAGTTTCGCTTTAACACAATCATTAACACGCAGACCGTTTCACGTTTTATTTCATCGATGTAGTTCATTCGAATTTCTTTTAGCTCCGAACTAAATACACTCATTCGTCTGCCCTTTCATTATAGCACATTTCGAAATGGCAAAACGAATACAGCAAACAGCGTTTTCTCATTACTCCAGACTGGATTTATATGGCCGTGTCGTAATGAACAAATGTGCGTAGCCGGAACTATGTTACGGACATCTGTACAAACAATGTAATTACGCGTGTACATGATGAATCTCAGTCTCTTCTCTGTATTAATGCTTTACTTTCTTAATTATGAATGTGAACGTTGTCCCCTCTCGTGTGTGTATTTTCTCCTGCCCCATTGTAATAATAGAATTTGAAAAATGGCAAAAAGGAAAGTGCATTTCACAGTCTAGTGAAGCACGACAAGCCATTTGAAATTAATCAAAACATAATACAGTTACCGTGTGATAAAGGGCCTTGAAATGAGGCTGCTGGTTCTCTATCTCTGTCTTTTACTCCTGCGAGTGAAAGTTCCTCGTCTCACGCTTTATAGTTCTGCGGAGCGTTTTGAGGAAAAACATCAACACCTGATTGTGTCAGAAGAGATTTGATGGAACTCTCACTTGTGTTTCATGTACTTACCAACTGAGTCTAAAATCACTTAAAATCAAATCAGATGAGAGTGTATTGTGTCAACACATGAAGAATATTGAGGTGTATAATTGTGTAGATTGTTGAGGTCAAATCATCTGGATTTCATGTTGAGATCTTCAATATTATTGACCTTTGACTCTTCTCAAAGTCTAATGAAACTCCAATGACATAGACACACATTTCTCTCTCATGAGAAATATCAGAGACACACGTGAGGCTTAACATAACGTTTCCATTTGCTCTCTATAGTTAATCCAGAGAAAGAATTGAGATATTAAAGAGATCTCATCTGAGATTCTCATGAAAGACATCCACTCATACATCCTGCGAGTTTCACAAAGTCAACATCCACAGCAGGCTTGATAGGAAAAAACAGATCATCCAAGAGCCAGCAGAATGATCGGTGATGCCGTTTCCATCAGTTAACATATAGACAGATCTATTTCTGTCAGTCTTTGTGCTGAATC
>NC_136767.1:32616048-32690101 GCF_947034865.1 Barbatula barbatula
ACATGTTTGTGTAAACAGTATAAGTGTGTGTGCACATGTTTGTGTAAACAGTATAAGTGTGTGTGCGCGCATTTTTGTGTAAACAGTATAAGTGTGTGTGTGTGTTAGTACATGTAGACACACAACACCACTTACATTTGAGGTTTAGTTCACAAGTTGGTTTAACATTTTAAGTGAAATCAAACTGTCTTTGCAAATCACTTGAACTGAAATGATTATCAAAATGTCTTAAAATCTATTTGCATTTTGCATAACTTAACTAAATCTAGTTTAACATATTTCAAATCCAAGTGACTTGTACAATTTGACTTGAGTTGAAAACTTAATGTAGGTTAAGTTGTTAAATGAACAATGTGAAGATTTTAGAGGCGTCTAGTGGT
The DNA here is from genome assembly GCF_947034865.1 of Barbatula barbatula. Classification (NCBI taxonomy): domain Eukaryota; kingdom Metazoa; phylum Chordata; class Actinopteri; order Cypriniformes; family Nemacheilidae; genus Barbatula; species Barbatula barbatula. The sequence goes on from NC_136767.1 coordinate 32,616,429, forward strand.
GAGGTTGCAAATTGCAACAAACAACTCACTCCACCCCTCCATTTTGAAGGACTACAGTGGCTGACACAGGACAGGACTAAGATATCATCACTTCTTTGCAGAAGGAGATAACATATTTATGAAATGTGTTCTATAGAGCAGTTTGTCCCTTAAGGGCTACTGTAGAAACAACATGGAGAATTCAATGTAAGTGGATAATAGCTCATTCTAAGATCATAAAAACATAACGCTTCACTACGTATAGTTAAGTATATAATATTGCATCGATGTCAAGAGATCATCCAAAAAACGACACACTTGTCCTTTAAGTTGAAATTGTACATATATAATTCATACCTATATAACGTAGACATGAATACATTATTATTGATCATTGTGGTCTTTTATCATATTGTGATTTCATAATGACCTGGAATAAATCACAGTAATGATAAATGTACGATAGAGCAGTTGTGTGTGAACAGAGAATCAAAGCATCATCTCACCACATTGATTTTTTAATAAACATTACCGAAAGGAAAACTTAAAAAATAAACAGTATATGAGTCTGTTCTCATGGATCTCTACACGACTCTCTCGTCATTCAGAAGCTGTTCGGAAAGGAGTCTGTTCTCTGCTCACCTCCATCAATCTCATGTTGAGAGTCTGAGCTCTATAAATACGGCTCTATAGTCGCGCTCTATTGAGTGGTGGTTTGTTCCCAGCAATGTGAGGCCAATGATGACAGGCACAGAATGCTGCGAGCACTAAACCCTCGAACCCCTTTAGCTAAGAATAAGAATGATGTGACTCTTCCCCCGGCCAAACTCGGTATCCAGAGAGGGAGATTAGTGGAGTCTGCATGCTATTCCCGACATCTCCCATCCGCACCCCAGGAGAGAGAGAGAGAGAGAGAGCCTCGGTTCCGCTCGGCTGCTTTATTTCTGCAGTCTGGCTGCTTTGCAATCGTGGCCGTGAATCCGCCCTACCTGTTTATCCTACAGCGGCTTACATGGGGGTTTGCACACAGCTTAGGGAAGCTTTTTTGTCCAGCAGGCTGGATTGCGTGTGTTTACTTCAGGCCGTTTAATCCATCCAACACTAGTACCCTGCATTTCTTCAGACACCCGAATGAAAGGATGAACTCACCTCTGATGTGCTTTCTTGTCTCTTGGCAAGATCAACGCTGTAGCTTTTGCCAGATTCCATAACCGCGCTTTCCACGAATAGAATACACAAGTACTCTGATAATACAGTCTCAGTTTTTTTGACCTTCTGAAATTATGATTGTCGACCACAAAATTAGCCAAATTAAAGACTAAATGAATAAAACCACAGTTAGAAGTACATGTTATCTTGAATGAAACTATCGTTCACCCACTATGGGCTTCAATGTTGAAAATAAATGTAGAATGTACGGTTCCAGAAAGTTCTTTAGACTATAAAATGGTACGAAAGAAACCTTTAACTCTTAAAATGTCTAAGATTAAATTATTCTTTATTTTTCAATGCTGTTTTACACACACTTACTCCATGGTTGAGCCTCATAAACACAGTCAACATATTTTAGATTATGCCATATTTCACAATGTTGTTTTAAAATCCCTAGACATCTGATGAGTTTGATAAGAATGTTTGATGAAATTAGATAATATTTGATGTAAAATGTCTTCTTATTCTAAAATCACTGAGCTTTGTGTCTGTGACGCTTTGTGAAAAGCTGTGAGACATGTGTTGTGGGAAAAGTGTCGTCTGCAATCCGACCTTTTATTTAAGGCTGTTATTTGTGTGTCACTGTAGCTTCCAATACGGCCAGCGTTTTTCTCATATTGATTCCTGTTGGACGAGCATTTATACTTTATGCTGAAATCAGTGTGCGTTTGACTCAGCCGTAACCGATGGAAAGCCAAATCAAATCTTATTATGCTGTAGTACGTCTTATTTTCTCTTTCATCTTTAAATGTTATTTCCCAAGGTAACCAACTTTTCTAATAAAGCGAGAGGCCTGCTACATGAAACAGGAGCTGGGGTTTGTTCCATCTGAACGCCTCTCATGTGAAAGATCGCTGTGAATGCAGAATGACACGCTTACAGCCGTGATTGCTATTAATCGTAATAACATTCATATTTGATTTGATTTCCCTTCTATGTAAGTCTACGAATGGGCCTGGAACAGGACAAAAATAGCAGTAATAGTCTGAATAGAATGCAGTCGTGACATACTGTTGGCATTAGCAACACACATGAATGCAATTCAAGCGTCTGTTTTGTTAATCCCGTCCCCAGGCAGACGCACAGTAATCTGCATGCGTGTTATTCATGCCAGTCATTCTCTTAACTGTGAGTTTGTGCATATACAGAAATATAAACAAGAGAAATAGTAAAGACATCTTCAGATGCAGTTGGGATTTCCAACTATGGAAAATTGACACACATTGTGCTAGAGCATTAAATGCAAATATTGTATGTTCTCTGGACCAGGATTCTAGGTCTTCAATGTTAGGGGGGCTCAGCCTCCAATGAGGATATATATATAAATAAATAATACTGTACATAGCCACTCTCTTAGCACCACATACTGTTTACATTACTAAAATAAATCATTCAGAAAGAATAAGCAGATTAAAGACAAGTTATTTAAATGAATATCACATTAATCGATCAATCTACAACATTATAATTCAAAGTACAACAACTGTCACAAATCCACATAATAAATGTCACAATCAACTGCTGAAAGAAATAACTTGATATGATATTGATATGTTTCCCTGCCGTTCATTCTGATTATCATGAGCGCTGTCACTCCGGTGCATGACTGCGTGTTCATGTATTACATCCACAATATATTTTTTATTAATAATACAAATATTCGTCTTCGGAACTCAGAACAATAAATAAAACAGCAGGCTGAACCACAGTTACTCTATCTGCCCGTCGTCTTTCCGGGGCTCTCGAAATAAAACAGCACATCATCATGAATGACACATATCTGTGCACAACAACATCATCATGCAACGCCATCATTGGTGTGAAATGATTTTATTTTGCTAGAGGTGACATAACAACTAGTTAACAGTGTGACGAGGGGTGAACTCAGACAAAACGTTTTACAGTGGATGAGAAAGAGTCTTGTATTGCTCCTGCATCATATTATGTAAACTGCATTCATAACAAATAATGGCAAAGATGCAGATGTCACCTTGTACCCTTGCTTATGACGTTCAGTCCACTCTGTGCTGCTATGAACTGAAGAATGCGCTAAATAACGTAGCCTGCCGCCGTTTTCATAATAAGAGTTTTAAAGGGGACTATAAAGTGATCTCGAATACTTATACAGACTTGTACTTACAATATTTTAGGGGGGCTAAGCTAGAACTTTAGGGGGGCTTTAGCCTTGCAACGCCACTGCTCTGGACATCACTTTTGGCCTCTAATGTAAGTCTTAATATACTGTAAAGAATTGAATGGAACATTTCACAGTCAGTAAACATGGGCTAACTTTCTGGATGACTTTACAGTTGACATATGTCCCATGCCGCGTGTTATCCATTACTTAAATTAACCACAAATAAATCAAAAGGAATCACAAATTAGCTGTGGTTTTACTACAGTAATCAACTCGATTGTTTGTTGTTTCAGCTAATTTCGTTTCAGCACTCTGATGAAAATGGTTCGTTGTTATAACCCATAGTTGTGTGAAATATGACCAAACCCAACCGTGGAGTTTAAATGAACCTACGGTGGGTTGTTATAATGTTTGGGTCATTTGCTGTGTTAGTTTATACCAACAGTTGTGTCTGTCTACATTTGTCTATACCCAACAATGAAAGTCATCTTGAGAGCCCATTGTCTAAGGTTTTGGAGGGTCCCTGGTTGAGTCATTGGAATGTTTTGAGAGAAATGTGTGGAGCTGGTGCCATTGCTGAAAGTAGACGTGTACAGTGACAGGCCCACTGCAGTTCAGCAGCTGTTATCTGCAAATAAATTCTTGCACTCATCCCCCATTAAGGGGCAGATTTTTATTGAAGTAAACATCATGTATGGGCAGAGCAGCTGGGTGTGATACATCACACAGAACGAGGGCTTTATTAAAGCACTGATGAAAGACGCCTTCACTGCTGGATGTTTGCTTCCCTCTGGAGATCAGGGGAAAGACGGTGTCTCACGCTGACTTCACCACAGGCTCACTAACTCCTCCTAAAACACATACACACACACACGATGAGTTCATCTCTGAGCCTCACTGTAAACACACACATTCTTCTTCTTTTTTATCAGCATTCACTGTTATGCATATTTATTCACAGGGTGATATTGATGATCAATGTCAAACGGTGCTTATCATTTACGTTGAGAAACATTTTGATATGCCCCGCCCCTCAGCTGAAACAGGAAATATGATTGATATGGAAATGTCCCATCCTGCCTGCTTTTTCTCACACAGTCTCGTGTCTTTATGAATATTATGATGATATCCAGTATAATATGAGTTACTTTTGTTAGTTTGGTGTTAAAATAAAGATTTAGTCCAGTGTGACCATAAACATTACAACATTTACAGTGAAATGTAATCATTGTGTTTACAGTGTTGTTTAATCATTGAATTGTGATTATTCACATTTTATCACAGAGCATTACTTCTCTTTTCACACAATTTACTTGGGTTGAAATAATGTGTTAAACTCCTTTTAGTTTCCCAATAAGGTGCAGAAAATTGTTGGACTGTAATCTGCTCAGTGTTAAACAGGAATAGCTGCTGTGCTCAGAATAGACATTGTGAGGATTATGTAAATACAGACCTTCACTGAATGATCTCCAGTGACGATGAGAAAACAAAAGTGTCTCTAGTTCTACTTTCTGTATGATTCATTCACGCTGCAGTTCCTGTATGATTCATTCACGCTGCACTTCCTGTATGATTCATTCGCGCTGCAGTTCCTGTATGATTCCTTCACGCTGCAGTTCCTGTATGATTCCTTCGCGCTGCAGTTCCTGTATGATTCATTCGCGCTGCACTTCCTGTATGATTCATTCGCGCTGCACTTCCTGTATGATTCATTCGCGCTGCAGTTCCTGTATGATTCATTCGCGCTGCAGTTCCTGTATGATTCATTCACGCTGCACTTCCTGTATGATTCATTCACGCTGCACTTCCTGTATGATTCATTCACGCTGCAGATCCTGTATGATTCTTTCAGGCTGCAGTCCCTGTATGATTCATTCACGCTGCAGTCCCTGTATGATTCATTCACGCTGCACTTCCTGTATGATTCATTCACGCTGCACTTCCTGTATGATTCATTCACGCTGCACTTCCTGTATGATTCATTCACGCTGCAGTTCCTGTCTGATTCATTCACGCTGCAGTTCCTGTATGATTCATTCACGCTGCACTTCCTGAATGATTCCTTCATGCTGCAGTTCCTGTATGATTCCTTCACGCTGCAGTTCCTGTATGATTCATTCACGCTGCAGTTCCTGTATGATTCTTTCACGCTGCAGTTTCTGTATGATTCCTTCACGCTGCACTTCCTGTGTGATTCCTTCACGCTGCACTTCCTGTGTGATTCATTCAAGCTGCAGTTCCTGTATGATTCATTCACGCTGCAGTTCCTGTATGATTCATTCACGCTGCACTTCCTGTATGATTCATTCACGCTGCACTTCCTGTATGATTCATTCGCGCTGCAGTTCCTGTATGATTCCTTCACGCTGCAGTTCCTGTATGATTCCTTCGCGCTGCAGTTCCTGTATGATTCATTCGCGCTGCACTTCCTGTATGATTCATTCGCGCTGCACTTCCTGTATGATTCATTCGCGCTGCAGTTCCTGTATGATTCATTCGCGCTGCAGTTCCTGTATGATTCATTCACGCTGCACTTCCTGTATGATTCATTCACGCTGCACTTCCTGTATGATTCATTCACGCTGCAGATCCTGTATGATTCTTTCAGGCTGCAGTCCCTGTATGATTCATTCACGCTGCAGTCCCTGTATGATTCATTCACGCTGCACTTCCTGTATGATTCATTCACGCTGCACTTCCTGTATGATTCATTCACGCTGCACTTCCTGTATGATTCATTCACGCTGCAGTTCCTGTCTGATTCATTCACGCTGCAGTTCCTGTATGATTCATTCACGCTGCACTTCCTGAATGATTCCTTCATGCTGCAGTTCCTGTATGATTCCTTCACGCTGCAGTTCCTGTATGATTCATTCACGCTGCAGTTCCTGTATGATTCTTTCACGCTGCAGTTTCTGTATGATTCCTTCACGCTGCACTTCCTGTGTGATTCCTTCACGCTGCACTTCCTGTGTGATTCATTCAAGCTGCAGTTCCTGTATGATTCATTCACGCTGCACTTCCTGTATGATTCATTCACGCTGCACTTTCTGTATGATTCATTCACGCTGCAGTTCCTGTATGATTCCTTCACGCTGCACTTCCTGTATGATTCCTTTACGCTGCAGTTCCTGTATGATTCATTCACGCTGCACTTCCTGTATGATTCATTCACGCTGCACTTCCTGTATGATTCCTTCGCGCTGCAGTTCCTGTATGATTCCTTCACGCTGCACTTCCTGTATGATTCCTTTACGCTGCAGTTCCTGTATGATTCATTCACGCTGCACTTCCTGTATGATTCCTTCGCGCTGCAGTTCCTGTATGATTCCTTCACGCTGCAGTTCCTGTATGATTCATTCACGCTGCACTTCCTGTATGATTCATTCACGCTGCACTTCCTGTATGATTCATTCACGCTGCACTTCCTGTATGATTCATTCACGCTGCACTTCCTGTATGATTCATTCACGCTGCACTTCCTGTATGATTCATTCACGCTGCAGATCCTGTATGATTCTTTCAGGCTGCAGTCCCTGTATGATTCATTCACGCTGCAGTCCCTGTATGATTCATTCACGCTGCACTTCCTGTATGATTCATTCACGCTGCACTTCCTGTATGATTCATTCACGCTGCAGTTCCTGTCTGATTCATTCACGCTGCACTTCCTGTATGATTCATTCACGCTGCAGTTCCTGTATGATTCCTTCATGCTGCAGTTCCTGTATGATTCCTTCACGCTGCAGTTCCTGTATGATTCATTCACGCTGCAGTTCCTGTATGATTCTTTCACGCTGCAGTTTCTGTATGATTCCTTCACGCTGCACTTCCTGTGTGATTCCTTCACGCTGCACTTCCTGTGTGATTCATTCAAGCTGCAGTTCCTGTATGATTCATTCACGCTGCAGTTCCTGTCTGATTTATTCACGCTGCAGTTCCTGTATGATTCATTCACGCTGCAGTTCCTGTATGATTCCTTCACGCTGCAGTTCCTGTATGATTCATTCACGCTGCAGTTCCCGTCTGATTCATTCAGTAATAAATCAGTAAATGTGTGGAGCATATGGTCTCACTCTAATAGAGGTATAATATCACAAGAGGGTTCTGAGGTTAAATTGAATGTATGATAAATGTTTTTAAACACACACTTATGCTTTTTAATGACAAAGAGAAACATGAAGCTGTAAAGGTGAAGTGTTTTTCATTTAAGTGATTTATTTAATATGAACTTTAATGTGAGACAAGGGCAACATATTAAATAATTAATGTTTGGGTCTGTTTTGTTTTGGAGTGCTCTGTCAGCACACACCTGCCGTATCACTAACCGAACACACTTCTGAAGACGGACATGTATGTAAAACACATGACACTGGCTTTTAGGAAAGTCAAACTTGCTGTTCTTCAAGATCAGATGAGGCTTTCTCGCTCACACAGTTTCTAGTTGGACTGGGCTGATTTTATCCCGATCTGCAGGTGCAGTTTAGTCTGAGCCGAGGTTTGTATTGAGCACCAGTGGCATGCTGGATCTGGATAATGAGTTTATTAGACTCATAGAAAGTTATCACTTCCCATCAAAACTCTACGAGTGCCTGACTTCAGGTGGTAAAATATTCTAAGAAAGTTTTCTAAAGACAAGTTGTTCATGTATGAAAAATGCATAACAATATAAACATGGGAGTGTAATAATGATGGCAAGATGATGTTTAATGTTTGTATGGGTTAAAGAGAGGCAGATTTGTTTTGCTGGCTGTTAAGAAGTGCCCTCTCGGTCAGGCGGTAGACGTCTCTTTCTCGGAGCCGGTCCGGTCAGCTGCTATTTCATTGAGCTCTGGACACACAAACTGAGGTTTTATTACCTCTTGATGTTTTATGTGCTGTTAAGAGGTTATATTGAGAGTTTATGTGCTGTTGGCTGGACACTGAATATGTGACGGTTTGCTTGGATTGACACCATTAGATTTTAATAGCAGTGTCTGATAGGACGACATGTCTCTTATGTGCTTATAGTGATCTACACAAACACATAACCTTGAACATTAAACACTAGTGTTAGTGCTGTGCATGTGAATTATAAATCATGCCGTTTGTTTAAGAGTGACAAACACAGCTCAAACTTTACTTAGCGAACACGGTTGAGATGCTTGGACCACATTCTGCCGTGTCTCTCATGACTTCAGGTCATAAGAGAGACACAGAGACAGAAAGTGTTTTTTTGTTGAGAATTGTGTTGCATTTGTCAGCACGGCAGGTCCCCGAGCCGCGTGACAGCTCTCCAAATGAAGCTATTCTAGTTAGTCCACCAATTAAACTGGTAGCCTGGCTTGTACCACACACCTAAAAATACTCAACGTCTGACTTTGCCCAGCAGAAACAAGACACAAGCTGCAGTTCTGCTGTCAGGACGCTGTAATAATGAATTCCATACTGTGCGACACAATTTCATGCAGACCAGTCACAGGACAAACACGTTAACACACAAAGTAATGTACAATGTAAGTTCATTATATTAGTTTATACCATAGTCTGTTTGAATACTGGATTCTGATTGGCTGGACGGTGTGCATTAAAACCCTTTAACACACAGGTAGCTCTGGTCAGTTTGATTACATTTGAAATGACCATATAAACTAACTGTCATCTTCACCTGTTTGATCTAAAACTACACTGTAAACATCAATAACAGCTATAAACTGGATAATCCACAGCAAATTGGTTCTTTGCCTCCACGTCGTGCATTAAAACCCTTTAACGCATGGCTAGCTGTGGATTAACCCTTACTTGAAGGATCAAGAACTTGATTTTAATTAATTGGTTTGTTTACCTTAAAATTTTGCACAAAGTGGCAACCCAGGCTGTTGATGTTTAGGACATTTTTGATGTTCAAAAATTGAAACAAAACCGATAAAATGTCAGAAACCCAATATGAATTAATATATGCCTGTGCCATAAGGTTAGTAAATCAGTCTGAATCTCAATTTACATTTATTCATAGCGGATGCTTTGGTAACGCTTTAGATTACGTACCGCATAATGAACAGGATTTACAGCGTAACTAATCGTTACAATAATGTACCTCTCCACTCCGTATCTGTAGGTAAAGAGAAACAATATGTAAAGTTTGGGAAATAAAGTTATACAGTATAAATATTTATACTGCAATATTTTAAAACTGAAATGATGCGTTCAGTTTTTACACAAGTAAAACAGCACAAATGATGCAGACTGTCAACAGTAAATTTGACTTTAGGACAAATTTCTACTTGATTGATTTGAAGATTGTTGGTCACAAGTAATTTTAATGAGTTTTAATGTGTAAAATGTGTCTTTTGAGATTATAATCATGTATTTTAAGAGCGGTTTGATGTGGATGTTTATATGGCATGCAGTTCCCTCATAAATATTTTTTCTAATTTTCTTTATTCCCTTTGTTCCTCTTTACCTACAGATATTTACTGTAGATGTACTTAGTGTTACAATAAGTTACGCTGTCAATCCTGATTAATTATGTTGTACTAATGCTTTCATCTAGTGACTCACAAATGAAAGAGCATTTAACTATTTGCCTTATAGGGATAGTTTCCCAAAAATGTAATTCTCTCATGTCCTCTAATCATGTCCTCATCCTCATGTCATGTCAAACTTGTATGAGTTTCTTTCTTCTTCAGAACACAACAGAAGATATTTTGAAGAATGTTGATCATCAAACAACACTGAACTCCATTGACTTCCATTGTGTGAACACAAAACCACGGAGACATTTCTCAAAATATCTTCTGTTGTGTTTCACTGAAGAAAGACTCACATAGAAATTTACAAATGAAGGATTTTATGGTGAACTGTCCCTTTAAGAGCCTTGGTTAAGATTCAGTGTGTTTCTGCTGTAATGAGTGTCTGTGGACCGGTTCTTTTGTGTGCAACTGTGTGTGTGTGACATTAATTGGGTCAAGAGTTTTCATGCGACTGCTGTGCTCCAGCACCTGTGTTCCGGGCCTGCGGTGACCCGTCCTGAGAGCTGTCCGTCATTCACAGGTACAGCAGGTGTGAGGGGTACAGAGTGACCTTGTCTGACCTCTGACAAACACACAGCCAGAGAGCCGACTGCATCCGCCTGCTACAATCCCGCACTCCCTGCGACCGATGGAGTCCTTGTGTAATGGGTTATGACAAATCCATTACTCATTACTGGTTGATGGGCAATCGTGTGGCATATGATGAATAATGAGGGATGAATCATGTCGAGCACTCAAGTTATTTAGAGAACGGATACAAATGCTTTTCAAATACCTTTTGGAGTCTGAGGTCTATAAAATAATGCAGACGGATGCTTGAATGAGAACTTGTGTTTGGACCGTTGGATAAAGTACTGTTGAGAATTTGCTCTTTGTAAGAAAATAAGGAGGAGACATATTTACATGAATAAACACGATTGGTGTTTAAAAGGCTAAAGTCCAGAATAATTTCCAAAACTCTAAAAGAATATTTGTACTTTTGTGAATAAACATGTTAATTTTAATTCAAAGATGTGCTTAATTTAATAGTTCTGGTATTTGTCAGCATTTCACATATTCCTACAGATACATACATGTTCAATTTGTCACACTGGTTCTGGACATTTTTCCCACTTTCTTCGGTTCACATCATCTAAGCAGAAACATCAAAACTCACATGTGACTATTGAACTCCAACAACCTTGACAAGATCAAACTTTTAAAATCAAATACGTTTTAACGTCATAAGATATTCAAGTTCACTACAAAAAATGAACCCGGTCCCCTTGACATGTAACCATGGTAGCAAGCCGTGGCCATAATAACGGCTAAAATTCAACATTAATATCATACCGATTTTCCTATTTCAATCAATTTTTGTGAAACTTCATTTCAGAGAGGTGCTTTTGAAGACGGAAGCAAACTTTGAAATCAAGTATTAATTTTCGATCGGAGTGGATAATTAGAAACACACAGAGTCGTTTCTGAACAGGATTATCAATAGTGACGTTCAATGGCCCATTGCACATGAATATGTTCACTGAATGAATCATGTTGTTTCTTTAAGATTCTTCAGGGACGGACTCATTCTGATCCAGATGAAGGCCAGAAGGGGCCGTAGTGCACAGGGAGAAAATACATTTACTGAAAAACCATGAACTCTGTTGTTTAAATACAGAGATTCTCATAATGTGTCTCAGGCATGTTGTGATGGGGTTACGCACAATGGGAGATAATGCACATTTATCAAAAAATATAATGCATCTGCTTTAAATATAATACAGCTTTGCTGTGGCTAAGGACGCCAAGTCCATGTGTTGGATCCCAGGGGATTGCGCATAGAATTTTTTTATAATACAATGCAATGTAAGTGTCATGGAATGTCCAGGAAACACTGACAAACATTTGCACATATCAAAAGAAACAAGATCGGGAGAACGTAATGGAAGTCTTTTTTTTTTTAATAATTAATCACATATTATAAATAAAATGTACATGTAAACTATGCTCCTACAGGTGTTTTGGACACCATTTCTTTTTTTCGAGCTTGCACTTTCGCGACCAAACACGTTCCATGCATGTTGTTATGGAAACAAGATGTCTCTGTCATTGGTTAGCTGTGACATTGGGAAAAAGGAGCTTGACATTGGGAGTTTTTTTCAGAAAATTTAAACTTTTTCAACTTAAAAAGACATTTTTGAAAACACGGTTTACTCCTTAGGATTCAAATGTAAAATCGTTGCTGACATCTTAGACAGAAGTCAAGTCTGAACACGGCCTAAGACTAGACAATGAACAAAGGAACAGATCGAGTATATATAGTCCATGGCCGATGATGAGGCTGATGACGGGCAGGTGTGGGGATTACAGACACAAAACAGGTGAGGGAGGGTGGAGGATTGTGGGAGATTGAGTCCGAGGGGAAATGCAGGGAAACCATGCACGGTAACGGATGAGATTGTGACAAATGCATAAATGTAAATGTTAATCTGATCATATATTGGGATGAAATATTGCCGGATTAAACCGTTAAAACAAAAGCTATTAGAAAACAAACATACCACATATAGCTTGTGTAGTTTATGGTGGGGTTATTATCTGTCTTTTAATTTTTTATGATGAACATTTTTAATGGAGCATTTATAAAGATGTAGAGTAACCCGTCCCACAATCCTCTTTTCTAAAACAACAGTGCGGTAGTGTAACAGAAGCAGGTTGATATAAATAAATAAGTGTCTGATGGGTATATTTATCAGCCTCCTCACATTAAACTGCTTTAAATGAATGCGGATGGCAGCGTTGTGTCATCTCCAGGAGCTGTTTGCAGGGAGGATAATTCTGTCCCCGGGGAACACGAATACAAAAGCCTTGTTAACGTTCAGAGAAGAAACTTTTACTGGTGCCCAAAGAAGCTGCCCACTTTTATGACTTTGTGCTCTACTTGAGTCGATAATCTTCAGTTTTGGACAGAAAAAGTGTTTTTTCACTTTTACTCAATGCGTGTGTAAGAGTGAACATCATCATATTCAAAGATGCTGTCATGTTATCAGTGGGCAGGACCGTATTTCTTTATTTGCACATGAAAATAATGAGTTAAGACTATTAAATAATCTTCTGTAAAACATGAGGTTAGATGGTTATAATTGACACTCGTCGTTGTAACTTGTGTTAATAGAACACTCTTCTTCTTCGGCGGTCACTCGAAACGAGTATGACTGTCCTCTTCGTCGGGTCGCCTCATTTGTGGATCCTCAGGTGGCTGTAAAGGCCGATCTGTGATCCACAGTTTCTGCTGCAATGTTGACATTTTGGTCCGTGGTGGTGTGTAGTGGTGGAGCCCTTCTCTGTTTGTCCTTGCGGTGTTGCCGCCTTGCATCTGCGGCACAGCAGAGTTTTGATTCATGGTGTGCTGCACCTTCCTGCACTGCCTTTCTCCAGTAGTCCCTGTTAAATACTATATTCTCCCAGTCACCGGACGTGATGTTAAACTTTTTCAGACTGGTCTTGATATTGTCCTTAAAGCGTTTCTTTGGCCCACCAGGGGCTCGCTGTCCTTCCTTTAGCTTGGAGTACAGGATCTGCTTTGGGAGACGGTTATCGGGCATGCGGATAACATGTCCTGTCCATCGGAGTTGGTTCTGCATTATGGTGGTAGTGATGCTGGACATATTCGTTTCCTCCAGAATACTGGAGTTTGTACGTCTGTCTTCCCAGTTGATCCTCAAGATTTTTCTTAAGGTTCTTTGGTGGAATTGTTCAAGTGCTCTCAGATGTCTGCTGTAGGTTGTCCAGGATTCCGCTCCATACAGCAGAGTTGGGAGAATCACAGCTCTGTAAACCAGGACCTTGGTTTCAGCCATCAGGTCTCGGTCATCAAAGGCTCTTGTCCTAAGTTTGGCATTTGCTCCGCTGGCACAGCTCAGGCGATGTTTAGCTTCATAGTCTATATCAGCCTTGGAAGAGAGAATGCTGCCAAGGTAGGTGAAGTGGTCCACGCTTTCCAGAGTGGTGTTATCTAGTTTGATGATGGGCTGGAGTGATGGCTGGTTGGATGTTGGTTGATACAGAACCTGAGTTTTCTTGATGTTCAAGGCCAGACCCAGGGCTCTTAATCCCTTGACAAAGGCATTTAGGATGCCCTGGAGGTCTTCAGGGGAGTGTGCTGCAATAGCATTATCATCAGCGTATTGCAGCTCCATGACGTTGGTATTCCTGACTTTACTCTTGGCTTTCAACCTGTTGAGGTTAAAGAGCCTACCATCAGTCCTATAAAGGATTGGGATCCCCTGTGACAACTCTTGGCCAGTAAGGTGAAGTATGGCTGCAATGAAGATGGCAAATAGGGTAGGTGCAATGATACATCCCTGTTTAACCCCAGTTTCCAAAGTCAATGACTCAGATTCAGAGCCACTGTTGAGCACTGTGGCTGACATGCCGTCATGTAATAGCCTCAGTACACGGATGTATTTTGCATGACATCCATACTTTGATAGTATGCTCCACAGTGCCTGCCGATCCACGGAGTCAAAGGCTTTTGCCAGGTCTATAAAGGCCATGTACAGAGGGAGTCCTTGTTCCCGACACTTTTCTTGTAGCTGGAGGGCAGCAAAGATCATTGTCCATTGTTCCCCTAAATGGTCGGAAACCGCACTGTGATTCAGGGAGTATCTCCTCAGCTAGGGGTACCAGGCGGTTAGCAAGGACACGAGCTAGGGTTTTAGTCGGTTGTTGACAAGAGCGAGATGCCTCTGTAGTTTCCGCATTCAGCCTTGTCCCCTTTCTTGAATATGGTAACAATTTGGGCATCCCGGAGCTCTGAGGGGAGCTCTTCCCTTTCCCAGACCTTGATGAGTAGATGGTAAATGTGGTGCCAGAGCCTTGGTCCTCCTTCCTTTAAAATCTCTGCGGGGATCCCATCAGGACCAGTGGCCTTGTTGTTCCTGAGATTTCTGATGGCATTGTGAACCTCAGTTAGGGTAGGAGGTTCCCCCATGTCTTCTCTGATGGGTCTCTGCGGAATATGGTTGGCGATGTCTGGTTCAGCTGAACTGTCACAGTTCAGAAGTTCTTGAAAGTGCTCCTTCCAACGTGCGTTGATGGAGTCATTGTCTTTCAACAGAATCTGTCCATCTTTTTGGCGAAGGGGATTTAAACCGCGGTGGCTAGGGCCATAGACAGCCTTAGTGGCGCTAAAGAAACCTCTGATGTTACCTGAATCTGCCATTCTCTGGAGTTCTAGAGACTTTTCTGTCCATCAGTTGTTCTTGAGTTCCCTCACCAATCTCTGAACGTCCGCCTTGGCTCTAGGGTGTGCTGCCCTTTTGGCCTCACATGTTATATCATTTTGCCACACTCTGAAGGCTTTTCATTTTCTGGAGATAAGTTGTTCTATCTCTGTATCATTTCCATCAAACCAGTCCTTATTTTTCCTGGACTGATATCCAAGGGTGGATTTACATGAGTCATGGATGGTGGATTTGAGAATGCCCCAGTGCTCTTCGATGTTATCAGGATATTCTTGCTGAAGACCTTTCTTGAGAGAGTCCTGAAGTCGTTGCTGGATGGCAGTTTCATTCAGGCTGTCAAGGTTCAGTCTTTGCCGGGACTGTTTCTTCTGAATCTTCCTCCTTTTTTTAAGTTTGATGGACATTGTGGATCGGGTGAGGCGGTGGTCTGTCCAGCAGTTATCAGAGCCTATCATGGCCCTTGTGATGTTCACATCACAGCGGTCCCTGGCCCTTACAATTACATAATCAATAAGGTGCCATTGCTTGGAGCGAGGGTGTCTCCAAGATGCCTTAAATTAGTTTTTCTGTCTATAGAGAGTATTGGTAATGACGAGGTTATGCTGAGCGCACTTACTCAGAAGCAGCACTCCGTTGGAGTTGATGTTACCGATGCCCTCCTTGCCAATAGTGCCCTTCCAGAGGTGTTGGTCCCGGCCTACCCTAGCATTAAAGTCTCCAAGGAGGATGATCTTGTCCTCCCTGGGGATTTTTACAGGGTGTATTCTAGGCAGGCATAAAAAGCTTCTTTTTCTTCCACATCGGAGTCTAGGGTAGGGGCATAGGCGCTCACTACTGTCGCTATCAGGTTGTTGGCCAACACCAGATGGATTGTCATGAGGCGCTCGCTGATCCCCACTGGAAGTTCGGAGAGGTGGTTGATAAGCTGGTTTTTGATGGCAAGTCCAACTCCATGGTTTCTAGCCTCATTGGCTGGCTTTCCTTTCCAGAAGAAAGTGTAACCTCCTTTCTTCTCCTTCAGTTGCCCTTCACCTGCCAGTCGGGTTTCGGAAAGAGCAGCTATATCAATCCGGTATCTCTGCAGTTCTCTGGCTATGATAGCGGTTCGTCTCTCAGGTCTGTCATTGGAGGTGCTGTCCATCAGGGTGCACACATTCCAGGCTCCAAAATTCAAATTCAGCTAAGAACATATCCAATTAGCATTTAAAGAGTTTGCTTCCAAAAATGAACATGTTAACATGTTTAGTTCGCTGTATCCTTCCTGTACTTCTCGTCGCTCTCCCAACGGAGGCAGTCGCATTTTTCTTGCTCCTGTCCTTCACTTTTTTTCCTGCTGATCTCATGTCTCGTATCATCTATTGAGAGATTCTCTCTGCACTGCTCTACAACTGAAATTATGGATCTGATCAACTGGTCTCTCAACGCTATTGACACGATCTTCTCGCCGAAAAGCTTGGGTTCGGGGGAACCTGTCTGCCCTGACGGAACATTCACAGCTGGCTACACGATCGACGCCTGGGAGAGATGGCGGATCGTGTCTCTGGCTCCTCTTTCCGTGGAGGACATTGAAGATATCTACCTATTTGGAACCATGATAACAGGTATTATGCTGATTGGATTAGGCTGTGCCCTTAGTTATCGAGAAATTAGGAAAACGGTAACAGCTCTCAAAAGTCTCACAAGGCTGCCCGTTATGATGGAAGTCGTGGGAAGAGCGGTTTGCTCTGGAAATGAGACTAATAACCGCAATATGGATTCTATCACGGAGAAGCTCACGACTTTGCAAAGGAAAATTTATGTTGTTGGAGGCCAAAATGGACAAAGAGAGTAGCTGTGGATATGGAATGCGGTTGCTCGCCCCAAGACTAAACAATCAATCTTATCTTTTTCGACTCCCCCTATCAGCCTTGGCCAAGGCTGATGCTGGAATTCAACCCTGAGTGGAGCAGTACGGAGAGACGCTCTTGCGTCCCTCCCCCATTCTACTGAAACACCTGAACAGACAATCACACAGACTATCACACACACACACAAACACTCGAGGGCGGTCTCCCATCCCCAGATCCATCGCCTCCGTCGCTTTGACCCGCCAGCCTGACAAGCGGGACTGTATACGGCGCCACCATGGCAGCAGGATCAGATGGCTGATTGTCGGAACTGCATTACTTATCCCTGTTGCAAGTCTTGTCTATGGTGGATTGTGTACATGTTTTTCTCCTCACCTTCCCCATGTTATGCTTTATCTTCTTCTAAAAATACATTTCGTTGCACTGTACTTGTATGTGTGTAATGACAATAAATTGAATCCAATCCAATCCAAAATATTACCGCAGTTTGATTGATATTAATTGGACTACACAATAAAAAAACTTGATTTTTCAATGTTAAAGAGTTATCTCATTTTGTAACCAAACCCTTCATTTGTTTAATAAGGAAAATATATATTTATTTGAATTTCTAGCAAAAAGGACAATACGCGCCTTATATTCAATGTTTTAGTCTGGCCTATCACATCACATGTGTTTATTGACGGTAATGTAATCGTGATATTGTGTTGTTTACAGCCGGTAACTGTATATCCAGCCAGTAATTAGAGAGTTTTTCTTGTGAGTGTTATTATGTGAAGTTCAGACGTGTGCATCACAAGTCATTGTTACGTGCTGATCTTGAAGCGCCGGCGTGACATTAACGCTCCAGTTTCAGACAGAAAACACCGCAGCCAGACTAAGAGACGTCTTCTGCGAGGTGTTGCGTTCAGACTCCCATCTGATATTAAAGCACACTCATTAGCCAGATTTTATGTGTGGATCATAAGTGCCTGTAATTTTCGGAAAGTAATTGGTTGCTAAGCAACTGTTTAAACTTCCCTGTCGGTTGTGTTATTTTGGCCGTGTGTGTGCAGGAGATGTGAAGTGACTCATACTCGCTGTATGAAATGATATTTACCGAGTAGGTCAGCGCATCGAGAGAGTCGCCTTGACTGTAGCTGTAATTAACCGCCGTTTAGAATCAAACAAATATAAAGATATGACACGTGCCGTCACTCCAGACACTTAACCTTTATCCTCAGGGTTAATTGTGTTGTAATATTGTTTGCAAAGGAAACGTGATGTGCTTTGATATTTAGGGCTGTAACAATATATACATGTGTGATATATCAACATAAAATATTGTGATGTAGAGCTGTGACGGTTTTTAATATTTATCTGTTTAATTCCTATTGGTTGAGCTGCCAAATTTATTCTTTTTTATTATGAATTTATTTTGTGCTTTTTTAGCTTGAAGAGGTGGTTTCTTATGGTTTTGCTTTCTTAATTCCTTCTTAGTTTACTTTATTATTATTATTAATACTTTATTATAAATAATAAAAACGAGGATTTTTAGTATTATTATTATTATTATAATTAATAAAATAATTAAATTAAAAATAATAACAATAACCATACTATTAATAATGATCATTAATAATTAGATAAGCAATAAGTAAAGTACAAGTACATACATAGAATAATGATAGTTATTTAACCCATTATTAACTTTTTTGTCTTATAATTATTTATTTACGTATTATTTATACATTTTTATTATATGCTAAATAAGTTTTAAAAAATTGTATAGTGACTTGACTTGACTTGACCCAGTGCTGGATTCAATCATGATCTGTATCTTTACCCACCTAATTTAAAATAATATGAAATCAATACTAATAGGTTCTTGTGACATTGACCTAATTATATTAAGTTATTCATCCGTGTATTGAGGATGTCGCCTCATGCAGCAGTTTGCTTGGAAACATGAAAATAAAACCCAGCAGTGTTGAACCTGCGGAGCTGTTTTTGGCCTATTACAATTTACAAAACGCCTCATTTGAAGCACAAATGTCTTCACACCAGAAATCTGACTCCAGCAGTTTATAACGTTTGCACTCGGCTGATTCCTCTATGTGAGATCCAACTTTCTTCACCGAAGGCGTTTGAAATTCATTGATCCCCGAATGATTTGAGCTGTCCGGACTCAAGAGCAACAGAAGACGCCGGCAGCGCTGGACTCCCTCCACAGATGCTTTCTCACAACACAACGTCCTGTAAATACTGCAGCATGATTAGTTCAAACTAAAATTTCAGCCATGTTTTCTGTGTTTTATGCTGTAAAACATGGTGTTTTTTGCTGATTTCTCTGTATGTGTGGAGGTGGTGACCTCTTTGAAAACCACGACTGGGTTCTTTATCTCCTGAAGGCTCTTTAGCGGTTCTCTTTAATAGGGTTTTTGTATGACATGCGCTCTTGAGAGAATAACAGCTATGATGGATTTCTTCCATTTGTAAATTAAATGCAAGCGCATAAAGGCCGAAGCCTTTCTTTAGTTACCTGTCTTCTTCTTCAAGGACTCTTCCCCTGAAAGCTCTTTTCACCAGGATATTCTGCCCTCGAACTTTTTCACTTTATTGAGTTCATTTCTTTCGTTTTAATTGCAACATAATTTAATCTGAGTTTCATTTATTGTGATTTGAAGATTGTTTTGAATCACGTCTCGTGATTTGTCTCCGTGTAGGCTATTTCCTTCAGCACATGAACTCCTCGCATCTTTGAGAAAGTTTTCTTAGGTCTTGTTTGAATAAAGTTCTTTTGTTTGAAGTTAACCAGCGGCACCAGAAGAGAAGCTGTAATTACAGAAGACGCCAGAAGAATTGGCCAGCTTCAGCTTTACATGTGCTGGGAGGAAACACTTATATCACAACACCACCTTTAGGAATGTTCTGGAGATATTTATTGTAATTCAGGTGGGTTTTTTCTAGCAGGGGTTTTGTATTGTGATACAAAAACGTTATATCATCATTTACTCACCTTCAGATTGTTCTCAACCCCCATCGACTCCCACTGCTGTAACAAGGTTCAATAAAAGGAAGGAAGGAGGCAGGAACCGGCGAACGTAAAACAGACTTGTATTAAAATAAACAAACGTAAGTAAAATGTAATAAAACAATTAAACACACAGACATAATAAAACATCACATAAAGTTCAGGCCTGGTCGCTCCTCTCTTGCTTCCGGAGCTCCTCTGTGAGAGATGCGAGACCCGTTATCGCTCGCGTCCCCGGCCTGATCGCCACCCCGACTTTGGCAGTAAATAGATGATGAGCTCTGTCTGGTTTCTGACATGCAGAACAAATAAATGCATTAAGGTTTGAAACAACCCGAGGGTGAGTAAATGATAACTGTCCCTTTAAATTGCTAACATTGTAAACACAATTTTGTATGTGCAGGTGCACTTTATTCCATAAATGTTAGTTTGGGGCACGTCGTCACATATGTGTTTTCTTACAGTTCATAGGTTAATAATTTGACTCCATACTTGTTTGTTTGAAACGCATCTCATTAAAGATTTTAATGGGATATTCTTAGGGCTGTTCCCTTTAAACATCTAGAGAGTTTCCATCTTTTATCCATGTAATGGTCTCCCAACATGCAAATTTCATACAAAATAAATTGGGATTTTCTGCATATGTCGTTTAATAACATAAAATATGTCCCCAAATAGAATCCCACCAGTAAGTCCCGCCCATTTCCACCAGTGGATGATCTGTGACAATGACAGCACACCCTTCCCTCAAACACACCCTATCAAATATTCACTGTGACAACTCGACCCGTTAAATGTTCTTTTGTTTAGGTGAATATGAGAAGTGTGTGTGTGTGTGTGTAATGCTTATGAGCGTTCAGATCTGGTAGCGCTGAGGTCTCTGTTATGTGATGTTGAGATGCGTCAGCTGTCAGAGGTGAAGCGCTTGTCTTTTCTCTCCCGCGCTGCATGGAGTCACCATCACAGAGAAAACAGAGCGTCTGTACGTCTCGTAGCCCAGCGCAGATTCAACAGGACCCAGTGTGAGAGCTGGCAGGAGCGCTCGGGTCCCGCTGAGCTCGGGGATGTTCATCTGGGCATGTCGCCTCCTGTTCCAGCCTCGCTGACACGTCTGTCTGTTTTACTGTGAGACGCTTTATTTGAGAGGACAGTGACTCAGCCTCCACCTCTCCGTGTGTTCAGCAAGAGGAATAAATGGCTTGATGCTAAACTCTCTTTGTCAAACTATCAAAGATTTGAAATCACTGAATGTGTCTTTCATCGGTTCAGCACAGTATGTGACATGACCAGTTTTGTCCAGGAGGCACTCTTGGAGTAAGAATGTCCTGTAATATCACCTGTCTGTGACTGGAATATCAGGTCGACACCCTTTCTATATGATGCACCTTAAGTATTGTAGGAAAAAACAGGAGCGGCAGCCGTGCACATCGAGTCGTTCCTTAGCATCATGTTTAGTTTGTTGAAACTTGATATCTCCTTTATAATCACCGGTGGGTCTCCCTATAGCTCTCAAAGTGTAAAAGGCCCTTTCTATTCTTTTAATGAGGATTATTCATTTTTTCAAGGCTTCAGGGTGCTTTGAGGAACATGAATAAAACCTAATAAAAGTCATTGGCCATTGATCCATTAGCCAATAAAGGAGTCATATGACACGGCTAAATCTAATATTATCATTCGTTTTAGATGAAATGCAATGTGTATACACGATTTAAGGTTAAAAAACGCATGCATGTCTATATCCCCTCTTTGCCCCGCCTCTCTGAAACGGGCAGATTTTTTACAAAGCTCAAATTTAAATTTAGCTTTTCAGCATTCACAAATGAAAATTGTACTTAAACATGTACCTAAAAAGTACATTCAGAAAAACTACAAACAATTTTGTGCTATCTCTTCGTTTTTGCCCGCATCTGCTTATGGTTCCAACAGGTTGTCGGCCATGTTGGATTTTGTAGAAAGTGCATGCGGTGAACTCGTAAACACTAATCCTAAGGGATTCCTGTGATTGTCACCAAACATGATAAACATTTCCTAAATTATTAAATTTGCTAAATTACAAATAGATTCTTTGAAAATACCCAAAGTTGTTGCCATATTGAGCAAGTTTGATGATGGGGTCTTCTGTTGTGAGTAACAATCATAGCGCCATCTACTGGAACCCACAACAAAAATAACCTTCGTTGCCAGGGTGTTGCTACGCAGCAATCAAATGTTTACTGAGAGTGAGAGGTTGATTTAAAGTTCATGTGTGATGCTTTTCATAGTAAACACTGGTATTGTAATGAAATCTGTGTGGATAGTTTGTGTGTTTTCAGATGCTGATGAGACTCATATAATCCTGATACAAATAAAGAACTCACCGGAGAGCGTAACTTTCTGTGGAGCTCAACTCTCTCTATTAATCCTTCCTTCACCTTCTGCATTGACTTTAAGGTGCAAATGAAATAGCTGCGGGGTGTGTGTGTGTGTGTTTGTGTGTGCTGAATACACACACTGTCACTCAGACGAGACTGAAGGGGTTGAAGGGCAGATTAGTAAACGCTTAGGGGACGTGTTCTGTTTGCTGTCAAATTCTTCAGACATCTCCCTCCAGCCTCTCCAACGCATCTGTTTCTTCTGCACAAATGGAGGATGCCCGCAGGGAGATTGTATTGCTCAGATGTTGCTCTTTCAAAGTTCAGGAGACTTAATCGAGTTCGTAGCTGCATTCTAGTACTCAACTTTGTTTTTCCGTAAAATGGGAAAAATAAAAATAGGCGTAGAGACAATGGTTGGCATACAGTAGGAGTGCAGAGGTGTGTTATAATATATCACTTATTGCTCCCGAACTCTTTGTAAGTCGCTTTGGATAAAAGCGTCTGCTAAGTGACTAATGTAAAATGTATTTTACTGCAGACTGAAGTATGTTGGCAAGTCGTGAGACATTACGGAGACACGTTTGAGATTGCCGTCTATGTCATAGGCTTTAGTAGAAACTTCTCACTAGAAGATAAGCAGAACTGACTTCAAACAGCTGAATAAATACACAAACATTGATAAGGAAACTTAACAAAACTCAAGTGTTTTATCAAGAACTAAATGAGACAAAGAAGAACTCAAAAAGAAGAGAAGAGAACAAATTAATGAGAAAATAAAGTCAAATTGACACAAGAAACAATAATACCAAACTAAACGAAAACAGCACAAATTTCAACATGCAGGATTATGTGTATTTGATTATGAATGTTGTTGTGTTGCTTGCAGCATCTATTGGACGAGTCTGTCCAATTTTCTGGAATCTGGTCCTCATCGTTTTTGAGTTGATGATTGAATTACTTGTTTCAGTGAGTTTTAAAGTGATAGTTCACCCAAAAACCCAAATTCTTTCAATTTGATTTAAATGTATGCATGTGAAATTGAGATGTCTGGCTCCGCCCACTACCGAAGACCGTACCATGTAACAGCTGTGTGCTGTTGTTAAAAGAATAAATGATGTCATCAGGTCATTGTTTTTTCTAGTCTGTGTCTCAAACCGGTTTTGGTTTTAAAATAAATAATGAAGGAGGGATATTTGAGATGGAGATGAGCGGCTGGATGTGTGTGACAAGCACTGCGTGATTTGTACAATGTGTTTCTGCCGCTGGTTGTCATTTCATTGTTCTGAGCTCTTTGCTGGATGGAGAGCTGGTTACACAAGACCATTAATATAAGATACAGGCCGGTCGGGCGGTCCGCCATCACTGTACGCTGTTATTTTTTGCTTCTGGTAATTGGCTCCTGTCAGAGTGTCAGAGCAGACAACAGGACAGAAGTTTGGCCCTTATAAACCGAGTCGTGCCGAGCCGCCTGAGAGATTAGTCAACAGGAGAACTCGTCTTTTCAGAGAGACTCGCTCCTTAGTTTTCAATAAGCAACGCAGAAATCCACTAATGAGATGAATTTGCAGATGTTCACCATTGATGGATTCAGCAGGCGATGGACTTTTGAAGAGTAGTTCTGGAATATGACCTTGTTATTTACTCATTTGTACATTGTGTGTGTGTGTGTGTGTGTGTGTGTGTGTTTTGGAGGAACACCGAAAGTGAATATTTGAACAATCTTTTGGTTTAACAGGAACGGGCTTGACAGAGATTTGTGCACTGTACAACATGAACATGAACTTGCTGCACGGCTTTATTGAGTTTACTCAACTTTTGGCCAAGTTTTTCAATATACCGAGTAATGTCTCATGACTGTCAATGGAAAAATAATAACTGAACCAACTTAAAATAAATATGCACAATCAAATTTCTGAGTTCACTCAACTATGGACCAAAGATTATGTTTTATATAATGTTAACATATACAGTAATTGTTCATTTATTACATACACACTTGATATATGCAACTGCTTAAGCTGTTTGTGCTTTAAACACTTCAGTAGTGGCTTCACTGCGTCATTTATGAAAAGGAACTCTAAATACTAAAGATAACTTACAACAAAAACAAAACATGTAGCCAGCAAGCATTAAAATAGAAATAGAAATAGAAAATGGGAACTTTCAAACACTAAAATTATTTTTGAGATAACCCAGTTTGGCAGGTTGATCAAACTTCTTGACGTGCTTCGGACAATCACTTACATATCTCTTCCGAATCTTTGTTTGTGCCACATTTAGACTCATTTTGTTCAGTATACTCACAATAATCCATTCTTCTTCTTCTACTAAAATAACTTTGTTCAAGTTTCTTTATTTCCTTTGTTGGGAAAACAATTTTAAGTTGTATTTTCTACAGAGTGCCATGGAACGTGATGGGTGACAGTATTTAAGTTTTCAAACTGGAAGTGAAGATTGGGAGCAGTTCAGAACATATATTTATATGTTTACCTTTTTCTTGTTCCAAATGAAAACCACTTGTTTGTCCTTATATTTATATAAGTTAATTATATTTAATATAATATTTAATTTCATAATATTTTTTACTAGCATTAGCAATATTTTCAGTTTTCAGTTAGCCCTATTATATATTCCCGATCTTTTTTTGTGAATTTTTGCAATTTGTAATTTTGTGCATTCGTCCTTTTATTATTTATTTTCATTCTTTCATGTAAGTTACATTTTTTTATTTCAGTTTTAGTTGTTTTTTTATTTTTAGTCAATAATTGTATTGCCTCATCTTATTTTCACTTTATTGCCGATGTAACATTTCTAATGTCCGTGCAGTTTAAGTTGATCAAATAATATGTATTCCTTGATTCGATTTGGTTTCAATGATTTCATGGTTTTAGTTCTCAATAACAAGGTTAGGAAGGAAATAGTTTGAGCTGTAGATTGTACTGTTCTTAAAGAAAACACATAAGAATTGTGTAGTTAATATTTGATGGGTGTTTCGGGGGTTGGATCTTCCGGGCAGATGGCTGTGACAGAAACATCACGACTCTCAGTAATCATATGTGCAATAAATGCTGCTGTTTAGAGTCCTGTGGATTGACTACAGATGGCACTTCAGACTCAACACATCGACTATAAACACATTTAACACATTGAACTGAATGTTACCATACAGCTTAAATATGACACTGTGATGTCATTAATCGTGTGTTTTGACCTTTCTGTATCAGTTTCCAGGCATCTGCTCTCTGGTTTGGAGATCTGTTTTGATAGTATCACACTACGGGGTGAACACTGTTAATACTTTAGTCTCGTGGGCATACAAGAGTAATTTCTATGAATGTTAAGGTGTATAGAGTTTAGTGAGCTGTTTTGTTTTTTGCACCCGTCTCACACCTGTGACCTCAGGTTTATTCTGAACATGTGTTGAGCTCATGGCCAGGAACTCACTTCAGACATAATCCAATTATTTAAGAATATTCAATGACGTTTCCTGGAGAGGGTGCATGATAAAAGCTTATATATTACATATTTGATTTTGCCATTACACCATAATAACAATACTGTGTGTACCATTAATGTGAAGCTAATGTTTCAAACACTGATCTTAGTAGAAAAACCATAAAAAAACTGAGGTGCCATAAATATATATAAAAACAGTTTTTCACTTTCCCCCATTTTCTTCTTAATTTGTGGTCTTTTCTTTAATTTGATGGCTTTAGACCGATTTATGAAAATATGTGCAATAAAGCAAATACATTTTCTGATTTATGCAGAATCATGGCTGATGAAAACAGTCGCTTCTGACTAAATAAGTTTGACAGTGTCTAGTCGGGTCTGTGTAATATCGTTGTGCGCTATGATATAAAACAATATGGCACTTTGTTCATAATTACAAGAAATCTGCCCTTAAATTGTAAAGTAATTCTTACATTATTCTTGGTGAGGGTTTCTGCTTTGGGTAAATCATCATAATGCCGCTGATTCTCTGAGATGAGGGAGTTCATCATCTAAAACATTGAGGAAACATCCGAACAAAACACAAAACACACAAGAGCATTATGAAGACCCTCCACATGTACCAACTGTAAGAAAACCAGACCTGAACCAGAGAGACTTCAATGGCACACACAAAGAATGGACCTGAAAGCTGAAAACAACCGATGGGGGAATGAGGAAGAGGAACAGAAGACAAAACACCAGACACTAAAAGAGTTCATATAACAAAAGCACAAAGACTCGTTTCAATGCTTTTGTGATTCTAGTGCTAGGAAGTGAAAAGATGTTTTGAAAAAGACATGATGATGATGAATTCGCCTGTTGAGAAAGATCTGCTGTTGTTAAGCTATTACAATTATTCAGAATGTTTATGAAAGATTCTGTTGACTTCTAACTTTCAGTTTTTGTTAAAAACATTTATATTTTGCACGGTGACGTTTGTGTTGAGTTTAATGTGAGTAAGTGACTTTTGATTGGTTGTGTGATAATAATAGGATATAATGACACATGATTTACATGTTCCCTGCACCTGAAACTTGACATACATCTGACAGATTTAATAACTATCGACGCTGCAGGTATAGTTTTGTCCTCATTTCATCCATGTTCTAGTTTCTCATGCTGATCTGGAGGTTTCCGGCGGGGTGTCGGGCTCCTTTGGGTTCGATTGAAACAAACTAGCAGTTGATGTTTGTGATCTAGCGTGGCGTTGATACAAGAAGACTGTGAAATGAAATGGACTCGACCGCCCAATGTCCCATTTCTCAAAGAGATTTAATTGGCCTGAAGCTAATTATAGCCGAGCTCAGACACAAACTCCGCCATCAGAGCTGTTGGCAATATACAACACATTTCTATCATTATTATTAGCTCCTGAATTCATTAGATCCTTCCCTCTTCTTGGCTGAAAGTTTGTGAGTTTTCATCAGATTTGAGAAATAGTTCTGATTATCATGATGGTGTATTGTGTGGACGTATGTAGTAAATTGCTTTTATCTCTTGACAAGAAGGTTGGATTATGTTCTCAGTTTTTCTCACGTCATCAGATTGGTGTATCATTTTCTCAGTATACAAAGAGCAGCCTGACACGTGTGATGATATTCTTCATATCAGTAACAGGCATGAGATGATCTCTCTGTTGAAGTCCCCGTGAAACGGAGCTTGCGATCCTTTTACTTCCGTATTTTGACGCATTTCCGAGTGAAGTGGAATTTTGAATGAGAAAAATAGTAGGTGTGGCTTTCGTCGTTCTCTGCGATTTGATTGGATGTTATAAACAGCCGTTGCATTTTGAAATGGATCTGGCAGCAGACTGAAAGTTGAAGGGGAGGAGTTATCGGAGGCTCCGCCCAAGCCGTCTAATATATGTCATCTAAAATGTATAGTCACTACAGGACGGATGTGCATTTTCAGATTCTAACTTTAGATTATGAGGACACGCGAATTTTAAAAAGAGAACGACCCACATTGATGATGATCCATATACAATAAACGCTGCAATATTTCATGAAAAAATTCCCTGGGACTTTAAAGCAAGTGTTCAGTTCATTAGGTGCTAAGAGGAGATAAAGTATATTTAAATGCATCTGTAATGAAGAGGCCGTGCCTGAACGTTTGCTTTTGTATTCATGTTTTACATGACAGATGGCTAAATTCACCTTTTTAAGCCTTTCAGCATCTTTTTTAGAGTTTGTGTTTGAAAAACGTCTCACTTTCGTTAATGATGTAAAACAGAAAGCAATGCAGATGAAGACTTGGAAGACATTGCATGTTCATCTTACGTACTGTATATAATTATCAGATGTTTTTTGACAAGATTGTCAGCCTCTCTTCTTGTATCTTCTTTCTATGAAGTATTGAAACAATAGTGGAGCGTAGTTCAGTTAACAGGTGGAGTCAGTCATGCGGTAGATCCAGGGTGTGAAATGAACACCCGCCACCAGCCAAACGCAGCTCTCTCCGTGTTCTTCATCATGTCTGTCAGACACTGCGACGGTTCACCTGTAACACATCCCAGATTGACATTTTACAAACAACAACACGTAACACAGACGTACGTTGCAACAACACAGCACACGTGATTGATAAGATCAAGTAAGAGCTGATGTTTCCACATGTCCACCATATTTCAGTGGCTCTATTTGCAGGTCTGTTCAGTGTTGAAATGACACACGTGAACTTAAAGGAGATTGAAACCAAAAGTCCATGAACATTACGAGCCAAATCTTTAATTCGCCAGGCCAATGAAGTAAATTGAGAAATTATTCACTGAGTAACACACACACACACACACACACACACACACATGGAGAGAGACTGAATGGTATTTTTTCCCCGCAATTAAGTTAACGAATGGAAGTTAATTGACCATCTGTTTGTTGTTTGAGTAATCGTCACCGCCGCTCACAGTCTCCAGATAAAGTCACTGTTACCGTCCCATCAAATGTTCGGCACGCTTGATTGGATCTCTGAAGCCAGATGCGCAAAAACACAAAGCTATAACCTCGGGCGAGAATTTTCCTTTGTGATAATTATTTCCATTTTTCACCTCAGCCTTATTGTTTGTGTTTTCCCATCGCATTACCTTCAACAGGCGGAGGTCATTAAATAAATTCCTCCGCCTGGCAACAGCGGCCCTCATTTTCACACGTGACAATTTGTCATTGGCCTCTGGCACGTGTTGTTTTCTCTCTTTCTCCGATAATTTATGCATGCGACTCAATTTAATCAAGATCATATTTCACGCCACAACTATCCCTCCGAGCGCCGGCGTCGTACTTTACCGCACCTTTCCGAATCCACCACACCGAGCGTGTCACATTATTTTCTTCTGCCGGATTTCCTTTCGGGTTGGGTGTAATTGGCGAGTGCACAATCTGTGCGGCGTTCTCTGTTGGACGCTGTAATCTCTCTGTGGAGAATCTGCTCGGCACGCTGATCTCCGCTATTACTCTTCATTAACAAGCCTCTTCCTCCGACTCTCTCCATCTGATTCAATTACACGTGTACGCTGGGATTGGACTGTTCTGCCCCCCTCTGTAGCAGGATTAGATTCTCATCTTTCTGTTCCTTTTTCTCTAAACCTCCAATGTTTTGTCACTCATCTGAGACGAGATGAGAAACGCTGATGGCTGGTGTTATGCGCTGGGAGGATCTGCTGGGGACTTCTGTCAGATGGATTCACAGATATTCACAACATTAGAAAACGACACAAGCAGGAAATGGAGCGTAATCGTGACTGCTCGCTATTATATTATATTAGTGGTGGAAATATTTTTCCCAAGCTGTTTCGTCCAAAAGGATTTCAAATCATTAGAAGCCACGATGCAAAACATTCAACTGATAAAATAGTTATAAAATAGTCACTTTGGACATGATCATTCAGAATCATGTTTTGTGCAACAGCAAAGATTTTAGACTTGTACACAAAGTCGGGCTATGTTTCTTAATACCCCCATATTTCTTAATGTGGTTCTTAAATGGACACAATGTTGAGACCAGCGAGAGCATCTTAAAGGGGTGGTGCAACAGTGTTTCATGTATTCTGACTTTACAATGTTAAATGTGTTGGCTTCTCATGCATGACATGGTCAGCTTGTTAAAAAACCGAGTTGGACGTAGTATTTCGTACAGTGTTCGTACAGGTTCCGGAAAGTTTTTTTTTAACATGAAAAATCGTTACGCAACAACTTTTCTTAGTCCCTTATTTGACAATTCTCCCGAAAAAGCACGCGGCACGCCCACACATCAACCATGGAGAACGGTTGAAGAAGGAGCATGCGCATAAGTCACTTTCACATGTGCAGGAGCTGTGTTGTTTGTTCGCTGCATTTGGGTGATGAATGTTATATAAACAGTGGATATAACGCTGGATTTGGATATCATTTGAAACTGATAGATGTAGCGGTCTCCGCGCTAAAAGATTCTGGACAGAAACTGCATGCGGTAAGTGAAACTAATGTCTGTGTTTTCTCGGCAATGTATGCGCACATGCTTTAGTTCTGCCCGACACGCGTGTCGCGTGTTTTCGGAAATAATGGTACAGCTGCATTTGTGTTTAATAAATGTGATCAAACTAAAGACTATTCGAAGGGTGCAATACTATTTCTGTAAGTACTCAAAATTAACATTAGATATACTGAAACTGTCTGAGTTAGGGCCGCTTTAAATCGCTTCTTCTCCAAAAGAAATTTGAACCGAATTTACTTTTAAATGTATCGTCGCTGTACCTTTGAAACCTCGGATGTCTCAATTCGACGTTTTTCAGGAAATTGAAAGGACATTGTGCTTTTTAAATGATTAAATATTGTGTTGTCAAAGTCGATTTTAAATACTTTTTATTGGATAGATATTTCTAAATTCCAGTTACAAACATGAAGGTTGGCTAATCACAATGATTTATGACAGAATAAAGGTTTTGGAGATACAAGGTTTCGGAAGCACAGCATTTTGTTTTGACCCTATTTTGTACATATAGGCTATGTTGTCGGATCAGATTGTTTTGGTAGATCAGATGGATTGGATTGAAGACCCTTCAGGATTGATTGAGACTGCAGCGTTATGACTTTAGATCTGACCGAAACATTTTGCAGTCGGTGTCAGAAGGTTTAAACATTATCACTTAAAATCACTTTCTTTACAGAGAATAGAAATAATATTTTAACCTAACCGTTGCACTTTTATTTTGAAAACTGCCTCACTTATGAAAGACACACACAGTTGGAGGTAAACATTAACTCTGTGTAATGGAATCTTCAATCCGTGTTTTCTCAACATTAATAATATATGACATCACAGAATTCTATTATAGAGAGAGAGTTGGGTTTTAAGAGCCACCACCGAGACATCTTACACTTAACACATATGTGCAGAAGTCACACTACTGTTGAACTTAAAATGATTTATAATATTCTCAGCACTTTATATTTGAAGCACATCATCTCAATCCTCTCATTTGAACCCACACGTTATATAAATCATAATTGATTGATAAAAAATGTCAAGCAAACATTTGGACGTCCAATCAGAGGCATCGGATTGAGTTGAGCTCAGATGTGAGATGTTTGTTATTGAAGACTGATGTGTGTGTTTGGATGCTTGGGGCTCAACTGCTGCTCATTTTGTATTTCTTTGGTGTTGCTTTTGTTTCGATCTTCAACCGTATGTGTCCACCGGTGCAGAGAGAGAAACATAAGCATGACTGTTCATTCTTGATAACGTGCAGGGGATTGTGGGATTGACACTCAGATATCCCTCCTGAGAGTCAGAAATCTGACAAATGTCTTGAGAGTTTGAGAAGAGACGTCAACAACATGTCAAACTGAGCTCAGATCGGTCAAGTTTACATTTACATTTACATTTATTCATTTGGCAGACGCTTTTATCCAAAGCGACTTACAAGTAGTTTTTTATACAGTGTCACATTACTGCAGAGCAATCAGGGGTAAGGTGTCTTTCTCAAGGGCCCTTCAGTCATGACCTGCTGACACTGAGATTAGAACCTTCTGATCACAAGCCCAACGCTCTAACCATTAGGCCACAACTGATATTATTGACAATCCTCAAACATTTCTCACCACACCTCTCCATGCATGTCTTTCTTTTATTAATTTCGCCTGAGCAATTTTAGGAGAAACATCAGATAAGTCGATAGCTGAATAAAACACAACTGAGAACTCATCAAATCTTCAGGGCTGTAAAAGAGAAAGATTGTGGGGTTGATATAGTCTGAGCACAGTTTGACACATTGTTGAGATCTCCTCTGAAACTTTAAAGAACGTTTTTTATTTTCATTCTTTATTTAATGTCGACCCTGTCCAGGAGAGACAAATTGAGATGTTGTATGTTGTGTTTGTCGTATGTGTACCTCACACGCGAGCGCGCCGCGCAGAATTTCAGAAACATTTATTTCGGTTTATTTTCTATATTCTGTAGGTTCTCGACTCTTGGAGCACTGGTCACCGTCAGTAAAGAGTGTGTCGGTTGTTTTCACTGTTACTTTCTTCTTTTCACAGTGGCTGTTATCGGGTGTCTCTTGGCTTTGCTGCCGATGCACAAACCGCAGAGAGATGCTCTTCAGTCGGCTGCATCTTTATCACACGAATGTATTGGTCGCAGCGACTGCTGGTTCGGACGATAATGCTTTGATAGGAGAGAGAAGTCCCGCTCGAAAGGCCACGGTCCCCTGACGGCTTTGAGAGAAATCCTGCTTCATACATCACACATCTGCCCACAATTCCACTTCTTCTTTATTGTGTCTTTTTTCTTTTCTTTCATTTGTGTTGTAATCTAACCACCAACCAAAATGATACAGAGCGATTGGATGTATTTACTTATTTTATGTTGAACACACAGGGAGTCTGTAGATATCACCTGAAGCAGTTTATGGAGGTGAAAATCGTCCGTTCATGAAGATAATAACAGCCGTCTGTAGCGCTGACGGTTGAGGATGAGTTGTGTGTTGAAGTGAAATACTCGGCGTTGAAGGTGTGTTCACATCAGCCATCCGATTCAAAAGGAATCATTGCAGTGATGCTTGACTTGGCAAAAGCACTAATAGACGCAAGTACACTGTACTTCCACTTTCAGTCCCATTTTCTTGTTATTCCTGTCGACAGATGTCAAAAATCTGAAAGGTGTGAGCAGGAGAACATTTATGGGACGTGACCCGGCAGACAGAGCTCACGTGCGATTATTCCTCTTCATTTGCCGTGTTCTTGTGCTTCGGCGTGAGTGGGAGGAGTTCTGCGTAATTACAGGGTATCGTCAGCTCGGTAAACGGAGGCTTGTATTTAATTTGTATTGATTTCCCCGTGCGAAGGATTCGCTGTTATTCTGTTTGATGGGATCAAAGGGAAACTCCAGCATCAATTACCGCAAACGCTTTGAAGTGCCAACGTTGTCAAAAATCTCCTGTTTCTGTGAGAAGCTCTAAGCAGAGAAGCTTGTGCGTGCGCACACCAGAAACGGGATGATGTACTGAATAAATCACGGATGAGTTGAGGTTCTCAGAGTGTATTATGAAATAATCTAACAATACACGGTAAACACTGTACAGTACTCTGAGTGTCTGCTGCCATGATGTCAGTAACTGCACTTTTCTGACCCGGAGATTCAAACGGACCGTTTGAGTTCAATCAAACCATCTCATGGATGTCTATAAAGTACAATTTGGAGTGATAAAGAAACGCCAATGCAATTTCAGGCAAATAAATGATTATGTAAATAGTTAATAAAGCACAGGTGTATAATGCATTATGAAAGTAGTTTGAATGTATTAATTATGCCTTGTAATTCACCTTAAATGTCTCATGAAGAGTGTTGGGTGTTATTAGTTACTAAGTAATTAGTTCCTGTCATTTAATTACTTTCACTTGAAAAAGTAAAGTAAGTGTTTACTCTTTTTTTCTGTATTTATTTTTATAGTAAACTAGAACTAGACACTATAGAACATTTACAGTATTTACTACAGTTAACTATTCAATTCACTATAGTAAATACAATAATAGTACAGTGTACCACAATTCTACTATATATATACAGCATATACACATACACATACTATAGACTACTAAAGGTTACTAAGGTAAATAATAAAACACACTAGAGTATGTACTACAGTTTGTTAATACTAAAGAATGATGAACTGTGAAGTTTACTAATTACTCTAATAAACTATGTTTTAAATTCATAAATTTTCTCCAGTTTACTATAGTAAATATAAAAGTGTAATACAGCGTTTTTGTTATCAGGCTAAATGTGACCTGTGATAAACTTATTGCCATCCCTCACATTCATATTGATAAATGTCCAGTTTGTTGTATGTTCATGAAGATAATAAGGGATAATGAGTGACTCTTCCTCCTTTGAAAACAGCCAATAGTCTTTAGATAACCACACATTATATCGGTAAAAACGAGACAATCACTTTCGGACCAAACGCCACAAAACTTTCCTGTATATTTTATGGAGACTGGTTATTTCACATTATTTTTTCGTCCGATCTCTGAGCTGCTCAGCTGAGAAGTAGTTATTTTGGAGAAGCAGGTTTTTCTTCAGGCGGTGATTATATATAGATCTCTCCGTACGGCACATTTTGTGTCGACATGCCCAGACGATGCTGCTAACCGGAAACGCAAAATGCAGAGACATCAGAATGCCGTCGCCCTCGCCGTGTTTGTGCAGGAGTTTGTTTGGAAGGCCGTCTGAGGAATTCATCTATTTATTTCGCTGTTCGTTCCCAAACGGCCACATGCACACTGTGCATGTAATCCGTTGCCATGGCGACATTGTGTGACAGCACAGTCTGCACAGAATGACAATTGCTTAGCATCCAGCAATCAGCTTGTGTAGTGTAATAGAGCGAACACACACTTTTACCTTTCAAGCCCAGCGTCCGGATCCAAAGGGACTTTGTATTAGATGAAAGGTTTATTTCTCTTCACTGCAAATGGATAAGCTGGAACTGACTGGGACCATTTCAATTTCAATGCATTTTTAAACATGCATTTTGTGTTTGCTGTATGTACTTTAACGTCACGAGTGGGCGTAAATCAAAGGTTAAAGATTATGTTTTTGTATCGGTATGAGATGAGAATCATAATGTTGAAAGTATGTTGTGTTTGTGGCCTGTAGCTCTTCCTACAGTCTCTTTGCGTCGTATTAACTGCTGAGGAGATTTCCAATACATTGGGCACTAAACTAGACATTTAACATCATTCATCACTGGAACTTATTATTACACAAAACTGAATTCAAGTGTGGTAAAAAGTATACTTTCAGTCTGTGTACTTTACAGAAATATACTCACAATTACACTTCATTATACTTGACCTATAAGGACAGAAAAAATGTCCATTTCTTCTATACCTGTACTCAATCCGTTAATGGAGATTTGTACTCTTTTAAAGTATAATGAAGTTTTCAAAGTCTACTTGACTTTCAGTTTGTGCTTTCTTTGAATTCAACTTTTTTCCACATAGTTTTATGTTTTTTAAAAAACAGTAAACTATCACTAAATATGATGTTAATTTCACTTATACAAGTACTGTATATTTGCAGTATAAAAAGGAAATAATAAGCAGTTTACTGAGAACTTATTTTAAAAGCGTACATTCATTAACTCAAAATGTGCCACAAATTCAGTGTACTGATGTATTTATAGTTGTAATACAGCAATGCATTAGTTGTTGTGTATTCAAAGTTAAACTTAAAAGAGGGCCAATTTCATACCGATAAGAATTGAAATAGTACACTTAACAGTAGCCTATGCTTATTACACATAAATGATAAGTGACCTTTACTACATACAGCATTAATAGGCAACAGCATTTTTTTTCATTAGGGCAAAAAATGTCTTCAGCCACATAAAACATTATTTATTTAGATGGAAATGTTGATTTTATTTGTAAAATGTGTTTGCGTTGATTTTATTAAAGCAACGACTATTTACACAAAGTTTAAATAGCAGTAGCTTCTGTTTACACTGAGTGAAAGAGATATTAGATATTAGAAGTTGAGCAATTTATGGAGATATTAGAGCCCTACACCTTCCCCTAACCTTATACCCTAAACTAAAACTGTATGAATAAAAATGAATGTTAAGTCTTAAATAGCTTTCCTGTAGCTCAGTGGTAAGGGCGTTGCGTTAACAACACAAGGTTGTGTGTCTTATCCCAGAGGATTGCAGATATGTATAAATGTAAAGGATAATGTAAGTCGCTTTGGATAAAAGCGTCTGCCAAATGCCTAAATGTAAATGTAAATACATTTGGTTTTTTTAAACAAATGTCTGTATGATCTGTAATGTGATAGAAAAAGGTATAGAGTGTTTTCAGCAAGAGGCGGATTAGAAGTCCGGTCTCCCGAGCCGTGCCGAACTATACAGACATTATACCTTATGCCACTGGACTCACTGGTGGGCGGAGCTAGTGCTAACAATCTTTGCCAATAAGGCGGGTTATTTGTACTCCGTGTTAATAGACACTCGGTTTTATTAATGTGTAAAATAACTTCTCTCAGTCTAATGTAACCGGTGTGATGTGCATGTTCTGACTTCAATTT
Source organism: Barbatula barbatula (assembly GCF_947034865.1). NCBI lineage: Eukaryota > Metazoa > Chordata > Actinopteri > Cypriniformes > Nemacheilidae > Barbatula > Barbatula barbatula. Next base: position 32,652,763 of record NC_136767.1, read on the forward strand.
CTTCATGACATTTGCTTGCAGCGATTGTCAATAACACTATTATTTTCTGTGTGTACAGGAGGAGTGTGATGTGTGTGATAGGGAGTTTGTTTGTTCTTTATAACCTCCCGCTTGGCCTCGTAATCTTAATTAAATCTCCAGCAGGGCCGAGCCACGTCAAGCGCACATTTGAATCTAAATCATACTGATGCAGCACGCCACCTAAATGATTGACATCTCAACATATCTACTGTATTATGACAACTGCTGCACCTATATAGAATATATTCACATATGTTTGAGACTGGACATCAATCAACAGGTCAAGTTAGTGTTTGCCTTCTGATGGTCAGTTTTCGTTACATCTTAGCAAAACATGTATAAGTGCCATAAATGAATGTACTGTCTGAGGAGATTTGGGTAATGAGACTTCAGAATTACTTCCAAACTTGACGGTTTCTCTTAAACATGCTGTAACCTTCATTTGTTAAGTCTGCTGCTGATTCTGAGCATCACATTAGGCGAGCGTGCCGTTCAAAGCGTCCTTCTGTGCCGACGTGACGCCTGCTCCCCATCTGTTATCGTCCACTGCAGCGTCAGCGGTCCTGATGAGAGCGACGTGTTAAAAGAGATGCTCGGGGGTCACACGTGACACATGATCTCTAGGATTGGAATACGTCTCAGTCTGGACCGCTCTCCGGGGAGCTGCTGCGTGGTGTCTGCTGGAGTTCTAGAAAACAATACAAGACACCGACATTAAACAAATTAAATGTCTTATTAATAATCCTTCCAACAAACCGCTTTACCAGCAGGTAATATGGTTATTTGCTGAACGGCAGACGGCGTTTGGTTGCCGAGCAACATGCACACTGTTTATCCAATCAGCATTAAGAGTCACAACTATCCATTTTATAAGATGAATCATAAGCAGCATTGCAAAAGACAAGGTAATATTGTGAAAACCGTGTCTCTAAACACAAAATATGGTTTGACTGTATTCTCTAACTAGCTCCGGTACGTGGCACCAAATGTTTGCTTCAGGCTGATTCTTTGAACTTTATTTTTAATATAAAAGAAAAATGACAAAACAAGCCACACAAGCCCTGTAGTATAAACGAAAACCCCGTTACGTTTGATAAGAGAAGCATAAATCATTACAATTTCCTCAAGTTCCTCAAAAGTTGTTGTGAATTTTCACTTTCAGGAGTATATCTTCTATAAGTGGATGTCAGCGATGTCATCTGACTGTGAAATGAATCCACTTAGACTTGCAAAAGGTGTTGACTTCTGTATTTGTGCCAATAGTCCAGTCATCTCCAGAATAAGAGAATAAAGAAAGAAACACATTAAGATGCCGAACCAATCACTGACTTCCACTGGACATAAACAATCCCATCTCTCTCTCTCTCTCTCTCTCTCTCTCTGTCTGGAAAGAGTTAATGTAAAACTCCAACTTCATCAGCACACCAAGAGCAAATGTAATGTCTTGTAGAGTTTTGCAGTACAATCCGTTATCATGAAAGTCATGTATGTGAAATGTTAAACAGAACTGCTCTTGACCTCCACTGACCTCCACTTTGACATGTTTAATTCATTTGCTCAAGGTAACCCGCTCGTGCTTCGAAGTGAATGAGGAAACGCTTAGAGAAGTCATGGATAGAATATTGAAGCAATGCAAAACTCTCTCTGTGAATCAGCTTCTGAAAAAAGCTTTTTGCAAACTCTGTTAATCTGATTTTGATCCGCCTGCCGGGAAACTGAATTGCGTTTACTGAACTGCTACTATAAGCACTTTGAAAGCAGAAGTAGTTGTGTGTTATGTTTGTGCTTTAAAATCTTTTGCAGGAATTGTGGTCATAAGTGCTCAAGTTCTCATCAGAGGAAAGTGCAAATGAAGCAGACGTCACGCTGACCGTCTCCAGGTGTCGTGATTTCAGCGTGTTGCTCTTTTGGTCCCGCCGCAACATTTAATAACAATTTAACATCTTGAGTTTGGGTCTTGAGTGCTCGGGGATTAAAAGAGGTGTGTTAGAAAGTCTCACAAAGTTCCCGAAAACAACATCGCAAAAGATTTCAAGTGGCAGTTGAATTGAAACTCTTCAGCTAATGAAAAGCCTTTCATCACTCAAACAGTGTTTGAAAACCTTTTTCTTTCCACTTCAAATCAAGAAATGGAGTGTAGCACCACTTTTTTATGGTTTATACAGTTTAAAAGGGAGTTTATCAGAGTAGTGAACGTTTGATGATTCATGACCGACAGGCATCTTCATCAATGTCAGAGTTTCTGTTTTCAATATACATTGATACATTTATGAATTTAATGTTTACTTCAAATACCGTTTATAATGGTCAATTATAGCTGGTATGCATGACTGTACTACTCTCTGTATATAAAGACATCTGGTCAATAACATTCTACTCCACATATTCCGCATTCTTCCTTCTCCAATATTATTTACAACATCACAGCACCATCAAATGCATTCAATAGTCAATTCTCTATGGAATGAATCTGATGAATCTTGTTAAACTTTTGTAAAGGGATGGATGAAGCTCTTGTTTTCCATCACAGAAGAACAGATGTGAAAAGGCAGAGCACCCCTGCGGACCATCAGAAGCCTTTAATCTTTAAGAAGAAGGAGTAAAAACTACTCAGGTGGAACTGCAGAATTATTCTCAATGTCTGAAGAGACTTTTTGATTTTGCAATACAAAACCAGAGTGAAGTCAGTCCATCACGTCTGGAGAACTGGATCTACACAAAACAGACTCGTGTTACATAACAAATCACAATTAGATTCAACAGGGAGTTGTGAATGAAGCAATGAGAACGTGTTTTTGTGTAAAAGATCAGTGGACGGTCCTATAGCGAAGCTTGTCAGCAATATTCACTACATTGATCGGATCAATTTGACTTTATTAGCAGGGCCTGCTAGGGTCCATTCATAAAAGTTTGACATCTTAAAATCTATCAGCTGTGTTATTGGTTATCTTTAAACTAACATACGGTAAAAATGAATGAGGGAGCAAATACTGTCCTGTACTGAAACTTGTGTGTTTATATGAAGGAAATGATGTGTGTGTATACATCTGAACATCTACATTATTTACTAGTCAGACCAAGCATACTGTAAGAATAAAAATCATTGATATGATAACCATGAGTATTATCACAGCGGATATTATTAATACTCTAAATGGTTTGCTTTGTTTTGAGGTGAAATTCCACATAAAAGAGAAAAGTGTTGGAAAAGTCATAGATGTTATAGTGTTTTTGAACCTGACCATAGTAAATACCAAAGTACGCTACAGTATTTTTCTATAAATGTTTTGACAATAATCTTGTAACCTGTCATCTGTCACACATCATATTTCTACACACATATGACATTAGACGACACTGATGTCTGTACACCGAGTCACGTGTTTCTTCCTGGTTCATTATGATGTCACAGCGCATGACAACACAACACGAGCCCGCAAACGTGCACTCGAACACACCGTCAAACTAGGCCAAGCGCTTCAACGCGTGTCCTCCGAGTCCTCGTGTTCCTCTCATCTTCTGCCAGAAACGCCACCAGGGACGACAGACACCCGCCGCACGACTGCCGCGAACATTCACATCAATTTGAAATGTAATCATGAAGTTCTTTACTTCTGGGAACTTGCACGCAGCATTGAGATTGGCATTACATTTTAATGACTAGCAGAGCATAATCCCACACAGTGCTCTGAAAAGGCTTACGGTCCGGTTTACAACGTTCAGCCGCCCAATCCCACATCTTCTGAAAGCCTTTATCTGCCGCCACTTCTTAAAGTGCCATAGAAATATTCCTCCATTAATCTCTATTTACCGCTGAGGTCTTACTTAATCACCGACGCCTCTTCCGCGGCCCGACACTCCAATTCACTTTAAATGTACAGTCGCTCTCAAAAGCTTTTATTGGCACTTTGAATTATGGATTTTTTACGTGGCCATTTCTAACTGCCGGTGCAGTTTTATTTGTAAGAGAGCTGCGACAGGGTGGAACGGTCACGCCTGAGGAGCGTCCGGCATGAATAAATGAAAGCAGTTCGTGTTGGACAGGTGCACTCGCTCTTAATGCCGATATGAAGAGTTCTGGAGACGATCGGCCCTCAAGCCGGTCCAAACTCACAAAAGCAAACCAATGAATATTTGCTGCAATGTCAAAGCTGGTGGGTTTGATCATGAAACATGAGGTTGAGTAACCAATGACAGATTTTAGGTAACTGGCCCTTTAAAGAGTAGCAATGATATAGCAATGTTGTAACTTTACTGCAAGAACGTCTTTGATCATTTAAGAGAACTTTAGAAAATGTGCTCTGTCAGCTGTGTCTAATTTGTGAAATAATCGTACCAATAACATCATTTTCAGAGAGTTTGTGGTTTATTTATGAAAGACATTATTTAGGTTATTCAGTTTAGCAGTATTTAAAGCCCTGACGGGAGGAGAGAATAAAACGCTGAATTTAACAAAAGTGCTTGTTTCTTCCCGAAAACTTTGTGTACTGAAGACTGTATGAGCAAATACATCAATATCTTAAAGAGGTTGTGCAACCGTGTTTCGTATATTCTGACTTCATGCCAATTCTCATGCTTAAAGGGGTGATTGAACGTGATCTCATGTTTTACTTTCATTTATATAACCGTGATATTACCGTGATACCATGATTGACTCTAACTAAAGGAGACGTCTGATCCAGATCTGCCTAATAGAGATGAATGGATTAGCTCAAATGTCACCACTGCATCAAACAAACCATCCACCCGCCATCCATCTGTCATTTTGTCTGATCCAGATATCCGCACCCGATCATCACATTATTCATTCCAATTCTAATTATTTGATTTAAGCGTGATGTCAGTGGATCATTCGTTTTTAACAGCAGCTTCAATGACTTTAGAGCTAATTTGCGCATCTCTGATAAATAATACACAGATCTTACATGAACACTTTCATTTATAAAACAAAAGTTTGGCTTTGCCAAGATTTGCCTAAATTTTTTAAAGGAGCTTGCGAAAATGTTTTTGTTTGTGAATGTAATTTCGAAGAGGATTGTTTCTCAAAAAAGTACCAGTTTTACTCTGGATTTTCAAGTCGCTTGCAACTAATGACGGAGCGGTGCCAATGATAAAAGTGACCGTTTTGAAGTCGGTAAGTAAAACTTTGAGGAATATTGCACCTAAGGCATTTACACCTTTTAAAAACGGGCAAATACAGAAGATAATGTAAACGTGACTTTTTTACGATTTTAAAATAGTGGCAAAGCTAACAAGGAATAACAATGTTTACCATCTAGAGAAATTCATCAGTAATTGTTGCTGCTGTGGTTCTCGGGGTCAGATTCTGGATTATATATGTAAGGCTTGATCAAACTGAAAGCCATAGTTAGTGTTATGATAACAACAACACTTTTTGGTACAGTATTTACATCCACGAAACAGCTGCAGAGGCTGCACGTACTCGTCTTTAGCTCCGCCCATTGGAACGCCCCCAGGAGGTCGGCTTTCTTCAGAAATAATTGTACATCTGTATCTGTCTTCTGTAAATGTGAGAAAACTAAACACTTTTCAGGGATAAGAACGCAATACAGTTCCCAAGATTAACATAAGATTAAAATAACCGTCTTATTTTACCCTTCCTTTAATAATATAAACACACGCTTTATTGTTCCCTTCAGACTTCCACAGGAAAATCGCTGTTTCTGTCATTGCAATACTGTCACTTCGTTCGTTGCACTGAAGTTCAGCTGCGTTGTTTGACCGCTGCATTTCACTGAAGATATAAACGGTGGATATAACAAGATTATGTACTTATAGTGAATCAACAGTTATGCAGGGATAATGCGATGATGTATTGTGTTTATATGCTTAGGGGACTCATCACTGCTTCCAGAATCATTTCATATTTCTCTGATAACCATTGTTCATGCAGTTTCATAAAGCAAATACATTATTCAAAATGGGCAAAATGATTAATGGCAATCAGTTTCAGGTCATTTGTTTTCCTCTGGCCGTTCTGTTTCTTCATTTCTTCCTGTAATTAGGATCACTTGAAAATAGCTTTATCTTTTAATGCTTTAATGCATATTTAAGAAGAAAATGGCAAGGAAAGGTCACATACTAATGTAATATGCTTATCAGAGGTTAGTGAGTAAATCATATATAATGTGTTAAGTACCACAGAAAATAGCAAAATATATTTACTAGTTATTAAAGTGCTACATACAGTATGAATACATAAACCATTCAGATTTCTTCAAACACATTTATTTACAGACGAATAAACCAAAACTATTGCTGCATTTGTATTGTTAAATGTCATTCATAAAACATCACAATATTTAAATAAACCTTAAGCCTTAATATGATATATTGAGTATATTGCTGTTCTCTGTTTGTCTGTATGTCACTGTCTTTCTCTTTCTCTTTCTTTCTTTCTTGTGACATGAAGCCTCTTTTTTTCCTCTTTTTGTTTTTGCAATTTGTGTAGTTGAATTGGTTTTCTAAGGGCTTATATAAGGCATGATTTTATTTTTGATTTGTCTATTAAGGAGACAGAAAAGTTCAATGACATGTGGAGTGCAGGTGCTGAAGATGTGTTTTGTGGGGTAGAAAGTTATGTATTGGTCTTAACTGAGAATATTGGATAATCTGGATTAAACAAAGGTGAGATCAAAATCAAATCACTTTTTTTCTCTTTTTCTCTTTCGTTCTTTGTCTGTCTGGGTTGTTTTAACCAATGGCTGGGTAAAATACATACAAACCTGACAATGTTGTTAACCTAGAAAATGTCATTTGTCCCAATCATGATATGAAACAACCCATCATTTTGTTAGAGTTTATCCACTGTAATAAAGTTATTGAATGTAAAGTTGAGACAGTGGAGAGAGTTTAGATTTTCTCTACAGTATATCGTCTTCACACCACGGTAAACACGGTCATTTAAGTTTAAATGTGATGGCCTGTCCTGTGTCAGGACTGTTGTGTGGACAGAGCGCTTTTGAAATCTCAGGTGTCGCTGGCGTTTGACTTGTGTGTGGAGCTCTGACCTCCTGCCTCGTCTGCAAACAGCCCATAATTAATGCTTAGAGCGGCTGGAGGAGATTGATGGACAGGTCTGAGACTCGGGGAGATTCTCTCATCCGGCGCATGACAGCAGAACCACACCAGCGCCTCTCAGGACAACACAACGGTTTCACTCATCACATCACCATGTTTGCTGTGTAAACAGAGAAAGTGCTGTGAGCTTGTGACGAGGATTGTGTCTCACATTTACTATTTAGATTTGTATGGTTTTATTTATAACTCGGATTATTAAGATGTATTTAACTGCTTGTCCGAATTTTAAATCAGACCAGAAAAGAAGATATTTTGAGAAGCGTCTCAGTGGTTTTGTGTTCATTCAATGGAGTTCAGTGTTGGTTGATTCTTCAAAATGTCTTCTTTTGTGTTCTGAAGAAGAAAAACAGTCAGACAGGTTTGAAACGACATGACAGAATTATCATCTTTGGGTGAACTGCTCCTTCAGAAGCAGCTGAAATAACAATCCTTTAGTCATAATGATGTGGAAGCTCTTGACTAACATGACGTGCACTAGAGAAGAATGAAACCATCTGACGGCGGCGTGTGTTTAGCAGTCAATAGAGTGAAGCACGAGAGCAGTAGAGTATCTGACAGCTCCGACACATGAAGTCATGAGATCATAAACTCGGCATAATTATGAAGACAAAATGGCAGAGCTGTCAGTCACGTGCAAGAAATTCTAAAAGTGACTGTTTCAGATGGTGACAGGAGCTGTCTGCGGGACGGCCCGACGGAGACGCTGCTGACAGGAGGCTTATCGGAGGCGCTTCAGGAGAAACCTTCAGACTGCGTCGTTTCAAACACAACAGAGGAGGTAAAGCCGGCGCTGGAGGTGTCAGACGTATTTGAATCATTTCCTAAGTAAACACTTGCCTTCTCGCTAAATTTGGAGAGGAGCGCTTTCTTGTTTTATGTGCAAAAATAGCAGGGAGCAACACACAACTGTGACTCATCATCGACAGAGCTACACTTTCCTTCAGTCACAATACCGATGTCATATCAGCTTCATGGGTCATGAGGATTTAAGATGACGTGTTTTGACTATGATCCCAAAATGTATTCTCGTATTAATACAACAAGCACAGCATCCAATAGCACAACTCTCATTTACTGTAAATGAGAAAATGGGAACACTTTACATTCAGGAAACCCTTTATAAAGCAAGTTCATTTTCAAATCCTTTATGAGGCAGTTATAACTGCATGAATAAAGAGAGATTCTAACGAAATTCCTGCCAAATAGAGCCATGTTTACCTGAATGCTTAATAAATGTATTTATTCATCATTTATTTGATTGATTATTATCTTGATGTTGTTTGTGATATAGTCTGTCTGACTGGACACTGAAGGGTGTTGTGTTGTTTTTCTTACACCTGCTCATTATTTGGCAGGTATTTCATCAGAATCCCCTTTTTATTCATGTAGTTATAACTGCTTTATAATGCGTTTGTAAATGAGTTATTAATCATTAATGAACACATTAATAAATGCTTCATATAGGGTGCCTTAATGTTAAGTGTTACCGAGAAAATCCTTATAAGACACATGAAAAGTATTCATAAATAAAGAGAAGACTAATTCAACTAATTAGCATCAATGTTTAAAAGGAAGATCACTGAAACACTTTCAATTTTACAGTGTAACATGAATTATTTTCTTTTAGTTATTTAATCGCATGTTTAGTATTACTAAATTGATTTAATATGGTATTTAACTATCGCTTCTCTTTAGAACTTACAAACACAGACAACAACATAAAATGGTTTTACAGTGTCAGTTGTGTGTAATAAATGATGTTGTTATATCAATACACTGTAAACATGTTTGCTGTAGTAATGCAGCTAGTTGCCAGTAACTTACTGTAGATTTATATTTATCTCATTTATTGACAACAGTTTGTTCAAAGATAAATTAACTTTAAACACGTCTTTATCCTTACAGAAAAACATTTATCTTCGAACAAAGTGTTGCCAATAAATTACATAAATGTTAATCTACAGTAAATGAAACTGCTGCCAGTGATACCGTAATTTCTACAGAAACTTTTTAGATTCATGATTTCCACAGTTAAAAGAGTTTATTAAAAGCTGACCAAACAATATGTTGATATTGTACGTATCAGTTTCCAAATGTAAAGACACAAACGCCTATAGATATGGATCATGTCAAGATCGTGTGCACTTTATGTTTTATTATTACAGCTTTACATTTAAGAACATCACTATTTCCACCGTGAAGTGTTGATCTATTGCTCTCACACTTGACGTGTGATATTTACCTACAATAATGGGGTGGCGGCCTGTTTCTTCTTTTTGTGTGAACTTTTTATTGTCATATTTATGAGTAATGTTTAAGGTTGAGAGACAAAGGCAAAGTATGTCAACCTCTTGAATTCCTAAAGACCATTTGTTTGGCCTGTTATGAAGCCTTATAAGATCCCCCACCGCAGGTCCTATTAATGTTATAGATATCATCATTTCTTTCAACATGTTTTTCAATCAGACCGAACACTTTCACACTAACTGCAGTGTTACAGTAAATTGAAGTGTTGTCCAACAAGACTTGACCGTAAATCACACGCAAGACGCGAGTGCCGGAGCCCTGAAAGCTCATTCAGGAGGAAACCTAAGGCCGTAAATAACTGCTGGAGAAACCACGGCCGCAAATGCGACGCATTACAGAGCTGTGAGTTTATGAGCCGGTGCAATCAATGCAATGCATGTTTATCATCGATATCCAATAGACCACGATGAGACATGCAATCCAATCACACGCCAACACGCCTGTCATTGTTTCATAACCGCTGGTGTTTTGTGCTATTTGAGTAAATCTAAAAGAAAACTAAGAAGTAGTGATGACGTGAGCTTTACTGCTCCGTTTGGAACAACAGAAGTAGATTTGCATAATTGTGAAAATTGCAAATGTTATGATTGTTTTGTTGTTTATTTTATATTTTGAATTAAAAAATATAATATATTAATGCAAGAACGCACTCCTTATATGGACACATTTAGAATTGCCATGAGGACTGTTCTTCATAATATGTTATTAGATGCACAGATGATGGATGACATATTAATGCAAGTCTTCAAACATCACATTTTCAAGCCACAGTTTTTATATAGCAGCGCTAACTCATGCTGTGTGACTGATTTTTACTTATCTGAGTGTTGTAAACAGTAGATGTGTGGTGGTGTGTTGGACTGGCTTGTATATGAACACTCTTAAAAACAAAGATGCTACGATGCCATGGAAGAACCATTTTCAGCTGAATGCTTCCATAAAGAGGTTTGAGAGAAAGATTTAAGTAAGTAATTCATTGAAGAAGCAAAAAGGTTGATTTTTATGTAAAGTTTTGGTACAAATATGAGCACATGTGTCACATACTGTGCGACCGCTTTTGTCAGCAGCATTTTCAAGTCTCATTTCAGTTGAATATGGAGAAATATAACCTCATGGCAGTGTGTATTATGAGGGACAGAGTTTTTATTTTCCTATGTAAAATAGGTTTGGCTGGTGGATGTTGTCTCAAAGCAATAATGTTTCTCATCCTCTTCTTCATTTCAGCGAAATCACAAAATTAAAAACAGCCCTGCTCTTCATCTTTTCTCACATTTCAGTTGAATTACATCCTATACTCTAAAGAATGTGTTCTTTCAACCCTTGGTTGGGTAGAATATGGTCAAACCCAATACTGAATCCTGTAATAAAGAATAATGGTCATTTTCTGCCAGTATATTATCTGTTATTTTCAAAATCGCAATGCAAGGCAGCTCAAAATACGGTTAAATACAGATATATTCTTAAAACAAGATGCTGTGCCCTAATGATGTTTTTACCATGAATCATTGGTTTAAATGAATTAAGATGAGTGAATATGTTCACATGTGACCAGATCATGAGTTTAAACGGCTCATTTTAAACACCATCTTAATGTGAATTTATTAACGCTGCATGCAAACTAATTAATAGACAATTAGCAGATTGTTTTTGAGTCACACCACAGGACACCCTGAATGTGTTTCGTCTCAATTACCGCTAGATTCATTTTCATGGTGTCATTTCTGAGATTGAAACATATGTGAGGGTCTGGTTTACATTTATACACGGAACAGACGCTGTTAATGTACGCTGTATGAATCATTGTGTTTTGAATGTGCAGTTTAATTCACATTGAATCAGGACATAATTTTGTTGTCACAGACCCATGAAGAGAAACATTTACTGATGATGATGATGATGATGATGAAGGCAGGCTGTCCTATGGATGAGCCACATGTGAGGTGTTTTACCTGGAACAGCAGGAATCTCATACACTATTTCCTTGTATTTTTCATCAGCCATTTCTCTTTCTATTTCAAACAGATTCCTGCTGATTTTAGTCCCTTCACAGTATGACACCATCAAACACATCTCAATGTGAGAGGCCCTACACGTATCATTTTAACACTTTGCCTAAAATCTCTTTTTTGCTCTTATCTGCCTAAAATTACCTTTTCAATAAAAATGTTTTTTTTGAATAGCATAGATTTTGCTTTGAATCCTGCTGATACGCGGTCAGCAATGATCGAAACACCACAGAAATACATAACATGAAATATGTTTTTTTAGATTGATGCGTTTGGTTTTCCCTTTGCATGATGATGAATTCACAAGACTTTTAATGCGAATGAAGTAAAAATATCCATAATAAAGTTTCAGTTTAACTACACTAGACAGAATAAAAGATCAAAGATTTTCTATGTTGTTTAATCTTGAAATCTTCAGATTTAAAATGATCTCACTAAACCCTGCGCATGTATTAATGCTGATATACGAATAGGCTTTATGACATTTATGTTGAATAATATTAAACTGTGTTGCTTCTGTCAAGATTTCAGATTGGCTGGATTAATGTACATTATTTTAATGTATTTTTGTTGAATAAATGCCATTGTAGATCTGAGCCTTGAACAGTTATTTTCATTTGTTTGGACACAGTATGGTGCGATGATGCCAGACATATCTCATGCACGTCGTGATGTTCTTTGTATAAAGCACAATAACACAGGATGACCTGAGAGCGAATGTTTTTCCTTGAAACGTCTCCTGGCGGAAAAGCAAACGGGTTGAATATTCATCAGGAGGAGACTGTAACACAATAACAAAGTTAATTGGAAAGACAATGTTCCTGGCCTCGGTTCATCACAACACATTCACGCGTCTGCCAAGAGCAGAAGTCTCTACAGATGGACACGATATGAATGAAGTCACCGCTCTTCAATATTTGGCACCGTTGCATTGTGCTTTTTAATCTGTTGAGCGGAGATTTGTCATGAGCCCAACGCGAAGAGTTCATGTGACGATGAAATACTGAAGACATTCACATGACACTACGGCTTTGACAGAGGATCATGTGAGGACATCGAAAACAAGAAATAACAGTCTCTTTATTGACAGATGGGAAAACACACATGCTTTCTGCCCTCTATCGTCGCTCTGGAGTTACGGAGAGAAATGGCTCGATAGTCAGTTCAATACTGTTTGGATTAGACTGGATGTTTTCAACGACGTGTCACGCTTACTGAATCATAATGTTCCTAAAAACTGTCACACACCTCACAGTCTGAGTCGTGAGAGTAAAATAAATAATATAAACCAACACCTAAACCAACCACATATTTTGACATTCTTCGAAATATCTTCTTTTGTGCTCTCATAAGAGAGGAACTCGCAACAAGAGGGTGATCAAATGATGACAATTCTCATTTCTACCCTTTAAGTGGCACTGACCTGCTGATCAAACCCTTGAAACCGTTTTTTGAAAGTAATATACAGACGTCAATTACTCTGATGGTTCTTATTGAGATTTTCCACTTTAAGAGCGCACATTATATGACCTAAAGAGGAAAAATGAAACGTTAATAGATGTTGAAATGGTCTTAAACATCAGAAATCACATGCCTGACAGAGTGTATTGATCCGTTAATAACAAAGGCCGAGCTTGCGACAGATTTAATGGACACAATGTGTACGATCAATGTGAAAAGGATCACGAGAGCTTCAGTTTTAAAACGATAAATACGTTTTATTTAATTCAAAGTAAAACAAGAATTTCATAGACAAGTCATGCGAATACTTAACTATACTTTTATAGAGTAGGCCTATATTCATGCATGTATGAAGCAAATAGTCTTTCCTGTCAGTATAAGTCATTTTTGAGAAGTAGGTAAAAAGTAGACTTTGTTATCTTTTAGTATAGTAAAAGGCACACTTGAGTCAAGCGTTATTTGTGAGGTAAATGTGTTTATGTGACATGAGTTTTTCAGTGGCTGTGGTGTGTTAGTGAGATCAGGATGTATAATTATAATGAAAACAGGCCAATCTGTTGGCTTCTGGCGGTTAAGTTTCTCTTCATCTCCTCTGAGCGGCTTGATGCTCTCAGACTGCGTTTGATAATCTGTCATCCACACGCCACGCTCAGAGCCATCAACACGCCACCAACGCCGCTTCACGAATTAAACGGCGACATTTTAACAGGCCGTTACGTGACACGCCGACAAAAACACCAATGCTAAGAGATGTTTTCCTCACAGGAGAAGCAGCGGAGGTTTCCTGACGAGAGCATTTTTCCTCATCCAATCCCCCCCCACACACGAATGAGGCGGCGTAAGATTTATGGCTTTGCTAATTAAATTTTGCTAAGCTGGCAGATAGTGGAGAAACTGTGGCTTCCTTGTGGATTGTGATTAACAGGATCTGAATTCATTATTGTCCTGTAGTGCCCGTCTGGGTCCTTAACACCACGACTAATTAAAAACAACAATCCTGCCAATATTATATTACACACAATCAACATTTATGCTTACTTCTAAAAACACATCCACAGTATATATTATGTGCACTGGGTTCTTTAGGTTCAATGAGATGTGATGTAATGATTGTGGGTGGAGCATCTGTGATGATCATATTAACAACCACTCAGATCATAACATAAGCAACTATTCACTAGCTCCCTAACAACCAATAAGAACACCTTAGCAACCACATAGAAACATGTAACTGCTTGTTTAATTTAAATTAATCGTAAAACTCATTATATTACACATTTAAAGTCTCAGTGAACCGGAAGTTGCAAATGTTTTTACTTCCGTATTTTGACACATTTCCGAGTTAAATGGAATTTTAAATGAGATAAATAGTGTGTGTGGTTTTTGTCTTTCTCTGCGATTTGATTGGATGTATAAAAACAGCCGTTGCATTTGAAATGGAACTGGCATCATTTAAAGGGGAGGAGTTAAGGGACGCTCCGCCCAAGCATTCTAAGATGTATAGTCACCACAGGACGGAAGTGCATTTTCAGGTTTTACATGACGATTATGAGGACACATGAATTTAAAAAAGAGAACGAACCACATTGATAAACTATTTACGATAAACGCTGCAATATTTCATGAAAAAAAGGCACTGACATTTTTTATTTCACTGGGACTTTAATGGAGACCTTGGATGGGATTGTGCTGGCAGTAATATTTAGATGTGTCATTAGAAATGATTCAGTTGTTTTTTTCAAATGTTATTATTGTTTTTATTATTAAACTTTAATAAAGTATGTAGGAAGTCAGATGGCTAGCGAGAGGGAAGATGAACACATACACACACACACACACATACATACACACACATGACCTTCATACAGAGCGACCGCAGCTGAAGGTTCAGTTCAACTCATCTTCTTTCATCAGTTTTCTTTCCTCATCACTAACTGCTTTTCTTATGTAGCTGTGAGAGAGCGTCTCATTTAAAAACTGTTCTGCGTCTGTGACTCTTCTGATGATTTGCATGAGAAGGTTTTACTTGAGCCAGCGTGATTTCTGATGTTCTCCACATCTCTCTCTGTAAATCATCTGATAATGATCATTTGGTTTTCTAGCGTTTAATGTCATGCTCTCAGATTCTGCACATCCATTTACCAAAAATTGTCTAAAAAGATTCAACTGCATGCACATCTGCTCATTGATCGCTGTGAAAAGATAATATGGTAAAACCTCACAGATTGAAGGCATTTCCTTGATTGCTGAACAAATTAATATCTCAGTTATTTCTCCAGGACATTAGTCAGATTCAACGGACAGCGAATGGAGACTTAAGTCTCATGTGTGTCTCAGATATTTCTCCTGTGAAAAAGATTCACATTTGTCACAAATGTGTCTGTGATTAGAGTTTGAGAAGAGATTTCAACAATGTGTTAAACTGAGCTCAGATTTGCAGAAGCCTGCAATCAATACTGCAGATAAAGTCAACAATTGTTTATGTTTTTAAAGCAATTTAGTAGAAATTTGTAGTGAAAACAATTACTATTAATAACAGAATATTTTTTTATCGATAACTTAAACAGAACATTGATCAAACAAGTGATCTTCTATACCGTACACAGGCTAAATCCTCAAACCTTTTTATAATATTTATTTACATTTGTTTGTTTGTTTTTTCTTTACTGCCAATTACAAAAGGCACCACAATCTTGGACCAATTGTTGGTATCAGGATTGGAAGAATGTCACATATAAGGATAAAGATAACTGCCGTAAAGACGTGGTTTGACCCTTTGAGATCTCCTAAACCATAAGCAGCTTTTTTCACTGACAGTGTGTTATAAATCGCACTGGGACACGAAGGCTGAAGATCCAGACCAGATGCAGGAAATTCACAAACAAGATCCAAAAAACAGGCAAAGGTCACAACATCAAATCTGACCAACAATAACACCGTAAAAGAAACCCAGGAAACAGCGAAGCAAGACATTACATGTAAAACAAAACTGATCACACAACAGGCTTTAGACAATGATGTTAATGACAAACAGCTGAAGACAATCAAGGAAGATGATCACAGCAATGAACTATGGGAAATGCAGTCCATGAGAGAGTAATCAAATATGTTCTAACTGTGAATCTGTACATGAATGTTGTCATAAAATACAATCTAATAAGAGGGGGGCAAAATGCTAATGTAAAAGAGCTCGGCACATGATCAGGTTTGATCTGGTTGGTGTGAAAATAAATGACAGCGGCCGTTTGCCTTCGAAGCTTTGCTTTGAAGAACACGATTCTTCAATGAGTTCATAAGAAGCTTTCATAAAACCTTACATGAACTCAATCCCTATCAAAAAAAACATAATTAATCCTGATCTTTCCTTAAAATCTAATATTGCTTAACCTGTTCAACGCATTGAGGATATTATGAATTGAATAACACATATATAACAAAAATGTTGAGCAGTTTGTTAGTTGTTTGCCAGCAACCTTGACTGAAGAAAATAAAGAGTCTCTTTGGGAAGTAGCGCAGGAAATATTTCTGCTTGGCTTCATGAATTATTTTGGATATTCATCATCATGGTAATCTTGGAGTCTTTAATAAAACATTGGACGTTAATTTAACTGAGCTCTTTCCATTATAGCTCTAAATTTACGAGGTCTGCAGTGATCGTGTTGAGTATTTCTGTTCCGATAGTAAAGATGTGATGTAAAGAAGACATTTGTATGACATCACCTTTGTTCCAATAGAAAACAAGAACACATGAGATTTCTTCAATATCTCATAGACATCATTACAGCCTCATTTGTTTCTGTTTTTATTTCTCGGAAGCAATTTTAGAGGAAACATCTGAGACTACGTTGCAAAACCGAGAACTCATCAAATCTTCTTATCTACAGTATGAAACGAGCATCTGAGCAATGAAATGTATTACAGAAGGAGAATCCGATACAGTTCACATTTGAGTTCACATTGAGACATCATTGTAGACTTCGCAGCAGGAGTGCACCGTGAATTGAGACATTATTGAGATTTTGGAGTAATCAATGAAGAACTTCATCTTCTGATGGGATCAAAAGTTCGGCCGTGTAACATTTAAAGTCTTGTGTTTTTTTTCTCCGTTCAACTTCTCCAAAGTCCCAAGCATAATATGAGATTCTGGACGTTGAATCCCAGCTAAGCCTGACACTGCTGCTTGTTACCTTCCAACAGAATCCCGTCCATTGACACAGTTTAGGGATTTGAGGTGGGATTAGTGGAGGAGAGAAGAGGAAGAAGTGCTTCTCTTAAGCAATGTTTGAAAGTGCTCGTGGGCTCTTTTGTAAGCCCCCTTCTCTCAATTAGATTGATTTCCGGGCCTTGGCCTTGCTTTAGAGAGAAGCTCATTTGTTTCAAATAGGTTTAAGATGTCTGGAGCAATGGAGCGGTGGATCTGTGCCCTAACCTTTACTGCCTGGGGAAATAGGGCCGCTCGACATCCAACAATAGATGCTCACTAAAGCCCAGAGACTAAAGCCGGCGAGTTTAACAGGATATTATTGTGCTTCTGATACCTGTGTTCTGTAATCCTCTGAACATCCACTCGACGGAGACCAGCCGCTTTCCGAGATTAAGTCATTTGTCTTTCATAGAACAAAAAACAATCCTACGTAAAAACGCAGTAATCAATTTAACAAGCGTTAACAGACCAGGACAAACGTCTTAATATAATCCTCAAGAAATATGTGAAGAGTTTGGTTCAAAAATGAGACAACTCAATTTTTAAGAATTTTCTAAATTCATGTTTTTTATTATGTTATCGTGTTTTTGTTGTGTTAGTTAGCTGTATTTGTTGGGTTATTATGGCTAAAAATAAACCAACTGCAGTTTGATGGATATTAATTAGAATGCACAATAAAAAAACATGATTTTTGAAAACATTGAAAAACTGAGTTATCTCATTCTGGAACAAAACTCTTCATATCTTTTTTCGATGTTTAATAGAACACCAACAAGAACTTGATTCAAGTGCACTATTAGCGCACTTACTGTATGCTTGAATGAATATTCAACTAGTTATCAATGGTTGATTTGTTGTTACCATGCTTTAACTAGAGTAAGCATGATGTTTTTGGCAGTAAACTGATGGAAGGGTAATCTTGAGTCTGGGTTTGTGTCACATGTCATCATTGTGGTGTCTGTCAGCTGGTCCACATTAACGCCAGGGGAACAGATCGGTTTGTTCATGATCCCGTCCAAGTGCAGCTTAACCTCCGCCTTCCCAGCATGCCTCATTTCCTGCTCCAGATCTGACAAGGTAATGGAATTCAGACGCTTATATGAATTGTTCACTTTCAACATACATTTTCATGAAAATTTACTCGCCCCTGTTGTCATCCATGGTGAGTAAATTATCGTGAAAATGAACGTTGAAAGTGAACAATTCCTTTAATTAACACCAGTAAAATACAAATGATTCAGGTTTCCAGCTATTCTCAGGTATTCTCTTAAGCGAAAGAAAGAAAGAATGACATCAACTTCACAGAAACTCAACACCAGAGCTTGAAGACCTCTTATAAGCGCTTGAAAATACAATCACCACGCCCTCATTTAAGCCTATTATGGGATGGATTGTTTGACTAATATCTAAGGCTAAGCACCTACTCAATGCGTTTTAACTCATTCTTTAAATAAAAGGTTGTTTTTGTTTTTCATTAGAGGCTTTCTTCTGTGAGAGAATGGCTTCTCCGCAGTGTTTCTGGTAGCACATTTAGTTGGTAACTCAAAGGTGACACAAATGAATATCTTAAATGTAAGCTGTTTTGGATAAAAGTATATTCTGCATGCGTAAATGATTCATTACAGCTGTGTCTCTTGCTCTTACGACAAAAAAAAACAATGCATAGGCTACTGTAACACCTACACAAATATACACGCTTACATCAGCGGAAACATTTCACCCTCGAAGCAAAAACATAAAAACTAAATGCATAAAGAAAATTAGCCTTTTTCCACAGCCTGTGGTTTTCAGCTTCTATTCGTTGCTTTCCTGAAACTTAAGCTGTGAGTTTTTATATTTTAATGATGATTTTGATGACATTGTATCAATATGGTGGCAATATGGTTGTTGGCATCATAATCTGCAGTTTTAATATACATTCATAGCTTCTGAATGGATAAGTGCACATATTCAGATCTAAAGAACCCAAATAATGTTTTCTTGTCTGCCGGCATTTTTATTTCTTATTTTGGAATGAGCTGGGTGACCTCTCTCTCTTGTCTTCCCATATGATGCCAACTTTCTTCTTCTAAAGCCTCTCACGAACCAATCAGCGAATGAATCATTTTGATGAATTGATCCGAACAGTTTTAATAATTTAATCATTTATAAATAACCGGACGAATAGAAGTATATCCTGTATATCCTGTATATTATACTGTATATTATGACTTGTTCTCCAACATGAAAAATACTGCGGTATTCACTATAGTTAAATTCTACAAAATGAAGCTACTTAAACAGTACTTAAACGTTTTCACAGCCAAATCACCAACAGGGTCAAAGGTTCTTTAAAGAACATCTCTTTCTTACCTTTTCATGATATGAAGAACCTTTTGTGAAAGAGAAAGTTTCTTTGGGTGTCAACGGTTCTTAATGGAACCATTTAGACAAAAAAGGTTCTTCTATCGTGAATCACCTTTACTTTATAAGTGTAAAAAGTAAATGTGAAACTATTAAATGCATAAGTATATTATAACATTAGCTGTACTGTGGCAAGGTTAAAAAACTATAGTATCTAGGCTAGTTTACTGTAGTATTTCCATTTGGGCTGCTATGAAAAAAATAGTCAAGTCATGTTTATGGGATTATGCTGATTCTTCTTCTATACGCTTGCGTGTGCAAAAAAGATTTGACTTTGTAGAGTTTAGAGGAAGGTGTCTGTGTTATCTGAAATGTGAGTGAGAGGATTAATGCTCCTCAGGAGCCAAACCCAAAGCATTGTCCATCAGCAGAAAAAGGCCAGTCAATCCAATATCTGCTCATAAATCCCCACACAACACAATACACTACATCAACATAAACACTGTACTGAGAGAGTCAATACACTCATGTTGATTATAAATAAAATGTTATTTTATATAAATCTGTATGGATGCATTGCTCTAGCGGCGCTTACACGCTGACTGGTACATTCATTCATCTACATTCAGAACCAGTTTTGAGTCCAGTGAGATTCTCTGGCAGTTTCAACGCAATTCTTCTAATACATTTGATGTGAATATTTCCTCCGAGCCAGAAATATTGACTGTGATTGCCACATATGAAACCAAAGCACAGGGCGATACTTGTGATCTTTTAATAATTCATTAGCAGAACGCAACATATCAAGGAAGTAATTATTCGTCTGTACTTCATGAAGATGAAACGCCACACGCATGACTTCCCTAATGAGTCTAAAAGGGACAATTTGTCTTGGCAAAAGTCTCCGTAACGTACGAGTCTCGAGCTGTTGCATATTTAATTACTGTTTTTATACCTCACGCCACCAGCGCCAGCTCTTCAAACGTTAAAACAGCTCTGCGAGATTCATAAGAAGCCTGGAAGCCCAAACGTTGAGCCCTCGGAGCAGCATCCAATTGCTTTTCCACCAGGTGCAATAAATCGATGCGCTGAGCAAAAGAATACAATTAGAATGACAAATGGGGCGGCTGGGCGTCCTGACTCGCAGGCAAACCGTCACGTGACTTACCAGATCTCTGTATGAGGAATGTATTATCCAGACGTGACGCGGTGAGAATCGATGGCGGCTTCAGAGCTCCCTTCAAACCGTGTCTGGATGAACACACGTGATGATGGTGAGGCTGTGCCGAGCTGCAGATGCGTCTGCTGTGTTCATGGTTAGAATCCAGTGTGCCATACATATAAAAGCATCAATTCCTGTGAGAGAGCAGAAGAGATGGGCTAAATGTGATGCTCAATACATTTAACACATTTAATGTACACATACACTTAGTGTCGCCATATTACATCCACAATGAAGAGAATGATACTGAACAGATGTTCTCTTTCATAGCTCACGAGATTTGATGGAGTTCTCAGTTGTGCTTATAAAGTCTCTGATATTTCTTCTAGAAACACATGAAGAGTCTGGAGGTGTAAATGAATGTAGATTGTGGATGTAAAATAATCTGGATTTGAGTAAATGATGACAGAATTGAGAATTTTTTTGGGGGGTTGAACCGTTCCTTAAACAGTTCCAGGTGTCCATCAAGTGTTCTTTGATACAGAGCTCTGTGTTTTGACCACATGCTCCGATCTGAAGAATGTTTGGCACAGATGTGAAGAGTCTCACGAGTATTCTACCTTCCTCTTTATATCCCATACACACATCTGACAGATTAAACACTGAGCCAACACACATCACCTTAAACATTCAGATCGGATGCATGATCAGATCAAGATTATTTTTAATCCTGTGTGATGTAATATCCTGTATTAAAGGAATGCAGAATAACTCACCCTCATGTCATCTCAGATGTTCATGACGTCATACATTCAGCTGAACACAAAGAAGTCATTAAAACTTCACATATGGCTGTTATTTGTGCATTTCCTATATAATCAAGTCATTTTTTAAATCAGAACAGGTTGTGTTTTCACAAAACTCAGTGAATGTATTTTGTATGGTAAATAATATCAGTGTTTTGTTGGTTTGTCTGCGTGTTTGTGTTTTTCTCTGTAGGCTGTGTATTTGTGCTCAACTGCTTGAGAAAGTTTTTGACCTTTCTCATGAACTCGTTCTTCTTTCTCAGCGGTGGCGGCAGCAGGACACCTCAGGTGATGCTTTTACACACCTGGCCTCAGCTGACATTCAGCCATTTTTCTGCGGCCCACACCTTCACTCTCTCCTCCCGGGGAGCACAAAGTTGCTAACAAGTGTGAATAATTCAAATGAGACGTTGAAGCGGCTTCGCTCGCGATGCCTTTCGACAGATGGGGGACGTGGGCTGCAAGGTTAGCGTGCGCTGATGTTAAACAGATCTACGACCCTGAAAGGCATCAGCGCAGATAATTCATCCGTTTCTCAGCCTCCAGCGCTCAACTGATGCATGCGAGGTAAAATGCGCATGTTGACACAAACCACATCTGATAGCAGCTTCAGCTTGAGTGAGATTTCACAAACGTATGAAACTGAACTTATTCCACACTTGTTACACCCTGAAATATGTCACATCATCGTCTTTGAAAGTTTTACTCTTATCTGTCGTGCCTGAAACGTGTGCAGATGTGATTTACAGAAGGACTGAGGAACGGTCACGGCCGCAGATATGATGACGCTGTGCATTCTGCGAACACAGGACACATTCAAGCTCATTCTTCTTCTGGTGAGGCGACCATGATGAACCCCCCCCAAGGACAAAAACATGATGCATGTGTTGTGATCTGATGAGGAAATATCTCACTACAGAGATCTGTGAGAGGCCGGAGCACTGATGATGTCCTTGTATTTGCTGTGAATCCAGATTTGTTACTTTAAAGATGAGGTAACATGCTATGACGTGCCTTCTGACTTCTTTACAATGTTAAACGTGCCGGCTTCTCATGCTTAACATGGTCAACTTGTCAAAAAACGAGTTGAATGCATGACGTAGTATTTCTGTGCTCGATTCAGTCTGCCAGGGTTCATACCAGGTTTTTTCCGAACATGGATTCCTGTTTCTTAACAGGGGTTCTTAGTCACTTATAAAAGCACGCCCACGTCATCCAGAAAGAGAAAGAAAGAGCACGGTAACACATCAACTAGCCAGCGTGAGGAAGAGCACGTCCATCAATACCGCTTCACTCGCTTGAGTGAATCTTAAAGTTTTTACAGTGATCATAGCAAGCGCCTCATGAAAGTTTTTGATAAATAAGTGTTGGTTGAATGATTTTATATATCACACACACGTTATGAGTGTTTACTGTTTTAAAGCCACAATATGTAGATTTGGACCGCTAGATGGTGCACTTCGGAAACAACAACAACACAAGGCGAAGCTAAATGATGTTAATATAGGAGAGGGGAATTGTGGGACATCCAGAGGCGTATGGAGATCACCCATCATGTTCACGGACGAGGTAATGAATGAGTTTTATTTGATGTCATTGTAATCTTGCCAGAAATGTGGAATGTAAAGCTACGTTAGCCTGTGAGAATGATATTGGAATTGTCCATTGATTTGGTAGTGTAATGCAACACAGTTTAACGTGTTTAAAACAGTCATTTAGTCGTCGTTTAAAAAGCTTGTTTTTCATTAAAAGTTTTTCCTTTTCTGTCCAAAGAGTAAACGTGATCCATAATAACAGAACAAAAATGCTGTATAAGCACTTCTGCATTTGTGTGTTGCTGTAGTTTCTAAAACTGGAAACTGAGGGTCGTGCGGAGCAGCGGATATTAAGTCACTGATATGAGACAAACACAAGGGACGGGACATTAGTTTAAATAGGAATTTCTCTGGATTTGCACATTTTTGGGGACATTTGGGATCATGTAAGTACACAACTGCATGAAATATATCACACTGTGCAATAACAAAATGATTCCATATTGTGGCTTTAACTGGTAATTTGACAACAAATGTAATATGAAGGAAAATAAAATGAATAAAATATCAGTGCCGATTACCTGTGATATGTTCATCAAAAATTTGAACTAGCTATACTCATTGAAACTGTTTAGATAACATCGTCGCTTATGTATTTCAACACAAGTCACATGTCTCCTTTGACAGGCTAAGTTTGTCTCTTAAAGCCGGTGTTCAGTGCAAAGACAGAATGAGATATTACTGGAGTTACACCTGAGAGTGATCACAGCGTTCAGATCTTTTCTATGAACATGTGAGTCTCATTTGTTGTTTATGCATAAATAAACGTCTCCTGAGGTCGGACGCTGCTCACTCTTTCTGCCTCTGCTCATTTTCCTTCTTGCATTAAACATTATGGATCTGCATCACTACAAATGCCCGTCTGGGATAAATGATTCCCTGATTAAAAATGAACATCACCATTTTACCAATATATTTGGATTTCTAAATAAGAGAGTGCCGAGCACTGTGTGGGGTAAAGCTACAAGTACTTGAACGATAGAATGAACGAAAACAGGCTTCTTGTGCTGTGAGCTTGGCAATGTTTAACAATGAAATATCAGCTGCATCTAATATCCAAGGCTAAACCTCCTGTTGCATATGTCGACTGCATACGTCATCACGATTGTCTCATTTCAGTGAAAAACATTATAAAACAAACATTTATTCTTCCTCATCAAAACCTCATTCAGCTGTTGTGTAATGCACTTACATCTCAACATTGAACCCACAATCAAAAACAATCTTTCATTGAAAAAACTCTACACACAAAATAACAATCATATTGAAGCACAAATTAAGCCAGCAAGAACCAAAAAACTCATCTTTAAAAGAAAACAAACACGAAACACAGAATTGAACATGGTGCAATGCATCTTGGGAACTTTCAAACTCTTGCAATATAGTTTTTTTCCGAATACTCAGTTTTTTTAAGTTGGTCAAACATTCTGATGCATTTCGGCCAAAAACTTAAGAATCTAAGTCCAGTCAACAATGTAATCTTTGTTAGAAACATGGTTTGGCTAATTTTGTTCAGTATATGCAAAACAATAAATTCATTTCTTTAACTAAATATTCTATATTCAAGTTACTTATTTTTTATTTATTACAGTGCACGTCTAATGTATATTTCTTTATATCACAAACTAGACACGTGTGTGTTCAGTGGTAAAAACATTGCGTTAACAACGCAAGGTTGTGTGTTCGAACCCAGGGATAGCAGATACCTATGTCTAGGGTAATGCAATGTAATGCAATGTAAGTCGCTTTGGATAAAAGCGTCTGCCAAATGAATAAATGTAAATGTAAATGTTTGACGATATCAGTATACATGATCACATCAAGAGCTGTATCACAGTGACCTTAAAATGCATCATTAACCTTCAATTCCTATGAAACACATTCTCACGATTCATGGTGCAGAAAAAAAGAAAATGTTGTTTCTCTTTGGCTTTGCTTGTGTTCACAACAGAAGAAAAAGTAAAAGAAAGTGAAAACTGAGAGAAACTGGAGAACAAACTCTCTCTCTCTCTCTCTCTCTCTCTCTCTCTCCAGCAGGTGGGCTCTACTGAGAGTATTGGAGTACATTCTTTGAATCATTGGCACTTTCAAGGGCCATTACATGCGTGGCATTGCCAACACTGTACAGAAACCAGTTCAATCAGCTGAAATATCACTCTTCACATGTTAATGCGGTTTCAATGCACGACCGATTTGTGTTTCCTTCAACATGAACCATTAGTTTGCCATCAGTACCGTCTGCATTTTACCAAATAAACCGAAGAATTCTTCCCAAATAGTCACGTATCCATTTTCCATCTTGACTTTAACAAAACCTCAAGCATAACTTTCAGAAACGAATAGTAAAATGATTCCTCAGTATTGCAGTGAAGTGAAAGACACCGTTTGACTTAGTCAGCAAGCCACATCCTTCGTGATTCCAGGTTCTTATTCAACACACATTAATGCGGTCCTCAACATTTAGTCCACCACGTTTTCTTCTGTGCGGAACAAACAAGAACGTCCCGGTTACGTATGTAACCTCTGTTCCCTGATGGAGGGAACAAGACGTTGTGTCGAAGCCGACAGATGGGGTTCGCCCTTGAGAACCAATCGTCTCTGACTATTTTGAAAAGGCCAATGAAATTGGCGAATGAAATTTGCATGCCGGGCTCCGCCCCCGGATATCCGGGTATAAAAGGGGAGCCGGCGTGCTCATTCATTCACCTTTTGTGCTGAGGAGCCTGAGAGCATCTCGTGACTGCTGCAGCGGACGGCTATTGTCGTGGCAAGAAGGACACAACGTCTTGTTCCCTCCATCAGGGAACAGAGGTTACATACGTAACCGGGACGTTCCCTTTCTGTCGGTCTCTCGACGTTGTGTCGAAGCCGACAGATGGGGTTCCTATGGAAAACGCCACGGCACTAGCCGCGTCACAATCTCTAGCGAAGCGACGTTGACCGGCCTGGGCGAGCCACACGTGAGCGCTATCGCGAAATTTGTAACCTTCCAGTGGGCAGGCAGGTGCTCCCAGAGCTTTTGGCAAAGATGAGTAGCCCCTGCCCTCTGCCAACTCAGACGGCCCCATTGGCGAGGGCCATCCAGTCGTAGGGCTACTGGGTAAGCGCTGTTCCTTCAATGAGGACGTGCGCTACGGAGACCACTTCCCACCCTAGGGGGGAATACAGTGGAGACACCAACATGGTCTCACCAAATAGGGGAGAACTCATGGGAGGTATGTGCGGAATGCCGCAAGGTGGATGTCCACCTGGGGAGGTCATGGGTTGCCACGCGGGGAACCATCTCATGACGACATCTCAGACGGAACCACCCTAGTGGGGGGTTACTACGTGTGGGGCACTAGGTCCGGTTAGAGCTATATGTAATAACTCAGCTTGATACCCGGCCATAGGCGGCAGGGCTGCTCCGCCGAGCCCGTCGCCCTGAGTGCTATTGATGGATGGACGGACTGCCTATTCTTCACCCTTGGGGAAAGAAGGGAGGCAGCCCATAGCGCACTGGTCCACCTCAGAAGGGGAATGGCGCTATGCGCAGGCGTACGCCCCACGACTGCTGGTCTCACCTGCTGGCAAGACTCGAGCTGCCGACTCCCCACGGAGGTTGTAAGCCTCTGCGAGGTATAGCGTAGCCCAACCCGCAGCTCTACAGATGTCTGCCAGAGAGGCGCACTAAGCCGATGCCCACGAGGAGGTCACACCCCGAGCGGAGTGTACCGTCACTCAAATGGGCACGGGCTAGGATCGGCACGCCGTAGTGACGGCGTGTGCGACCCAGCGCTACAACTCTCCTCGGATACAGCACTCCCGTTGCTGACCTCCATAACAGACAAGAGCTGCTCAGGGCCTTGAAGCCCTCAGTGTGGTTCGAGTAGAGGCGCAATGCGCTTACTGGACACCCCACGTACAGGTTGGGTCTTTCTCCCGGTGTGGGAGCGCCTGCAAGTTCACCACCTAGTCCCAAAGGGGGGCGGCGGAACTTTGGGCACGTAAGTCGGCCGGGGTCTCAGGATCACGTGAGAGTCACCGGGCCTGAATTTTGGCAATCGGTGGACACGGAATGCTTGCAGGTGCCTCACCCTCTGGATGGACTCGAGCCCCAGCAGGAGAGCCAACCCCCCTCGCAGAACGAGGAAGGGGCTCTCGGCAGGGCCCGAAAAAAGGGGACCCAAAGGTCCACCTTAAGGTCCCAAGAGGGTACGGGGCGCGGACGAGGCCTTAGCCCCTCGCGCCCTAGAGGAACCTAATAATCAGGTCACGCCGCCCCAGAGGCTCACCAGCAACTGGTACGTGATAACCGCGACAGCGGGTACCCACGTTCCAATGTGGAAGGGGAGATTACTCCCCAGCCTCTCCTGCAATAGGACAGCACGTTCCTGAGCGAGCGATTCCGCGGGTCTTCTCCTCGAGAAGAGCACCAGGACGAGAAGGGGCGCCACTTAAAGGCATCCAGCCTTGTGGGCATGGCCCTTGCCTGAGTGACAGTCTCCACCACTGAGGGGGGTAGGTCATCCAGGAACTCCTCGTCCCATCCAGGAGCCAGACCCAGAGGTCCGGCTCGAACGCCACAACGTGTCCATCCCCTGCGAGTAGGCCCTTCGCCAGGGGATTTGGCCAGGGGGAGTTGTCGTCAGGAGTATTAGCTCCGAGGACCAAGTGTAGTTGGGCCCGTAAGGCGCAACTAGCAGCACTTGATACTCCCTTCCCAGACCTTGCACAGGACCTGCGCAATGAAGCTCACTGGGGGGAAGCGTAGTTCCGCTTGTCCCGCGGCCAGCTGCGCGCTAGGGCCTCCGTGTCGAGGGGGGAGCCTCGACCAGGGAGTGCCCAGCGGCACTGGGGGGTGTTCAGGGAGGCAACAGGTCCACCTGTGCCCGCCCAAACCACACCCAAGCCGGCCGCAGTGGTGGAGTCGTCACTTCGCACGAGGTGTCAACTGACGAGAGAGCGCTTGGCTGTCTGGTTCAGGACACCCGGTGGCGTGTGACCTGCAGGGGCCTTGCCACCTGCTGTCTCCACCAGGGGTGGAGTCGTCACTTCCCACGAGGCGTCAACTGACGAGAGAGCGCTTGGCTGTCTGGTTCAGGACATCCGGTGATCATGTGACCTGCAGGGGCTTTGCCACCTGCTGTCTCCACTGGAGGCTGCGCGCTAGGGCCTCCGTGTCGAGGGGGTCCTCGTCCAAGGAATGCCCAGCGGTACTGGGTGGTGTTCAGGGAGGCGACAGGTCCCCCTGTGCCCGCCCAAACCACACCCAGGCCAGCCCGCAGGGGTGGAGTCATCACTTCCCACGGGGTGTCAACTGACGAGAGAGCGCTTGGCTGTCTGGTTCAGGACGCCCGGTGGGCATGTGACCTGCAGGGGCTTTGCCACCTGCTGTCTCCACGGGAGGAGGCGTTTTGGGCGAGTTGCGATGACTGCAGCGAGCGAGTGCCACCCTGAGGTTTAGTACGCTACGCCGGTCGTGCTGTCCGGGCCAGTATGCTGGCTCTGCACGAGAGGCCGGAGCCTCATCAGTGCAAGCAGGACAGCTAGCAACTTGAAGGCAGTGATCTGCCAACGCAGGCGGGGGCCCGTCCAGCGACCCGACACTGCGCGCCCATTGCACACCGCACCCGCACCCCGTAGGGAGGCGTCTGTCGTTCCACGACCGGCCTCAAGACCTGCTCAGGGTTAGGATGCGACGGCAGCAGGTGTAATGACGATACGCCTACTGCCGGTGCGCCACGCTCTCCAGGGAACTCATCTCTGTAGTCAGTGCTGTCGCGGTCCCCTGTGCGTCAACCCGAGGGGGACAGGCCACCCCCGAGGACACCATGCCCAGGAGCCTCTGAAACTGATTTCAGGGGATCGCTGGCTGCTGCCTGAAAGTTCAAGCAGCTCAGCACTGACTGTGCGTGCTCGTGAGCGAGCACGCCGTCATGGAGACAGTGTTGAGTTCTCTACCAGGAAAAGGGGGAGCTCCGCGCCAGGGAGAGCTGCTCTCTTTTTCCCGGCTGACCCGTTTACTGACATGCCAGCCCCTCGACAGTGCCGAGGGAACTGTACATGAGAGTATGCGGTCAGTTGTCATGAACCACTCCTGGCGTCTGACAGACACCAGGACGCGCTTCTGCGCCTCCCGAACGGCACCCTTGCAAGGTGCTGCTCAAGGTATGCAGCGACCCCTGGTTTTGGGGATGATGAAGTGCGGCTGTCGAAGCCACTGGACATCTCGGCCGAGGGGACGGTTCGATCGCCTTCGCCAGAGGGGTGGCAGCCCCGGCCTGGAGCACAGGAACATCCCTGCCTCCGCTGAGGTAAGAGGATGCCTGAAGTCCGGCGGAGGTCTGGCGAGCTGGATCGAATGCCGAGACGGACCACACTCCCAGCCACCGTGATGGTTTGAAATGCTAACCAAGCACCCAGAGACCTCACAGGGGGGGCTGCGATCTACTTCATCAACCCGCGGGGGTTGGTTCAATGACTAGCAGTGCTGTTCTCCCCGGGGGGAACAGCTCCGCTAAATCACCTGCCAGGCGATGGCGCAGCTCGACGCACCGTTGAAGCGAGAGTGCTGAGGGCTGCTTTATACTCGTCATTGCGTGCCGCCACGACGCAACGTCGAGTTGCCGAACACCATCTTTCAGAGGGTGAGAGCGGCTGCAAGTGGGACCCAGAGAGAGACCTCTCCTTGTGAGAAGGCGGGCACTAGGCCCCCGAAGGGGCCCAGAAGGTGTTTGGGACGCGGCAGGGACCGCCCCAGTCCGACCATCCAGCAACCCAGGCTGGGTCGGGCCCGATGGTTCAATCTCTCTAGGTGGTCCTTCTCTTGACGTCCTCCTCCGGGCGGCCACCTGCGGGGGCACCAAAACCGGAGTCGACGCTGGAGAAGGCCAGGGCTGCTGGGGGCAGACCACGTGCGAGACCTCGACGGCCGAAAGGCGGCCGGGTCACAGCAGGCCGGTCTGTTTCTACACTGTCAAAAGGCTGCTGGAGCAGTCCTTGACAGCGCCACCAATCAGCCGACCTTGCGAGAGGGGAGTCGGGAAAGTGGCCTTTCTCGACATCGCCCCCCTGCGCAAGATTGGGTCCGAGGCATCTTTCCGGGCCACTGATGTGGACATCGTCCGACCCAGCCTGCGCTGCCACCGCGGTCCCCGGAGGGCCAGTCGGCGGCGGCACTACTTGGGTCGGTCTTACCCCGTGGGGCTCTCTTTAGCGCCTGGCCTGCAGGAAGGCCATGCGTAAGAGTGGAGGCAGCTTGGTCCACGGCACTGCCAGCCTCAACACCAGAGATGTTGAGACCTTACATGCCCTGGACGGTGAGTCTAGGTCAAGCCCCCCAGGTGGCCGCCGTCTGCGGATACCCGCGACTGCATGCTCCACCCAGGGTGCATTGACACAGTCCCTAGCTGCCTCCCCGCCCCGAGGGAAGAGAGGGCGATAGAGTCAGCTAGACGGAAGCGCGCCGAAAGGGACGCTCCAGGTCTTACTGAACTCCTTATGCAGCTCGGTAAAACTTGGCACTTGAGCCGGGCCCAATGTGCGAGTACCCAGCCGCGAGCACCAGGGCTGCACCGCAACCCGACGCTCACGGCGGTCCGAGCGAGCATGGCTGACATCTTGACGTCTGCTCTCACCTGTGCTCGACCTCCCGAGGGAGGGAGCTTCAGGGAATCGCCAGAGTCTGATGCCAGCAGGTCGCGCTCCGATGTTGCAAGAGACACCTCATCTCCACGGCTCGTGTCCGAGCGCGTGGCTGAGGAATAAGATGGCTTAGGACCATCCTTGGGGACCTGCTAAACAAGCGAGACGGGGCGCGAGCGGTCCGCGAGCCGACCGGCTGACGGATTAACGCTCACGATAATCCCCACATCACCCTCGCTGCTCGCCGCCGCTGACGGCAGGGCCGTAGCCGCTGCGGTCACAGAACGGGAAGCAAACGAGGTGGTGGCTTGCTCTTGACAGAACGTAGCCAACGTGACGCAACGTCTGAATAGCCGTCCGCCCGCAGTGACGCAACGTCTGACTAGCCATCCGCGCGCAGTGACGCAACGTCTGAATAGCCATCCGCGCGCCGTGCGGGCAGGACGAATCCACGAGGCTGCCACAGTGATCGGACCCCCGAACACTTGCGGCAACCACCGTGTCCGTCCCCGTCCTCGATGAGTGTACTGCACCCAAGAGATCAGCGGGCAATGCCACGCTGAGGAAATTGCTCTTTTAGAAAAATACCTCAGGAACTGCCAGGACGCCCAGGGGAATCTCCGCTGCACCGCGTCGTAGAAATCGGCAATTCGAAGAATGTCATCAGATGCGAAGGCTCCGAAGAACAAAAGGTGAATGAATGAGCACGCCGGCTCCCCTTTTATACCCGGATATCCGGGGGCGGAGCCCGGCATGCAAATTTCATTCGCCAATTTCATTGGCCTTTTCAAAATAGTCAGAGACGATTGGTTCTCAAGGGCGAACCCCATCTGTCGGCTTCGACACAACGTCGAGAGACCGACAGAAAGGGAAAGAGGAATTAGTCACCTTGTGCTTTGTCAGGCTGATGTAGTGTGCTTAATTGGTCTCGGGCCTTCTGGGCTCGGGTTCAGCCAAACGGCGAACGCTCGACCCACAGCGCTGCCCTGCAAGGTCGGCCCGCCCTCGCTGCCACGTCCGGCCAATAGCCCCATACATCACCCATGACACGCTGAGAATGAATGCCAGAGGAACACAAAAGAGCTCTCGCTACAATCACACTCATCACAAACGTGTGCTCAAAAATCTAATCCCACTTACATGTTTTAGACTTTACACCAGAGTCCTGTCAACAACAACAACAGGAGACGGGCTGTAAAAGCAGGAAACAAGAGGAATATGGAGCGCTGCCAGATAGTAAACCCAGCGTTTTGTCTTGAGAATACTCTTTATTCACAATGTGAAATGAAGAGAATTGGCATTTTCATATAGTGTTTTAATGTTTTAATCCTAAACTCAAACCTTTTGCCATTTTATTTTCCACATTCTGGTTATGAAAGAAATAATATTATTGCATTCAACTTCTTAATAATATTATCATGTGCAATATGGTCACATCGTGTGCATGTTTTCTCACTGTACTTCTGTCTTTATTATAGCAGAATCACATTCAAAGATGTTCATAAATGTTCAGCACAATTTATACAGTCTATATTATACAAAATGAATCTTGACTGAGTTTCAGCCAACACATTTCATTCACACGCTTCTGGCATTCAAACACACAAACCAGCCTATACTTACTGTATATATTTGCATCCATAACATTTTCACAAAAACACAATTTTTTTATGACGCAAAAGTAAATGACACAAAGAGTTTCTGTTAAAATAATATTGAAAGGCCTGATGGGAAAACATAAAGTCTTGTTTATGTGAAACTTGGGAAATATGAAACTGATAAACATCCTCATGAACACACACGTAAGAGAGAGAAATAACGAATGGGTCAAATTTACTGAACACAAATGCTTCTTATCAAAACCATGTTTTATCTCAACAACGTTTCTTACACGAAGTAAATGTGAACAGAAATGTGGTTTTTGGTTGATCTAAACCAGATTGATTAAAGGACATCGGTCTGAGAATCAGTGGTTATGCAACGAACAGCATTCAGTTTGGTTTGTTTCATGATGTGATGATGTCAAAGAAATGCACATGAACAGTTGCCTTGTTTCAGTAAAATAAAATAAAAATGGTTGGGTAAATTAAGAACTAATTCAACTATCAGTTCAAGAGAGAGAGAAAAACACAGGTTGAAACAACTCAGCACAGTTGAATGTACGGTTAGGTTGGTCCACATGGTTTCCTGTAGCTCAGTGGTTAGAGCGGCGATGGCAACGCTAAGGTCATGGGTTTGATCCCAGGGATTGCAGATACTCGGACACAAATGTATGATATGATGCAATGTACGTCGCTTTGGATAAAAGCATCTGCCAAATGCATAATGGTAAATGTAAATACAAATATAATATCTAACAGCTCAGCTTTGTTCAGAGCGTAATGTTCACAGAAAGTGATTTAAGAAACGAATGAGAATGTGCAGATACACGGAGCTTCATCTGCATGACAAACTGAACTCAGGTCACCACAAGAAGAATTCACACACTTGACATTTACACATCAGTTATTCAGAGACTACAACACTTCATTAATGAACTTTTGTGTTTTAGATCTTTTGTGGTCGAAACCCTCTTCATGTATAGGATTCTTATCCGTTTCTACGTAGAAAGTTTAGCAAATAACTTGTCTGTCTTTGTCTGGAAATGTTAGCGTTCAGTAAATACGAGTATAAAGTATTAAATACAGTAAGTCTTCGGTGGTTTTTCAGCTCTGTTACAATTTACAGAAGAAAAAACTCCCATAAACTGTAGAACATTAGAGCTGAGTTTCAAAGAGGATTGAGGTGGGCTCTTCTCATATAGACCGATAAGCAACCATCTGCCAACCATTTAACTCACCCTAGCAACCACCTAGAAATGGCCTAGCAACTGCAAAGCAATGTGATTATCAAACACACACAGACAGAAGTTCTGCACAGACTTTTCATACGTTGTGTGCCGAACATGTCCACTATAATAATGATTACCTGTTGAAGTTTGACCATCAGGCAATGACATCAACGGTACAAATAAACTAGAAATAAATAAATAATTACGGTAAGCAGAGAGTCTTTAAAACAGACTTTGAACAAATGGAAGAAAATCACACCGTGTGTTGATGTCTTGTGACACCTGCAGGTTTACAGTGAAGTACTATAAACATAAAAATGCGAAATACAGTTACATGGGAAGAATGTTTTTCCTGAATTCAACCATTCAATTAAAATACTTTTTTTAGGACAGGATTTGTTCTTCATTTGAACCAAAAGCATAACGTACTGACATGATCTCATAACATTATGTGAGGATTATATCGCTCTGATCACACTGTGTCAATATTTCTTCTTCAAACACAAGCCGTCTGTTATTTCCACAGAATAAGTGATGTATTGTTTTGATGTCCAGCACCATCTGGACCCATCGGATCTTTGGAAAGAGTTCATTACTGGAGCTGTTTGTTCTGCATTCAAATGGGTTTCTCTCCCGTTAGCAGATTTCACACAGCTGCAGCGTCCAACCAGATCTCACTCCAACATTTGTGAAATACTGTACGGAAGAATGTTTAGTAAAGAGATATTTATTACCATAATACACAACGCTACAACAGGTTTCTGAGTGTTTCTCTTCAGTAGCTGCTGATGGAGGTCCAGCGCTGGAGATGTTGCTGTGTAACCTTCATAACACTGTGGAGCATATGGAGAGGAGGAGACCGGAGCTGAAGCTCTCCATCTCTCACGCTTCACTCCAGCAGAGCCCGTCCTCGTGAAGGTGTTTATACGGACGGGTCGGTCTGTGTGAGGTCCGTTCAGAAGATCCTCCACGCACCCGCTGATGATCATACGGGATGAGAGTTTGACACGGGCTAAACTGCCGCTGTTAACAGATTTCACATAAAGATCTGATGCTTATGAGTATTTCATTGAAATGATCTTTGAGACATAAAGTGGTTACTCTACGCACTTATATTTTGTCTGTTCAAGTCAAATATCATTAAAACTATTAAACCTGACAGCTCAACTTATAAATCATTATTAGAATCTCACAATCTCACAGTTGTGCAAGTAAGGAGATTTTTAT
Source organism: Barbatula barbatula (assembly GCF_947034865.1). NCBI lineage: Eukaryota > Metazoa > Chordata > Actinopteri > Cypriniformes > Nemacheilidae > Barbatula > Barbatula barbatula. The sequence continues at coordinate 32,687,452 of NC_136767.1, forward strand.
ATCGATCTATGTTTATTTTTTATTGAAGATTTTACAATTTTCACGATTGTAAATTGTCGCATCATTAGATTACACTCTTAAAAATGAAGATGCTTAAGGGTTCTTCACATCGATGCCATTAAAGATCCTTCTTTCGCCACGAAGAACCTTTGTGAAACAGAAAGATTCTTCAGATGTCAAAGGTTCTTCATGCAACCAAAAGGTTCTTCTATGGCATCGAGGAACCTTTTGAAGCACCTTTTTTTTGAGAGTGTATTGACCTCGAATAGAAAGCTGACAAAGTATTTCTTTCTTTCGTCTCTGGGGTGACTTGTTCTTACCAACAGTAGAACACAGCTGTTGAAGTTTGGATCAAATAGAGACACAGTTAGTGAGAAGGGCTAAAAACACAGCGAGGCGAGAGTGAAAAGTCATCGTTCACCAGCTGTTTATCTTCATGCGCTCCGTCTTCATGGATTCTGTAAAAGTGAGAATAGCTAAACAGAATTACACCGGTGCGTATTGTGTTCTCTGGGAGATTATAAAGCGAGTTTGTTTAAAAACAAAGTGTTTGATGTATCAGTGTGAGATATAGAGCCTGGCGTCGGATATTAATACACCGATCACATTGCACATACATCAGAGGTGCTTGTTATCCGCGCCGGAGCTCAAACGCATTCATCCTGCAAACCAATTTACTGGAGTTAACCGGCTGCCTTTGCTTTTCTGCAACGCCACTGTACTGTCATAAGGTCCCTCGCTGTAGATTTCTCTCCTGCATTAATTCTGCCGCCAAAGAGAACGTGCAATGAGTCATAATTCGTTTTGTATCCGACATGACAGAACTTTTGGTACAAGGTTTAAAGATTTGATGCGACAGGCCATCCAAAATGAGATTCTGCAGAACACAAAAGGAGATGTTTTGAAGAACTCCATTGACTTCCGATGAATGGACGCGAAACCCCTGAGACACTTCTCAAAATATCTCCTTTCGTGTTCCACTGATGAAAAGGCATGATAGAGAATAAATGATGTACTGTCTCTTTAAGAGCCTAGTGTTTGTGTAGTCGCGTTTGCTTTGATATCTTGACAGTTGTAAACACAGAACAGTTTTCATTACACACACAGTGACGTGACAGATGTTATAGATGCGTGTAACGCATGTCAAAATACGTTCTGTTTATGGTTATGAAAGTCTGTATCAAGTGTAATGTACAAACATTTCTAGTAAAACATTTTCATTTGTGATTTGTGTCAGGATTTAACACGTTTCTCTACAGACCAACAAGAAATTTTAATGCAAAACTCCAGCAAACATCAGCAGTGTGTCACGTCCCGTCTGAACGTCCCGTCTGAAGTCAATCGTGTGTTATAATTCTAGAAGATGTTTCAGGTGTTTGGGGTTAATGAGGTTTCTCGGCTCAAGAGACTCGACACGGAACCCCAGAGACTCTTACCTGGAGAAATGTGTCTGAAACTAGTTCAGCGGCACGTCTCAACTGATTTCCCATTGAGGAGCTCTTGACCTCAGAGCCCATGAGCTGAGATGAATGAAGAACATCACACAGATCCATCATCAGCGGGCGGATGCTGAAAGGGTTAAACGCTGCCGAGAGACGCTGTAATGAGAAAACAAAAGTGTGCGGTGAAGAGGGCCGTTCAGTTCCCCTGATAGAGACAGATGGAGAGAGAGCCGCCCGGTGTACCCGAGCAAGTAGGATATAGAACACTGTGAGCGGAGGCGAGGACTTCAGTCAAAGCCATCAATTCCACAACACTGCCAGACACCAACGCACAACAACACACAACAGTGCTCACTGTCCCCGCAAATACTTTCAGAATGGTTCGAGAAATCCTCCGTAATGATAGATGTGACATTTTTACAAGAATATTCCAGGTTAAATTGCTTCTGTCCTAGTTTAATATGCAGAAAGAAGTCTAAACAAGGCATTGATTTCCCATCAACACCGCCACACTTTCAAAACACTGGATTCAGAAAAGCCGCGATGAAAAGTCATTCTAGTCATTCTGTTCGGTGGCACAGAAATTACACGCTTCATCTTTATATTTCAGCTCAGCTGACAACATCCGTAGCAAGCTGTCCATCAACGCAGAACACATTCTCAGTTTGTAAAAATAAATCAAACGGCAATTTTCACAAAAATACTCTCATAAAGGTCGTCTACACTCTTCAAAATAAAAGTTCCTCAAAAAATGTCAGGGTGTGCGCTTACATAAAGAAACTTTTAACATCCACAGAAAAAGATGCTGTAGAGGATACAGGTCCCATTGAGGGACCAAATATTGTTCTTATATGTCATTAAAAGCACCTTTGTTTTGAAGAATACAGGTGTAAACACGGCTCAAACAGGTTTGTTTGTTTGTTGACCTTTTGTGTCAAACCTGCAATTTACTTGTGAATGTTTGGCCTCAAAAGTGTGTGTGTGTGTGTGTGTTCCATCAGGATTTATATTAGTGTGACATCATACATCATTTATTCCTCTCATCCAATCATAGTGCAGCTCCCTCAAACTGATCTCAGGATTTATTTGAATCGTATGTTATCAAACCAAACGATTTATTTGAACATCTGAATGACTCGCGGTTCAGTTCAAATCTTATGAAGCTCAACATCTGTTTAAGAACAATAGGGATTTATGATAAAACTCAC